>NW_008359214.1:2778998-2815252 GCF_000622305.1 Nannospalax galili
TTACCTTTAACTAAAGTCGTCCCTTGAGGTGTGATCCCATTCCTCCTCACTATGAGTGATAATTTGATTAATTGTGAGCCTATATGTCAAAGAATAGTAGTGAGCTACTTTCTCTAGGTAGAAAATCATAGTGGGTTCATAAAACACAAGAGAAATCAAAGATCAGTGTTTTACTTGAAGGACTCCTTATAAGGCATACCATTGGTACCAACCTTCAAATTAGCCAATGATCCAACAAGCAACATTTATAAATAATCAGAACAAATTTCCTTTAAATGAAAAGACTTCCTAGAGATTTTTGACCTGGGTTATGATTACAACAGAAATTTTGATACTCCCAGAGACTAGTGAGAAACTATTGCCATCTAAGACCTGAAACAACAATGGATAGGTATTAACATTTGGGAGGTAGTGCTTGTGACTTTTCTTGGGGAGAAAAAAAAAATGAGCCTTATTATCCCAGATAAAGCTGTGAAGACAGACAAAAAAAAAAAAAAAAAAAAAAAATTCTACCAAGACTTCCTTTACGAACCAGTGAGTTCCCCGACTCATCTTGGATACATATTTTCTGCATTCACAGAAGAGTCTGCTCCTCTGCAGCAGCTAATTACTGTTGATAGGCCTCAGGGAGGGGTCTTAAGAGTCTTGTAACTTTCTGAGTTTCCAAGTTTTGCCACTTTTATGAGCTTCTTGAGTCCTGTAAGTTTCATCAGCTTCCTGAGTACTATGAGCTTCCCACTCTCTCCCTTTTGCATATCTTCCAAGCCTTTGTTGTGATTTCTGCTCACCAAGTTCAGCACCAGAAGATGGAACACATTAGGAATGCATTTTGGATTACAGAACAGGGGAGGAAAAGGTGAAAAAGAGATCTCTTTGGAGCAGTGGCATACACAAATTATGTTTACAATACTTCGGTAATTCTTTTAAATAATAAAAAGCTCTGTTTTGCTTCAAAATCAGAATGCTTGGTATGTTTTCCACATCTGTGATGCACATCTGTACATATGTTGTGGTTGGTGAGTGGAAAATGGACCACTGTCAGCATATTAAAGTTACAGTCTTCTGTCTTCATCATATTCCTTGGACATTTGCTTCTCAGGAGAGGATACTCTGTGCTCATGTCCTCTTCATTTCATGGCTTTTTTGACTGCCACCCTAGACTATGACACTGTACTTTTAAGTTAGTACATTTTTATACTTCCTTGAATATCATTTTCAATTCCCTGAAATATATTTTCATACCATTTTAATAAAGAGCACAGAAGATGGTAAAATTTAAGCAAATATGAGACTGACTTAATTTTCTTCTCTAATTGTAATAATTCATTTAAATATATAAATCTAGAGTCAGAGTTATTTTTTCTCACAATTAGAGACATCATTCAGATTGCACTTAGCTATTGTGTTCCTTAGAAAATATGTCAGTAAACCTCAGCATAAGTATTACTGTTTCTAAAGTTAGAATGACTATCTTTAACCCTGATGTTTTAAAGTGTCATTCATCTTTATTTGTGTTTAATCATTTCTTTATATACATTCTGTGCCTTTTCTTTTTCAACAACTGAAAAGAAAAAAAAAACCCTTTTATTGTTATTGAGGCAATCATTCCATTATTTTGATTAATTACATTAAATTTATAAAGTATCTTCACAGATGGATAACCAACAGCCCTGACTACAATTGTCTTTGCTCTTTTTAGAATACTGGTTTGTTTGTTTCTTTTTTTCTTTTTGGTTTTTTTGAGGCAGGGTCCCCTGTAGTCCCAGCTGTACTGGAACTCACTATGTAGACCAGGCTGGCCTTGAACTCATAGCGATCCGCCTGCCTCTGACTCCCGGGTGCTGGGATTAAGGGCATGCACCACCACCTTTTGACAGAGAGTATAACAGCTGAATTTAAACTGTCCAATATCTGCCCTTTTTCTTATGTTACCTATTAATTTCTTTTAACATTACATTCATCTTATTTTCCTATTTTATCTTCATGACATTCCAGTGTATCAGTTATCCCTGCATTCAAAATTTTCTTCTTGATTACTAGTAGTTTTACAGATATGTAGGGAAATATTAGGAGAGTGGTAGTTATTTTCTGGGCCATGAGTATTTGCTTCTTGAAGATTACTTATATTTTGTATAGGTTTTGTTCTGTATATCATTCTTATTAGTGAAAACTCTCAACACTAGAATAAGTGTTTTCTTAATTTTTGTTTTGTTTCCTAACCCTTCACATTTTTGTTATTGTAGTTCTATTTCTCTTTGTATTATCTTAAGTCATAAGCAGAAATGTTTATCGTTTGATTGAAATTTATTATTTTATTTTATACGTATGGGTGCATTTCCTGAATGCATGTAAGTGCATCCATGTCATAAGCAATGCCCACAGAGGTCAGAAGATGACATCAGATCTTCAAGACTGGAGTTACAGGTGGTTGTTAGCTGCCAGTGGGTGCTGGGAATAAACTCAGATCCTCGGCAAGACAGGTTCCTAACCATTGAGCCATTTCTCTAGTCCCCTGAAAATTATATTCATAAAGAGCTCTAATACATAAAGCATTAAATGAAACAAAACATAACATAATCACATCCAATAAATTTAATGGTATTTCTAAGTATACAGCCTATTCATGCACAAATTTTCATGATTTCAAGTATGTCTCTCCTTCCTTTCATTTTTTTCTTTCTTTGAGTTCGGGATGAAACAAGTTACAAAATTTCAGTTAATGAATGTCTCAGAAAATTATTATAATCTATGATATCTCCCTTCTCCAGTTTTAATTCTTGATTCTATCCATTGGTTTCTTGAAAACAGGGTCATATCCATGTCTTGTGAAATCTTCCATTTGTAAAAGGCTTTAACTGCACTCGCACATTTGTTAATTATGTTTTCCCTTGTCTCCTAAAATTTGCCATAAATTGGTAGCTGGCTCTAGTCTGATAAATAGACATACTGTCAAACTTTGGCATCTGTTTTGGCAAAATTAGTATTCCAACATTGTGGTGGGTATTTCATATTTCATTATAGAAGAAACCCAAAATATCTGGCTATCGCATGTTTAAGTATGGTAATATTAATCAGTGATGACAGGTGTTATTAGCCTGATTTCATTTAGTGTAGCACTTGAACTGAAGTCATCACCTGATGTATCTATAAATGTCCATTTCAGACTTTGAATAATGGTTGTTTTAGCCATGAATCAACCTGACCTTATTATCTCCATATAAAAATATAACAGCTCTCTAATTCTCATTTCTTGTGTATCTAATAGTGATGGATTATTGATGACCTCAAATAACACAATTCTTAAACTACCCATTAGTGTAGATTGAATAGAGTCAATAAAAGAAGAGCATAATAAATGTTCAGTTTTTCTTCAGATCTACCAATTTTCAAAGTAGCAAATTGGAGCCTTGATCATCAAAGAGAACAATTATTGTAAACTCACAAATGCTCTGTGTACCTGATATGTTCAATTCATTATAATTCATTATACTTACTAATCTTTATCTGCTCAAATGATTACACTTTTGTGTTCTTCAAGTCAGTGCCTAGATTCTTTATGACAGCAGGATGTCAGTTTCTTTACTTTTAGATGCGAATATGTCTCAATTTTATCTTGTTAATTCTCTGATACTGAACTGAAATTGTCATTAAAACCCACTAGTTTACTTTATAAAGTAAACAATCAACATTAGGAAATGAGATGTTTGTTATTATAGGACACCATGTTCATCTCAAAAACTTTGGTTTTTAAAGAGCTTAAAATCATTTCTTATTTTCTTATTCTAGTACTGTAAGCATCAGTTAAAAATTTCTCTGTTTCTTTTGCTACCCTTAGAATGTCTGTCGCTGACAGCACCCTGTCAAATTTAGTACTTAAAAAGCATTGGGATCCAAGTGGACAGCCCTAAACACAGGTATCTTTAAGTACCACTAAATGAACTCAGTGTGTTTTATAAATGTGTGTGTGTGTGTATGCGTGTGAATTTATAAAAGTGTGTGTACAGCATGTATGAAACAATGATAATCAGTAAAGAAAAGAAGTCGAGTGGGGGGACATGGAAGAATTTGGTTGGAGACTAGATGGATAGAAATAATGTAAAGAAAATTCTCATGTATAAAATTTTCAAAACTAAAAATTTGCAAAAGCGTTGGGATTAAATATGTGTGAGTATGAGCTGGACATATACGTGGGTAAATTTGTTTTAATAACTATTCTTTAATAACTTATTTTCTTCTTAAATCATTTTTATTATGTAAACAGTTATTTGATTCCCAGTCAAAAATTACAGGTTTTGCTTCTGTTATTATTATGATTTTTGAGACTAGGTCTTGTAGCCCCAGCTGACCTGGAACTCACTATCTAGACCCAGCTTGTCTTGATCTCAAAGATATCTTCCTCCCTCTGCCTCCCATTTGTGGCATTAAAGGTGTACATACTGAACCTGGCTTGTTTCTGTTTGTTTTGACATACCCTCTATTTATAGTTTATTTTCTCATTCAATATTTGAGTTTTTATAACTGCCTTATTCCATAACACTATAAAATGTTCCAAGGTCTTGCAAATGTCTAGTTCCGGCCTCAAACAAGCTACTTCCATTAACAGTCTCTTGTTATTTTTCATGTAAAATAATATTGGAAGCCAACATGTATGTACTCCTGGGTTCTCATTTTTCTAAAGGGCTGAGGAGACAGGGTACATAAGTATATGATGTACGTTTCTTATTTGATTGTACAAATCTCTACATGGACATTTAGGTACACAAACTTGACTCAATAGGCTTTAGTATATATGACAGAATGCCATGGTGGGTGGCTATCAGGTTGCATATGTGGGAGGGGATATAAAGATGATTAGCATGTTTTGTATACCATGTACAAAAATTCAATAAAAGTAAACATTGAAGAAAAAAGCATTTAACCACTCTTAAATAATATTTTTATTAAATTTATGTTTTGTGTATATATATCTGAGTGTATGAGTATCATAGGCCACATGATGCAGTCAAAGGACAATTTCAGAAGTAAATTCTCTACTTTCTGGAGACCAAACTCTGGTCATCAGCCTTGGTAGCAAACATCTTTACCTGCTGAGCTACCTCATTGGTCCTCTCTGATTAGTTACTATGTACCAGGAGAAAAATGCTGTTGCAAACAGTACTGTGTAATCTCAAGTGATAGTATCTACAGAAAATGTAAAATAGCTTAGACTTGATTTTGTATAAGTAAATGTATTATGTAAACCTATTACTACAGTAATAAATGATACCCAGGTATAATCTTCTTTACAAGTCATGTCAAATTAATCAGTTAATTGCTTCATTTCACTGATACTATATGTTGCATAACTTCAAAGCAATTATTAGACTGGGCATCATCAAGACACTATCTCATTTCAGCAGAAAGTATGTAATGTTATAGTTTATAAACTAGTTCAAGTAAGTTTTTAAATTAAAATAAAATTCTTATTCAAAATAGTTTTATCACAAGATAAATGGGCATACAACAGAAGTTAAAAATGATAAAGAAATTCACATACTGCACTTTTGTTTGCAAAGATTAAGTGAAAAGACAAGATCATCTAGAATATCCAATTGAGTTTTCAAAGCTGGTGAAATCATTTTAATTCAATATCACTCAAATGTATCTCTCATTCTTATAGTGTATATGTAGCACATATCCATTTAACACTTGTGTGATAGACACATAACGATCCTGATCATCCAGTTCAGATAATTCTTCATAAGTTGTCAAATCTTGCTGAAGAGGCAGACCCTGGAGAAGTGACTTTTTTTGCTTGCTTTGCACTTCAGTGACTTAGACAGGGATTTACTAGAAGTTGTAATTGGCTCCTCTGATCGACAATGAAGAGCACATTTCTTTCTGCTTTGACTTTTTGTGTGGATTGATAAATGCTGAGAAGGATGGCCCTGCGCTGAAGTGAAATTGGCTAATGTGAAAGGAATTGTGAGATAATGACATACTCAGCACTGCAGGGTGGCTATAGACTCATTTTTTTGCTACCGGTTCTTCAAGGCTTCACTTTTTCCTCTTCTAAAAAGGTTTATAATCTCCACGGCTCAATCAACAGAATAAGAACCATATTTACCAGGCATATGATACATGACTTGGGTGTAATGGCCATTTTTGATAGTAAGAGGCAGTAACCATTTGTTAAATGGGAGCTTTGACTCTTAGAAAGCTAACAAACTTCCCCTAAAGAATATAACCTCCTCCAAATAAATCATTTATACACTAAAAGAAGCTATCTCAATGGTTATCTACAGTAGATCTAATCCTTTATAAGGTAGATAAACTATGCTGAATCATTCAATCAGCTATCTAGTCTCAACAAAGAAATCTCTACTGAGTGTTGAGAAGGAATTCATCCTATATAGAGAGGTTAAATTGAAGATGTGTCACTTATACAAGGGGAGTGAAAGGAGAGAGAAATGATGCTGAGATGGAATGAAAAACCAGAGGGAAATGTATTAGTTCAAAATCTTACTGAAAAATACATATATGAGAAATATATGAGCACATGTTTGTAAATGAAGGCTCTATAACATCAACAACAGGAAAAACAATGCCAGACAGGAGAAACCTCCCTTCGAGTTGTTAGGGTAGTACAAGAGACTTCCAAAATAATGCAGGCGCTTGTCACAGCCCTTGATTGCTTCCCAGAACTTGTAGCCCTAGTATTGAAGACAGGTCACATTTTAGACACAGGACTTGGAACAATGGAGCTGGAACTGACCTGGAAGCCTCCTCCCTGAAGACCAGCTTTATCAGAGGATACTATACAAGCTTCCAAGGGAGAAATCCAATCAATAGTCCAACCCAGCTGTAAAACCTAATAAACAACAATGGCTGACGCAGCAAATGATTGCTATTGGTGCAGTACTGGCATTTTATCTAGAGGGTAATCAACAGCTGTCTAATTGAAATTAAGGCCTGCTCAATGTGAGAGGACTCATTTACGGTATTGTAAATAATACTTAGATGGTATGAAAAACCGAATGACTGACGGAGCAAACGATTGCTACTGGTGCAGTACTGGCATTTTATCTAGAGGGTAATCAACAGCTATCTAATTGGAATTAAGGCCTGCTCAATGCGAGAGGACTCATTTGCGGTATTGTAAATAAAAGGTTTAATTTTATCAATAATAAATCAGAGATAAAACTCACAAATACAGAATAGTAAACACACTTGTCTCCAGTATATAATCACATAGGTAGGTATGCACACACATTCCATATGTGTGTGTGTAAAAGTGCAAATATATGTGGGTGGTTTTCTTTCTTCCCTTTTCCCTTTTCCTTTCTATCTGGTCTTTCCTTTTCTCTTTTTATTCTTCACTTTCCCCCCAACTTTCCTTCTTTCCCTTCTCCTTCTCCTCTTTCTTCTCTCTTCTCTTTACTATTCCTTTGAGTTCAGTTTCTTTCATCTCTCTGTAACTCTTTATACATTACAGAGATTGTATATCCAAATATATTAACACTAACATTTTCTTTTAAAGTGAAAAATGTTAACTTTACTTATCCAGACTACAGATATCATTTGCAATAAGTCAGACATGGCATTTCTTTGGTTTTCTAAATTAAGAAAGTGTGTCACTGAAGCCTCCGTCACTCAATGAAATCAAATGCCCCAGAGAAAGCAACAAGTTGGAGTCAGGTTTCATCAGAAATTATTTGAAATTTTGTAGTAGAAAGTGAAAGGCAGTAGGTATGATAGTTGTTTACATTTCTGTTCTATTCCCCTTTTACTGTAAAGTGCTAATAAAGTCCAAAAGCAAAAACAGAAATCAGCATAGTACCCTATTAGTTGATAATTCACATTTATGCACATGTCTCATCTCATTTAACTCTTGATAAGGAAAAAGCATACATTATTGCTGTCATTTGGTAAAGAAGACCATATTTGAAATATGCTTCCCATACATATTCTAATGGCACATAGAGATAAAATGAACAGCATTGAATTTAGGGCTCAGATTTTATACTGTAAACATGACAAAGGTGATGACAAACAACATGGGTATTATGATATGCAGTATAAGAACTTCAATGCACAAGCAAATTTTCTTTATCAAGCATAATATATAACACATATTACCTATAAAATATTACTATACTATATACCTCAGTTTGCTTTCAACAGAAAAATAAGACTGTTCTTCATAATTGTATTTTAGGGAAGATTTTAATAATTTTTAATATCCAAATGAATGATATTAATTCCATAGCAGATTCTCCTTTCTAAATCTCAGAATGAATTTCTTTAAGATGGAAAATTATTTGCATTTTCAGATTGTTAAAATAAACTTCTTCAGCCAGGTGTCATGACAGGAACCTTTAATTCTAGCATTCAAGAAGCAGAGGCAGGCAGATATCTGAGTTTGTGGTCAGCTTAGTCTAAACTGAAAGACACTGTCTCCAAAACATAAACAGAAAAAAACTAAATTAAAATAAAATAACATAGAATTCTTCCATTTCCACCAAGAGCTAATGATAGGTCAGATTTATAACTGCATCAGGAGAAGTGCTGTTTCCTTCAGAAAGAGAAATCATGTTTCCTCTAAGAATCAAAATCTTCCAACAGTCATGTTCAAATTTCTATACATTATAAATTTTAAGTTATGTACTTTAAGCTTTTTAATACATTTTCCCTAACATACAATTACAATTTATGTCAAGTAAAAGCATCAAATATACAAACTACTAAAGATATGTATACCTAACAAGGTGTAGCAAGTACTAACAGCTATTTTCTGTTTGTTCTTTTTAAACAAGAATTATTTCTGAAGTTATTTAGGTTTATAAGTTCTGAAGAAAAACAAATATTGTACTACATATCCAGTGTTCCTTTCATAATTTTACATTTCCTTTTAATCCTTTTATATTACTTTGTCATTACTTTTTAATTTATACTGATAATCATTTACTAAAATACACAGTGTCTTCAAAGTTGCATACACTTTTTTTAATGTCTTCTTTCTGTTCTGAAATGTTATGTGGTGTCCTGTATTGAGTTTGATGTGTTCCTTACATACTAGCTAACTGCTGTGTGTAGACCCATCTGTGGGCTCACCTTTCTGCTTTGATCGCTTGTATGTCTGTTCTTATGCCAAAGCCAAGGTACTTGAAATATTTTAGCTTTTTGGTATAATTTGTAATTGGAGAGAGTGATGCCTCCAGGTTTGTTCTTTTTTCTCTTTGACTATTCAGGAATTTTCTGATTCCACACAAATTTTAGAACTATTTATACACATGTGGAAATATCATTAATACTATGATAGTGCTTCCCTAATTTCACTAAAACTGTGGATTGTTTTCAGTGGTATGAATGTTTCAGCAATATTAGTTCTTCTAATTTACAAATATAGAGTACTTTTTCATTTATTTGTGTAATTTAAAAAATGTCATGGAATGGCTAAGAGCTCTTGCTGCTTTTTCCAGATTACTCAACTTTAGTTTCCAGCACCCATGATGGACAGCTCAAAATGAAACTACAGCTCCAGGGGATCAGACACCCTCTTCTGACCACTGTGGACACATGCACTCTTGTGGCATACACTTACAAGGGTACACACTTACACATAAGTAAAAACAAATCTTTAAAATGCCTTCCATGAATAAAATTGCTGTGTATTTGTTAATCTTCTGTATAAAAAAGTTGCATGGTATCTAGCAAGCTAATTTCTAACAATCATTTACATAGCTACATATTTATGCCTTCACACTATTTAGGGTTGATGTTGAATTCTAGTACTAGGAAACAAATGTCTATCACCACTGTAAAACACTTAACTTTGTCTTCAGTAGAAGCTAAAGCATTTTTGTGTGTGAGCATTTCTATACTGGGTGTTGGCATGAGATAAAAAAATTAACAGTGACCAGTTTTCAAAAGTACTTAAGGTTGGATTGTGATTTCATACTCACTTCCCCATATCTCTGCTAGTGAGCTTGCATAGAACTTGTGCATGCTCTCATCACTGCTATGAGTTCATGATTAAATGCTCATACGCTGTCTGGAAGATTCTTTTTTCTTGGGGTCAATTGACCCCCTCTGGCTCTTACAATCTTTCTGTCTCCTTTTCTACAATAATCTCTAAACCTTTGGAGGCAGAGGTTTGACATAGGTGTCCTATTCATGGATAAGCACTCTGTAGCCTTTTGTTCTCTGCACATTGGCCAATTGTGGGTTTCTGTGCTAATCACCATCTGCTTCATAAGGAAACTACTCTGGTGAGAGGTGAGAGATGCATTCGTTCTGAATGTAGAGGTTACATTGAAGATGTATCACGTAGGGTTAAGCATCTCACAGACATTTATTCTCTGTGTTTGACCAGTTCAGTAATTGTCTCATTTGTTGCAAAAAGAAGCATCTTTGGTGTCAGATGAACGGTAAATTTGTCTGTAAATACAAGGATGCATATTTAGAGTAGTCTAAAAAATTGCATTGGTCTAAGGATGTGGTAAAATTAGAAATTTCTCTAGGATCTATGAACTCTCCATCCACTTGTATTTGGCTCTGTGTAGAGTACTACATGAGCTAGGAGGGAAAAACACAGTGTTTTACAGGGATGGGACTCTTGGTAGACCCAGTGGATGGACTCACAGTGAGAGGCATTTGGAGACAAAAATCGTGCATTAGGTCATATTAAACACACATTAAATTGGGCAGGGGATAGTGGGGGAAGGAGCAAAGAGGGGACAGGATCTAAGGACCTCAAACTATATTCTATGAAAATCACAAAAATTCAATTAAAAAGTAAATTAGAAATTAAAGTAAATCCTCATTTTGTATATACAAATTACAGATTATTCTAAGCCTTAATATAAATTTAATATATTTTTAATAATTTAATATTTATTGGTGAAATTAAAGAATATTAATTATCAGTATCTTTCTAGATAGTAGTTCTGATTGTTTGGTTCATTATTTGATTTTTTGCTTAATTAATTAGAATATTTTAATAGAATAACATACATTGTGAGAGATTAATCAATTTTGCCAAAAAAATCAACATAGTATATTCTTTCACTAATAAGAGCAATATTTATTTCTTAACCTGTCATTTTAGATTCTTTATTCATAATTGATTTTTTAATATGAATTCCAATGAACTTAGTGAATGCATAACATGTTGTATTTAACTTGATTGGACACTATATCAGCAAAGCCAAATGTTACTCAATAATAAGTCATACTCTTTTGTTTATCTGATTCTTTCATTAATCAGTCATACGTTAAGAAAATTGAGGTGAAAATTAGAAATATGTAATGACAAATAATGCATTACCAGTCCAAACATGCCATTTATTTTACAAATTCTATTATAGGTAATCAGCCTGATTTTTCTCAATTTTCTTTATGAATCTCACTCAAAAGTCAGCACCCTTGCTTTAGGAAGATCAGCTCTTCCTCACCCAGCAGTAATCAGTTGCCAATATTTCTTTAGCTAAGATTGGGGTCAGCTGTTCTATCTGTGTTTTTGTCTGCTTGAGTTTGCATGGGTCCTGTGCATGCTGACATCATTGCTGTAGGTTCATATGAGTAGCATCCCAGGAGCTTGTAACATTCTATTTCCATATGGTCATGCACCTCCTCCCTGGCTCTTACAACCTTTCTGCCCCCTCTTCCACAATGGTCCCTGTGCCTTGGGTGGGTGTAGTTTAACAAAGGAGTCCAGTCCAATGTCGTAAAGTAAAAGACTATATAGGCTGACTAGACCTCAGTAGATGAATGTGCATTGAGGGATATCTGGGGACACTAAGGACACAATAGGCCTTAAGATAAATGACAGAATGTGTGAATTCCAGTGGAGGTGGGGTGTGGGAGGTTGCCAGTTCGAAGGGGATATAAAGATGATAAAGATTGATTGAGATGTCCTGTATGAAACACAAAAATTTAATAAATTAAAAAAATTCCAAAACAAAACAACAACAACAAAAGAAAAGTCAGAAGTCCATTGAACATGAGAATTCCCTTCCAAAAAAGCAGTCTCTCAATGAAAACTGAGAAAACTGCATATTTGGAAAAATGAAACCTCATTAGGAGAAATCTTTCTATTATTGATGTGACTTTGAGTTACTTAAAATCTCTGTAGTCTAAATGTGTACACTTTTAAAGTAGGAAAAGAATTCTTACGGTTGAGAGATGTTAACAATTAGAAGATATATATTATATATTCATACTTGCTTTATTCTTTTCTCTGATTATCATATGTATTGTTCATTGGGCAAATAATTTGAGGAGTAAATCACAAATTGTGGTTTTGTTTAATCCTAAATATTTAGGTAAATATCTCCTAAGGACTCAGATGTTTCCCTGTGTATCCATCACACCATTAAATGCACTTCAATTTTAAATATTGAATATTTCCTCATATCCAATTGATACTCAAATTAAAATAATGTACATATATATTTATACATATATATTACTTTGGATGTTTCCTGAGAAATGACAAGCATTCTGAAATGAATGTTACTATTCTATAATCCTGGATTATATTATAATAAATTTTCCTAAGCATAGAATGAGACTGTCTATTAGTAAGTTATTTCTAGAATGTAGCTGCATTATTTCAACAAATATTCCTAAGTAGGTACCACATAGAAGGCACTGAACACTAGAGACTGACTAGTGTGCAAAACACAGTCTCTGATCTCATAGGCTTGATGATTAGGAAAGAGTAAAAGATAAAAATATGTTTATTAATTTATTAATTTAATGCCAACTTGTATTTTGACATAATTAAATACTTTATTGAGACATATTGCAAAGAATATCTTTACAATCTTCACCAAGTGCAGCACTTACTATGCCACATTATGGCTATGTCTAATAAAATACAGCATGACACTTAGCATCTATTTTAAGATCAAGAGCTGACTTGAACTGCTAAACATCTGTTTCTTCAGATTTCTCTCAGAAGCATATTATTCAGCAAGGACTTTATTCATTGTTTATTATGATAGTATCTTCATTATAAAATGGGGAAGTAAAAGTCAAACCCAGCCATATCTTAGCAGAGAAGAAATTTACTCTTTGATCTCTAGATACAGTTTAGATAGAAGTCAGGATAGCTGAGACTATGTCCACAATGTAAAAGTCATTCCTACAAAGAAACCAAGAACCAACATCTTGCTACATTTGCTTTATTCTTTATTCTTTTCTCTGATTATCATATGCATTGTTCATTGGACAAACAATTTCTGGAATAAATCACAAATAGTAGTTTTGTTTAATCCGAAATATTTAGGTAAATATCTCCTAAGGACAAAGATGTTTCCCTGTGTATCCTTAATACTACTAAAATACACTTCAATTTTAAATATTGAATATTTCTTCATATTCAATTGATACTCAAATTAAAATATTGCCACAATATTATCACTTACAGCTCTGTTTTGTTCCTGGTTGGAATCAGACATTACAAGATGTTTCAATATCTCTCGCTCCATTATGACAAAACAACATACTTCCTTAAATTAAAAAAAATGGTTTATAATTTCTTGTAATTCTCTCGTTCTGAAAATGGAGCAAACTTTGGTGATTGACACAGCTGCTGTGTGCATGGCATAGACGGGGAGTCATTTATATGCCTAGTATCAGTTCAGAGATGGACTGAGGCTAGAAGGACGAAATGGCCAGCACTCTGATTTTCTAACACTCTAACAGAATACAAGAGCAAAAGCAGAACTTCCTGCCTTGTGGAAGTGACTGAGGATGAACAGTTTCATTTTTGCTTAAATTCGTTTTTCACAGCGATTCAGAAGGTCAACCTAGGGATTTCACTACACTTGTGGATGCAAGGAGGGATAGAATTTACGGTGATTTAAAGTCTGTCTAGAATCATGCACTGCCGTAAGATGTAATTCTCTGTCATTCTTTAGCTTAGAGTATCAATATATGTTTACATGTATGAGAGAGAGAGAGAAAGAAAGAGAGAGAGAACTGTGAGAGAGAGAGAAAGAGAGAGAGAACTGTGTCTTTGATTCTAGCTACTTTTATTGAGATAGGGTCTTGCTACATTACTCAGGCCTCCCTTGAAATTGCAATCCTCTTGTCACATTCTCTTAAGTACTGGGATTAGAGAGGTGTGCATCACTATGCATTTCAGCAAAGAGCGCCACTGTTAATGCTTCAACTTTTCTCCTGTGCAATGACTGTCCCTTCCCCACATGCTATACACTGAAATGCCAGTACAGACTCTTCTTTCACAATAGTCACTAGACAAAAGACAAGCCCATTGCTATCTTACTATATGTGTTTTGGTAATTATTTTCTAATTGATGTTCATTCTCTGACTCAAGGATATTCTTATAAACATAATGTGCTTTCAGCATATTCCAGCCCATATAACCTACTCTTTTCTTCCTCAACCCTCTCCTGTTCCTGTTTATCCATTTTGTTCCTTTAAAGAATTTTACTACCACTTTTTGTGCCATATATACACAATTTTCCTTGAAATCAAGGAATCACAAAGGAGAGAGAATGAAGTATTTATCTTCTTATGACTAGCTTAATTTGTTTAATATAATTATCTCCAGTTGCTCTATTTTCCTGGAAACAACATAACTTCATTTATATGACTGAAAAATGTCCCTTGTGTGTATATGCCATATTTTCTTTATTCATTCTTTTCTTGATTACACTATAGCTTAACTCTTGTCAATAGAGGCTTGACTCGAGTAATTACTTCCTGGACTAGCATGTGTCAATCATAGGTTTAGGAGGTCTTTCATAGGTGTAAACATTCTTCATGCTTCTGGCCCTCTTTCACTGGTTTGGTTGTGAACGCTGGTCACATCCCTGGGCAGTAATTCCAAATGTCTATCATACCTGGACCTGTGTCTGCATTTCCTTGCACACTCCACCATCTGATCAAAGTTTTTCCTCAGTGAATATTGCCTGGTTCTGACATGAAGTTTCTTCCCTTTAGTCTGGAGGTGGTATTGTGCTGATCAGCTTTCTTCTAAAGTCTGGAGACATTGGCTATAGGCTCTCAGGGCATGTAGATCATAGAGGGCCTAAGGCAGCCAAGCTGCCAACTCAGAAGGGATATTTTTTTAATGCTGTTCCCACCTTTCTACTGCTCTAGTCCTCTGGTAAGATGTTTTCCCAATTCCTTTCCTCTTGCTGCCTAAGTTATGACTACAGGCAGCTTGTATTTACTACCACCTATTATGTTAACAGTTTAACATATATGTTATGGAAAATATAATGTAAATTTTCTGAGACTGTCTTGAGCCTTGAGTATAGCCTGTTACATTTGTTCTCACTTGGAAGAGAGTATTCCCCTAACTGTGATGGACTCTGGATTTTAATACTCTGTGCGGTAAGCGTTCCTGTTTTATTTTTCTGTCAAAACTAGAGTTTTATGGCTTACCTTATCTGATAGCTATTATTTAACTTTCCTGAATTTATTCCCTAGACATTCTGGAAGACCCTATCCACATTTTTTTCACCATCCTTAACTTCTCTGAAGTTATTTTACTATGTGTTTGCTGGTGACTATTGCACTGTCCTGTGCTGGATAGCTTTAGTTGTCAACTTGACACACCTGGTAAAGGAACCCTCAATTGGGAAATTTCCTCCATTGGTCTGGCCTGTGGGACATTTTCTTGATTGTTGAGTTTGATGGGAGAGCCCAGCCCACTGTGGATGGTACCTTCCCTGGACAGGTAGTCTACCGCATAAGAAATCAGATTGAATATGGGCAAGCAGACCAAGCCAGTAAACAGCATTCCTAAATGGCCTGTGCTTCAGCTCCTGAACCCAGGTTCCTGCCCTGAGTTCCTACCTTGAGCTCCCTCAGTGATGAACTATAACCTGGGAGATGAAAGCCAAACAAATCTCTTCCTCCCAAAGTTGGTATCAATCAGCATGTTATGTCACAGCAATTGGAGGCAAACCAGAACAGTCATTAACTGCATTTAAAAGTTAAGTAAGAGCAGCTTTAATGGGTAAGTTTGGCAGCTCCTTCTGCTCCGTGACTCTCCCAGCCTCGATCACGCTCCCAGCTTCCTCACCCCCATCTCTCCTCCTAGCAGTGACATTGGCCCATTCCTTATCTTGGCACCTCAGACATCTGGTCTAACCTTTTGGCCCAAACTCCCCACTCTTTCTTGATCCTTTGCATCTAGATGAAGCCAGTTGCTCCCTCTGGGAGCCCTTGGGGCCTCTTCCCATCCCCACCTCCCTTTGCATCCTTGGGTGGCCCAGTCCCCCAGCTTTGTGGGGCCAGAACCTTTCCTGGAGGGATCCAGTTCTTAGGAGAAAGCCTGAGAGCATCGGATCCTCATCCCACAAGGGCCTCTGTGGGAACTCCTGAGCAGGAAGATGAAATTAATTTGGCCCCTCCAATATAAAATCAAAAGAGAGAACCTGAAGCCTAGACGAACCAGCTTTTCTTACCCAACAAGTAAACCACAGAGCTTACAAAAAGAAGCAGACCAAAACTCAACAAAGGAAGGCTTGGGTCTCACACAAGAATCAGAAACTACAAAAGAAATCCACATGTCAAAGTCACAGTGAAAAAAAAATAATAACATGAAAACCAAAGTAATATATCCCCACCAACTACCAACAATCTTGAAGAGGAGTACAATGAGAACACCCTAGAGATAACACAGGATATGGAATTCAAAAGAAAAATCATAATAGGATAAAAGAATTCAGTGAATTTAAAGAACACACAGAGAAATCAAAGAACTGAAAAACTATAGGGATAAACGTTGAATGAATTCACAAAAGAGTTAGAAATATTAAAAAATAATCAGGCTGAAATGAAGAAGGAAGTGAAACACTCAGTAGGCAAAATAGAAATGACAGGAGAAAGCCTCACCAATAGGATGAATGAAATGGAAAACAGAATATCAAGCCTGGAAGATAAAGTGGACTAATTAAACCACTCAGGCAAAGATTATGAAAAATTTAAGAAAACACAAGAATGGAATATGCAGGAATTGTGTGACACCATAAAAAGACCAAACTTACAAATCATAGGCATAGAGGAAGGAGAAGAAACTCAGGATAATGATATGGACCAAATCTTCAACAGGATTGTAGAAGAAAATTTCCCCAAATTAAAGAAAGATGTGCCCATAAAAATATAAGAAATATAAAGAACACCAAATAGACAGGACCAGAAAAGAAACTCTCCACGGCACATCATAGTAAGAACACTAAACCTACAAAACAAAGAGACAATACTAAAGCTGAAAAAGAAAAACAACATGTCACATATAAATGAAAACCCATCAAAAGTACAGGTGACTTTTAAATGCATACTATGAAAGCCAGAAGAGCCTGGACCCAAATAGTCTCAGTTCTAAATGACCACAGATGCCAACCCAGATTACTTTACTGAACCAAAATGTTTTTTATAGTCAAAGGGGAAAGAAAAAAATTCCATGACATAAATAGGCTGAAAGAATTCATGTCCACAAAACCAGGCCTTCAGAGAGATCTTGAAGCAATACAAAGCTGAAGAAAGGAATGATTATAGCCAAGAGGTTACAGAAAGAAACTTAATTAAGGTAAAACTGTGGAAATGCACAGCTGCATCAAGAATGTGAACAGAAATATAACGACAAGAATCAGTACACGTCTTTCATTAATAATGTTAAATATCAATGGACTGAACTCCCCAGGCAAAAGACACAAACCAGTTGAATGAATTAAGAAACAAAACACATCTTTTCATTGTTTGCAAGAAACTCATCTCACTTTCAAGGACAGGCACTACCTTAAGGTGAAAGGATGGAAAACAATATACCAAGCGAATTGTACTAAGAAAAAGCAAACATTGCAATTCTAATATCTGACAAAATAGACTTCAAATTGAAACTAAACAGAAGAGATAAGGAGGGCCACTTCATTCTGATCAAAGGAACAACTAACCAAGAAGATATAATCATGAACATATATTCACCAAACTCTAGTGTTCTCAACTTCATAAAAAAAATACTACAGGACATAAGACCAAGATCAATCCCAACTCATTAATAGTTGGGAACTTCAATACCCCACTGTCTCCAGTAGATAGGTCAACAGGTCAGAATATTAACAAAGAGATGTCTGAATTAAACAATACCATATGTCAAATGGGCCTAACAGACATCGACCGAATATTCCACCTAAGCACCAAAGAATATACTTTCTATTCAGTGCCCCATGGAACTTTCTTCAAAATTGACCACATACTGGGGCACAAAACAAGCCTCAATAAATACAAAAAGATTGAAATAAATCTGTGCATTTTATCAGACCACAATGCAATAAAGCTTAAAATAAACACTGTAGGAAACCCTAGTAGCTACTTGAACACATGGAGATTAAAAACACACTCCTAAATGACAAATGGGTCAAAGGAGAAATTAAGAAAGAAATAAAAGTATTCCTGGAACTAAAGGAAAAGAACAATACAACACAACAAAAACTTTGGGACATGTTGAAAACAGTCCTAAGAGGGAAATATATAGCCCTAAGTATATTCATTAAAACATCAGAAAAAAAAAAAACAAATAACATTGCAACTCAAGACACTTGAAAACCAACAACAAATGAAACCCAAACCCAGCAGACAAGAAGAAATAATAAAATATTACAGCAGAAATTAATGAAATAAAAATGAAGAAAACAATACAAAGAATCAACAAATTTAAGAGCTGGTTCTTTGAAAGATAAACAAGATTGACAGACCCCCTAGCCTAGTTAACCAAAAGAAAGTAAGAGGACCTACAAATTAACAATATCAGAGATGAAAGGGGAAACATCATAACAAACACCAAAAGATCCCAAACATTATAGGGGAATACTTTAAAAATCTATATGCTACCAAATTTGCAAACCTAAAAGAAATGAACAGGTATCTACAAGCATGGGATCCAAGAAAACTAAACCAAGAAGAAATCAACAACTTAAACAGACACATAACACATAAGGAAATTGAAACAGTAATACAAAACCTTCTGACTGAAAAAACCCCAGGCCCAGATGAATTTACAGCAGAATTCTACCAGACATTTAAAGAAGATCTATATCCAATACTACTTTATTTATTTAAACAGATAGATATGGAGGGAGAACTTCCAAATCCTTCTATGAAGTCAGCATCATTCTAATACCAAAACCAGGTAAAGATACAACCAAAAAAGAAAACTACAGACCCATATCCTTAATGAACATAGACACAAATATTCTCAACAAAATATTTGCAATCCACATACAGACAAACATTGAAAAGATCATCCACCATGACCAAGTCAGCTTTATTCCAGAGACGCAGGGATGGTGCAACATACATAAGTCAATACATGTCATAAATCATATAAATGGACACAAGGCAAGAACCATATGGTCATCTCAATGGATGCAATGAAGGCCTTTGACAAAATTCAACATGCATTTGTGTTCAAAGTCCTAGAGGGAACTGGACTGGAGGGAACATACCTCAACATAATTAAAGCCATATAAACAAACCCACAGCCAACATCCTTCTAAATGGAGAAAAACTGGGAGAATTCACATTAAAATTAGGAAACAGACAAGGCTGTCCACTATCTCCACTCCTTTTAAATGTAGTGCTTGAAAATTCTTGCAAAAGTAAGAAAAGAGGAGGAAAATAAAGGAGTAATAATTGGAAAAGGAGAAATCAAATTATCCCCTTTTGCAGAATATATGATATTACATCTAAGACACTGAAAATTCCATGAGAAAACTCTTAGAAATGATGAGCACACTCAGTAAACTGGCAGTTTACAAAATTAAGCAACAAAGTCTATAGCCTTTCTATATACCAATAACAAGCAGTCAGAGAAAGAGTACATGGAAACACTTTCAGAATAGCTACAGAAAAATAAATAATTAAAATATCTAGGAAGAAACTTGCCCAAAGACATTAAAGACCTCTACAATGAAATTTTTAAATCTTTAAAGAAAGAGATTGGGGAAGCCATCAGAAGATGGAGGGACTTCCCATGCTCATGGATTAGAAGAGTTAATATTGTGAAAATGACCATCATACAAAAAGCCATTTATAGATTCAATGCAATGCCAATCAAAATCCCAATGACATTCTTTACAGAATTGGATAAAATCATCCTAAGATTCAGATGGAAGCACAAAAGACATTGGATAGTCAATGCAACCCTGAGCACTAAAAGCAATGCTGGGGGGATTACTATACCAGATTTTAAAATGTATTACAGAGCTATAGTCATAAAAACAACACGGTATTGACAGAAAAACAGATTGTAGATCAATGGAACAAAATTGAAGACCCAAATATAAGTACATGCAATTTCAGCCACTTGATATTTGACAAATGGGCCAAGAACATTCACTAGAGGAAAGAGCATGTTCAGCAAATGGTGCTGGTAAAACTGGATCTCCACCTATAGAAGAATGAAACTAAACTCCTATCTTTCACTTTGCACAAACATCAACTCCAAATGGTTCAAATACCTTAATTTGAAGCCTAAAAATCTGAAACTATTAGAAGAAAACATTAGCAATAACCTACAGGACATAGATGTAGGAAAGGATTTTCTAAACTAGACATCAATTGCTCAGGAATCAAGGTCAAGAATCAACAAATTGGCCCTATTAAACTAAAAAGCTTCTGTACATCAAAGGAGGCAACCAAGGAAGTGAAAAAAAAGTTCACAGAATGCAAGAAAATCTTGACCAGAAACACATCTGACAGAGGTTTAACATCCAAAATATAAAATGAACTCAAAAAACAAAGAATCAAGAACAGAAGTAACCCAATTAATACATGGGCTAAGGAGCTGAACAGAGAGTTCTGAAAAGAAGAAATAAAGATTACTAAGAAGCATATTAAAAAGAATTCAATATCATTGGTAATTAGGGAAATGCAAATTAAAACTACTTGAAGATTTCATCTTACCCCAGTCAGACTGGCTAAGATAAACAGAACAAATGATACCAAATGTTGGAGAGGATATGGGGAAAGGGGAATACTCATCCAACTGTTGGTGGGGTTGCAAATTTGTTCAACCCCTATGGAAAGCAGCATGGAGAACTCTTAAAAAACTACAAATGAACCTACCATTTAACCACTCCTTGGCATATACCCAAATAATCATTCTACTACAGGGACACTTGTACATCCATGTTTGTTTTCTGATCTTTTCACAATAGCTAAGAGATGAAAGCAACCTAAGCATCCCTCAACTGATGAGTGGATAATGAAAATGTGGTTAATTTATACGATGGAATTTTAGTCAGCAGTAAAGAAAGATCAAATCATGAAATTTTCAGGTCAATGGATGAAAGTAGAAAGTGTTATACTAAGTGAAGTAACACCGACTCAGAAAAACAAACAACGTATGTTCTCTCTCATATGTGGATCCTATCACCAAATCCTTATAAGTGAGTTTGAATTCAGACAACTATAGGAACCAGGATAATGAAAAAGAACCAGGGAGGTAAAGGAAAGGAAAGAAACTGAAAGAGAAGAACAGTAGGAAACAGGTGTTAATAAGGAAGATATGGATAAAAATGGGGTTATTTTAAGGGGAGGGGGAGGGACAGTTATACAAGGAAACTTGGGGATAAAGGGAAAGAAGGAGCTCAAGAGAGGTTGGACCGTGGGGGAATGGTATTATTAAGGGAGAATTGGGGAAAATGGGGCCACTTTAAATGGGGAAAATATGGTGGAAGTGTTAGACAATGCAAAAGATAAATAATGCCTATATCGTTTAAAAAAAAAAATAAAAGGGGGAACTATATTAGTCCAACAGCCTACCAACAAATTATACATAGAACTAGCCCAAGGAACATAATATATGTCTAGTCAAGGTTTATCTGAGAACCATTGGTCTTTGCCCAAGTTTTATCTACATAGCAAATGGTAATTAAAAGTATCAGACTGGTGGAACTAACCTTCTTGGATGTTTAACAGCCATACTTTGAGGCCTATACTAATTTGGTCAGAGGGACTTAAAGACAGTTTTTGCTCCTTGCCCTCCAATGTCGACTAAGTTCCAGTGGACTATGCAACATTTCTCAAAATTTCCTGTAACTGTGGTGAGTCACATTGTCCTCAAGGAGGCTATGGAGACCCCAATAGATGGACTTGAACCAGTGTCCAGTCTCAAAAGAGGAGGGTCAATACAGAGTAAACATTTCTTCCATACTTCCAGTTGAAGTGAGCCACAGTCGAGTAGGACCTTTGACTTACCTTCACACAGATGGAACTGGTAAAAGAAAGGAGCCAGGGGCTCCTCCCAAGCCCATGTGTCCCCTGAGGAACAGATCCTCAAACAACCTTAAGAGTAAAAATAAGTCGGTTTTATCTGGACCAACTGTATGGCCTTAAACACCCAAAAGGAATGTATAACCAAAGATTAAAGAGATCAATATAATTCTTTAAGAGTCCATGTGTATAGGTAAAGGCTACATAATAAGAAACAATGCCAGACAAGAGATACTTTACTTTGAGTTGTTGTCCAAGGTGGCCCAAGAGACTTCCAGACAGCAACCCAACATATAACTAGGAAAATGAAGAGCAGATACCAGTCTTATTTAAAGGAATATTGGAAACAGCTTGATGCTAGATGAGGAAGAGCTGATTTTCCTAAAACAAGAAACTATAAATAGTCTGACTAGACTCAGTGGATGGATAACCACTGGGGAATGGCTGGGGGCACTGACAACACAATGAATAGTAACAGGGATGACAGAGTATATGGGCTCCAGCAGGGGTTGGGGGGCATGGGAGGGTGTCACTTGGGATTTGGGTGTGTAGAGAATAAGATCGTTTGGAATGTTCTATATGAAATACACACAAAAAAATCAATAAATAAAAAAATGAATTTTATTAAGGAAGAAGCCTAAAAATTTTCTTCATGTTAATTAGAAGATGTGAAAAACATTACCATTGAAATCTACCTGATGACTTTATATTCATTCTCATGTGCCAAGGATCTCAGAAAATAACCCACTGTGACTAATAGCAATCAGATATATAGAGATTAGAGGTGCATGTGCAAACATCTTAATGTTAGTTGCATTAAAAATGAGGTTTTTCTGTATGAAACACTATATTTTAATATTGAAATAGAGATCTTTTTTAAAGGTTAAAACCTCATTCAATTTATTGTCTTATAGGGTTTATACTTAGTACTATACTGTATAATTTTATTTATTCAACTACAAACCTAAATATTGTCAGCCAATTTTGAAAGAGATGCATCTTAGCTCTAGAAATCGTTATTGAATATGTCAATGCTGTTGTAATAAAATGCTACTTCAAATTTTGTGGTTATTAAATAAATAATTTTAGAAAAGTTAAATAAACAAGATTCTACAATAGGTTAGTGGAAGAGAACAGTAAAAAAATGACTCTAGTATTTTTTTTTCAGAGCAAGAGAAAAGACAATGGGGACAGGTTTGAAGGAATATGTTAGTGTTATATCAGAAATTCATTACTTTACCAAACTTAGCTGTATGAAATTTGAGGAAAAAAATGAATTTATTTTACCTAAGACAAACACATTCAATGGAGAACAACTAGGAAATTGTTTTACATGGATTCCTAACAGGTTGAAGTTAGTCACTTTAAACTCCTGTTTTCGGTCTCCTAGAAAGAGTCCTTCCATGGCATCACAAGCAGTACACATATTGCCCACTGTTGTCCAAGTTTTTGCTCCTTTGTGGGTTGGAAGAGATTCCCACATTTTCTGCGCTCACAGAAGGTGTACAGTAGAGTAAACTCAATCTGTTGTCTGAGTTGGCTTTTCCTTCTATATATACAGAAAGTCAACTAAGAAGGAAGTTTCTCAATTTTATTTATAAAGATCTCAATTGATCTTTGAATTTCATGATAATTTTCCAGATTTAGAATTCTTCTTTAGTAGTTTATTTTTCCAAAACTTAAAAGTGCTATCTCACTGAGTTTTTCTATGTTTTTTTTTTTTTTTATTAATTTTTAAATGAGCCTCTAAAGAGTTTCATTATGGACTTTTCCTACATAGAAGCCATTATATTTTATTGTGCTCATCCCTGTCCCTCACAGTCCTACCCTGTCATGGCTTTCCATCTGGCCATTTTCATTGCTCACCCCAAATAGCCCCACTTTTGTTTCATATCACATGTATTCCATTGTCCTTCCTTTTTCCTCTCCCCTCCCTTACAATCTCTTTCACAGTTCTTGTAATCTACTGCCTTCTTTCATGTCCTACACCACACACACACACACACACACACACACACACACATTTAGATCTGATTGAACAAATGGGAAAAACCTAGAACATTGTCTCTAAGGCTCTCTAGCTGCATCCATTTTCCTGCAAATGTCATAATTTCATTCTTCTTTAGGGTTGAATGAAATTTCATTTTGTATATGTACCACATTTTTTATTTCTATCCAAGGATCTGTTGGTGGGCATCTAGGTTGGTTCCATTTCTTGGCTTTTTAAAATAGCAAAGCAATTAATGCGTATGCACATGTATCTATACAATATGTTTATGGGCACTCCCTTGATTATGTACCCCAAAGTGCTCTAACTGAGTCATATGGTACATAATCAACTTCCTGAGAAAGAAATGAGAAAGAGTTCACATTTGTCATTATTGCACATAAACAAAATTTTCAGGACTAAGCTTACCAAAGGGGGTGAAAGACTGAAAACTGCAAATGAAAACTTCAATGCCGAAGTAATTGAGAAGATAGAAGAAGATGGAAAGCATGGACTCGCTGGCTGACGTAAAAAAATGACTATGTAGCCTAAATCTACCTACAAATCCTGCTCAGTATCCATCAAAATTCCAAATACATTTTTCACCATATAACTAGAAAAAAATTCTGAAATTCAGATGAAAACAATAATCTCCCTGTTAACCAGAGCAGTCCTGAACAGAAAGATCAGTGCTGGAGGCTTCAAAATACTTGATCAAAAGCTCTAGTACCATAAAGCCATAGTATCAAAAATTGTATAGCACTGACATAAAAACAGACATGTAGACCAAAGGAATAGAATAGGGGCCTCAGATATAAACCCATCCAGCTACAGCCAGCTAAATTTTGACAAAGGTGTCAAAAATATATATTGGAAAAAAAGATAGACAATTAGTGTTAAGAAAACTGGGTATCAACATGTAGAAAAATGAAACCAGGCATTCGTATTTCTAACCTGTACAAAGAAATATCAGTTAAAAATGAACTGAAGATCTTAAGACTTTCAAACTACTCTAGGAAAAAATATGGCAACAAATTCAATTCATAGACCTAAGCAGAGTCATTCTGAACAGAATTGCAATACCACATGAAATAATCCCAATAATTAGCAAGTGGGGTTTCATGAAATTAATAATCTTCTGCACAACAAAGGAAACATTTGCCAGATTGAACTAACATTCTAAAGAATAGGAGAAAATCTCTGTCAGCTATGCATCACACAGGAGAATAATATCTACAATCTCTGAAGAACTCACAAAATTAAATATCAAAAATCAAAGCATCCAATCAATAACTGTGCTGAAATATGTAAACTGATGTCTCTTTGTTCAGATTTGAGAAATTTTAGCCAACGTTTTTTCAAAGGTCATCTTTTGTTTTTACTCTTCTGCCTCTGAGTCCCTCAGTGTTCACCTATTGGTGTGCAAGGTAGACACCCACAGGGCAGTTAGCAGACCACCTCTGCTCATTCTTTTTTCTTTCTTTTTACAGTTGTTCTCTCTTTAAATTTTCTTCATCTTCCTGATTACTTAACTCTGTCTTTAAAATATAGTATATTTTGCATTTGCATTATAAATATTCATTAGCAATTTAGTTCTTTTTTATTTTTTTTTCTATCTCCTTGTTACTATTCTGTATTTGTTTTCATGTTGTTTCCTTTAGCTGTTTGTCCATTGCTTCTTGTGGCCTACTGAGTTCATTTAACCTTCTAATTTAAAGTCTTTGATTAGTAAGTCTGAGAGCTGTGATATAAGAAAAGACTTTTTGGGTTTATATCTTCGGTTAAGAGTCAACACATTCATATTTCATTCTTAATAACCTGTTTGTTTATGTATTAAGTGAACCTTTTGGATTTAATGAGGTAGTACTCTCTAAATCAGATTCTTCTTTTTATTCTGGATTTAGTGCTGCTTTTATCTGTACGTTGTAGGTACAAGTCACTAAATGATAACTAAATAAAAGCCTGTACTATCACATACAGCTTCTGATGTTTCTATGCTTTTCATTTATATTCAACTAATGAATTTTAACTGAAGTTTCCTTAAATACAAAGAGTGAAATAAAACTGAAGTGAACTAAGAGGGAGAAAAAGAGGAAAGCGAGAGAAAGAAACATAAAACTCTCTTTATCTTTGCTTATAGTACTCTATTTGGCATGCCTTCAGCACTTAGCAAAGCTGTTGGCAATTCAAGAATTGTCTTCTCTTCCTGATGTCATCAACACTAGCGATTAGCA
Organism: Nannospalax galili; assembly: GCF_000622305.1. NCBI lineage: Eukaryota > Metazoa > Chordata > Mammalia > Rodentia > Spalacidae > Nannospalax > Nannospalax galili. Next base: position 2,805,460 of record NW_008359214.1, read on the forward strand.
AAAGCAGAAAGCACATACTCCTCTCCGGACTCTTTTGTGCGTGCGTTACACTTCGGCATGCAGGTGGTTTCCATTGACTTTGAATAAGCAAATATTTTTCCAATTATCTTAATTTTCCAAGGAATCTCTCTCTCTCTCTCTTTCTCTTTCTCTCTCTCTCTCTCTCTCTCTCTCTTCTTTTTTTATTTGTGACATGGTTTCCCTGTAGCCTTTGTTGGCCTGGAACTCACTATATAGACCAGGCTGACCTCAATCTCACATAGATGTGCCTGCCTCTGCCTCCCCAGTGCTTGGATTAAAGGCCTGTGAAATGCTTGAACCTCCAGGATTTCTTAAATCTTCTTGCCAATCCACTCTTTCTTTCACTTTTTTTTCTCCAAGGTTTTTGATACTTTAAGCTTCAACTCTAATCTAACCCCAGGTGGGTGCAGGTTGCTCAATGGTCTTGCAATGTTTTGAGTAAAGACTTCTGCAGGTTTTCTTCCCAGTGTGGGTTCCAATTCAAGAAAAACATAAACAAGTGCTTTGTTCAGTCGTCCACATTGCTTTGAGACAAATTAGAACACAGAAACAGGAATTTTCAGAGGAAAGTCTGCTCTTTTTCCTTTGACAGCAGCGATCCAGGTCGCACAGTAGGAATGGAATTATATAAAGAACTACCAATCACATTTTACATATAGCCCTAAAAATATTTATGATTAGTTTGCTCAAATCACGAAGCTAAGAAAGCACAAAGCAGTTTCCTTCTGATTTGATAAATTAGTTAGAGAAACTAGGTCAGTTTTCCTACATAATATTTTACATTTTTTTTTTTTTTTTACATTCTGTGCCTTTTCTTTTGCTTCCCATGTGTATTAAAATTTTTCTTTACAGATTTAATGAGATTAACTTTTAGTTATTTGTGCTGAGTTCTTCAAAGACTGTCCTATGAGCTTCATAGTACATGACTTTCAAAGAACCAAAATATATGATCGCATTACTTTTAGGGCAAAAAGTGTTGCAATAGCATTTTGGGCTGCTAATGAATGAGAGATATTCCTTCAACCTTTCATTGAATGCTTCGTAGGTCCTTGATCTTTGTTTAATTCTATGATTTTCATGCACTTTTCAATAGCAACTTTCTAATTCTTTTAATTCCACATTTAAACAGTTATAATTATTCAGTAAATAATTTTCTCTCATAATCTGGAATTATTTGGAAAGACAAGAAAACCAAATTATCCAAAGGAGTATCGGTAATCCTTTATATAAGCTTAAGTATCTTTAAATTTATATGATTTGCAAATACTAACAGAAGATATTCTAGGCATGCCTTGGAATATTTTTGCTTGTTGTTTTAACAATGAAAACATGTATTCCTTCAAACATGTGTACAAGTGTATGTGTGTTGTCACATAGACACATATACATATGTCATTATTAGCTTGCCTTTATCTAGAAGCATAAGATATAACTAACACCAAAACTATTTATGATAGTGAAACTTGCTTTCTCTTTCATAGCTACCTTGTTTGATCATAGATTAATATTATTTTACAGAATGTAAAAATAATTTAATTTCTAAAAATGGATTACATTTTCAATATAGCAAAGATCCATGAGAACCATGGACATTGCATCTCTGATTAGGTTTTCTGAATTTCCTTTTAAAATCAGTTTTGTAGAAAGAAAAGGATTAGGTGAATAACAAGAAACAAAACCTCATTTTGTTCTCATTTAATTGGAGTAATGCTTAAAGCATTAAAAAATTAGATTTATATATAATATTGTAACTTCTCAACAATTTTATTTCTCAGCAAATTACACATAAATTTTGCTTTTAAATTATTTGTGTATTTTACTGATCTTTATATAAAAGAACTGTTAGATAGAGCAATGATGATTTGCCATACGTATTAGCAACTGTCATCACAGGCAGGTCCAGAATTGCTTTTGAAGAGGAAAAGCAAATTAAAATTCTTGAAAACTAAGCTTATAAAATGATCTTACTCTCTAAATTTTTCTGCAATCCATCTCATTTGTACATAACTATAAACATTAAAGGGCAAACTTTTTAATAAATAAGCAAGTAAATCTCATGTGGCTACTTGAATATAATAAACATATCTCCTTCATAAGAGTAAATTTGCAATTGATAATACAGGGAATTTTCTTTTTTGTTTTTCTTATGGAATATTCTTCTGGAATATTCTTGTAAAAAATATTCACTCATGCTTATAATTATTTAAGTCATAGAGGTAACATAAAAGCTTCCACTAATATCAATATTCAATTATGGGCCTTTAGATTTCAAATGACCCCAGATGTAATTTTCAGTGTCATCTATGTAAATCAGGATAAGTTTAAAGAAGACTATGTACCTAAAGGGAAGGAAGGAAAGAAGAATGGAGGAATGGAGTGAGAGCGGGAATGAGGGAAAAAGCAAGCTTCCTCAGACAAAATTCAATATCAATTTCCTAAGTCCTATTAAACTTCAATCCTTTAAAGTTTTCCCATTTTTATTCCCACTGGCTGTGTAAGAATGCACTCCAAAGAGCAGATTGTCAAGCTCTTGACTTGTGGCTCATCTGTTAGTAGATACCGGGAATCTCTGAGTAGCTCAAGTAAAACTGACCATAAAGGCAGTCCGGCATTCAGAGTAGGAAGCCCTGCCTTGTTCTTACTCCAATTCATGCCTCTCTACACTTCACATTTTTTACTTATTATCACCTGATAAGTTTTCCTTGTTTTAGGAAGTAAAAGGAAAAATAACAGAATTTCCTCTGCTTTGAGCATTTGTTTACATCTGTGTTTTACAGTCTTACAGGGAGGGCAGATTCAGTGTCCTATTTATTAGCAAGTATGGTGGTTTGAATGAAAATATCACCCATAGACTCCAAGTGTTTGGACATTTTGTCCCCAGATGATGGTGCTGTTTTGGGAGGTTTTAGAAGGTGTGGTTACTCTGGAAGAAGCACTTCAATGGGGGTGGGCTTACAGAGTTCTTAAGCCTTGCCCGATTTCCAGTTGCTCACTTGCTTCTTGTATCTCTGTGATGATGAGAGCTTAGCTTCTGCTGCTCCTGCTCCAGCCGCCTCCAGCCACGATGCCTCCCTGCCATGATGAACTGTAATTCCCCTGGAACCGTAAGCTCAAATAAACTTCCTTCTGTAAATTGCCTTGGTCAGTGTTTCTATCACAGCAACAAAAAAGTGATTAATACAGCAAGCAAGAGGACAGGAAATACAGTTCTGGACATGGCTGTGTTTTCTATCTCTCTAATTTTATGCTTTATAAAATTACTTCAGGGTCTGGAGAGATGGCTTAGCAGTTACAAACACTGGTTGTTCTTGCAGAAGACCCGGGTTTAAATCCCAGCACCCATATGGCCGCTAACAACTGTCTGTAACTCCAGTCCCAGGGGATCCTACAGCCTCTTCTGACGTCTGTGGGCATTGCAAGACATGGGTGCATTTACCTACATGCAGGCAATACACACATACACAGAAAATAAAAGTAATAAATAAAAGAATTATAATAAAATTACTTCAAATGTTTGTCTCTTGGCTGTGTTAAATTTCTCTCCATCTAATACTTATACTTATTCTTTAACTAGATCTGATCCTGTCAAAGTTCCAGCATTTCACACTGCTAAATACAAAAGTCAATTCAGAGCCTTTCTGATTTGGCCTATCAGTGTATAACACTCTTCTTGAAATACAATCTTTGTTCCAAGACGGCAAAGCTTATACATTTTTCATTGCTATTTATCTACCCCAGGAGATCATTATTTGTCTTTTTGCTGAATTCATCTAATTTTTAAATATGAAGCACTTGAGGAGTCAGTCCTAGGACCCCTTCTGTATGGCTCCCTTGGTGACCTCAATCTGATGGCTTTACATCCTAATTATTTGCTGTTTAGTCACCAGGAGAAGCAGTATACAGGGACAATAGATACATAGAAATTTTAGTCTGTTAGTCACTAGCTCTGTGTTCTAGGATCAAGTATTTACCTTTGACTCGCCTCTAAATCATTACTTGTTGATAATAAGTAGTTCCTATCCATGAGAACTTTGTGCATATTAAATAACTCAGACATGTTGTAGACAAAATAATTTTTATCATATAATAAATGCAACGTGAACTTCAAGTCATATTATTATTTTCGTCTGAGGGCAGCTTTCTTCTCCTGAAACTGTGGAATTGTGAAATTATGCATACTTTTTTCTTTTTAATACCATCATGGTTATTTTACAAGAAATTAGAAAAATGCATCTTTCTGAATTTATACTACAACCCTGCCTTCTCATTCTTTGTAAATAAATGTAAATTTCACACTTATAGTAAACAATTCATTCACATTCCAAAATAGATCTGTGTGTAAGTCCTGGGATCAGTGATCCACTTTTACCTACATCCATTGCGCCAGCTTTCTCTAAGTACAGTGAGAATTTCATAGGGACTCAATTTCTTTCAATCTCTTAAACTGTCATTATAAGAAACAGTGCCTGGCAAAAATAAGATACATATACATGCTAGATGAATGAATCCATGAATTAAATAGAACATTTGCTGCAAAACTGACCACTTCATGTTTGAAATAAAAGCTATTTTCCAGAGTCTAAAATAGAAAAGTATGCAGACAGTTTGTTCACATTCATATTGAAACGGCGAGAAAAAAAATCCCCTAGAGGGTTTTTAGTCTCATTCATTAAATAATTTAAGAAAGGACCCAAATGGAGGCATTAGAACAATTTTGTTAGAAGTTTAAGAAAAATTCTCAGGGTAGGAGAGCTGGTAATCAGGACATGTGCCTTGAGGATGAAGATGGAGGGAAGAAGGAATGAAAGCCATGAAGCCATGCAGGTTTAGAGCCTTCATGGAAGTCAGACAGTGGCTGACTGGCAGCCACATGGCTGGGAGAAGGAAGCTTTAGAGAAAAAGTGAAGAAATACAAGATGCTGGGGCAGCCCAAAGTATTAAAGAAAGCATGTTTAGAAAAGAGATGTGGAGAAGAAAAGAGAGATGCTTTTCTGAAGAGTTCAGAAAAGTGGTAGGACTTACAGAGACCTGCATGTCTGTGGCTGGGTCCAGAAGTTCTGTCCTAGGAGGTGGGATTCCAGTTAGGAAAACTTCACTAACTCATTAACATACTAGGTATTCCACCCATCTATTTAGCATGACAAGGTGGCATTGACTTCCTGGGGTAGTCCTAAGACCAGGTAATTGACCAGTGAAACTGAAAAGGTGGGTCTTTCAACAGATAGAGATTTTATACATTTGAGAAGTTAAACTTATGGGACTATTTGCTATTTTAACACTATTTAATGAATTACAGATAAGAAAAAGTAGAGGAGTGGAAAGATAGCTCAGCAGTTAAGAGCACTGGCTGTTCTTGCAGAGGACTCAGGTTCAATTCCCAGCACCCCTATGGCTGCTAACAATCATCTATAACTCCAGGTCTGGGGTATTCTGAGTCCTTCTTCTGATGTCTGTGGCCATTACATAACACAGGTGCACTTACACACATTCAGGCATTACATTCATACACACAAAATTTACAAAAAATTTAAAAAAAGAAAAAGTATATATTCTCCCTTTATGTATACATAAACATATAAACATACATATATAAGGACATCCTAATTATGCATATATGCTAAGATTATTTATGATTTTAAAAGTGTAAAATACTCTGCAAAAATATCTCAAGAAAAATGAAATAGCTCAAAACAAATTTCCCCAATAACATTCACTGATAGTACATACTGTACAAAACAAATATTCTTTAAAAATGAAAATGTTCATATTTTAAGAAAGCTGAAATTTTGGGGGGACTGGAGAGATGGCTCAGTGGTTAAGAGCACTGGCTGCTCTTGCAGAAGGTCCAGGTTTGGTTCCCAACTCCTACATGGTGACTATCAACTGTCTGTAATTCCAATTCCAGGGGATCCAATACCTTCTTCTGATCTTGGCAGGCATTGCATAGCACACTAAGTACAATACACTCAAACACATAAGAATAAAAATAATAAATAAAATATTTTTAAAAGAAAGTTGAGATTCTTATAAATCTATGTAAATCTATGTTGTAAATAAATAATATATTTTCATTTTGTGTGAAATTGTGCTTCATTCATATCTCAAATTATTTACTGTATTTCCCTATTCTTTATATTAAAAATTATGCTTTAAAATCTTGGATTATAATAGGGCCAAATGATTATTGGTCAGTCTAATGAATCATGAGCAGAGAAAACATGTAATTTACATGTATGTTAAAAGAAGGGAGCAATTCCCAGATTCCCTTGCTTTGGCCCTTATGGAGGAATCTACAGTCAATACAGACACAGCCTGAGTCTCTGAATCAGCACATAAAATCAGATGACCAGATGTTGGCCAGTTATAATAGATCCTCTGTGAGATATAAACTTTTGTCAGATTAAGAGTTACAGGATACTGAGCTGGAGAGACAGCACAGCAATTAAGCTCACTGGTTGCTCTTTCAGAGGACCCAGGTTAGGTTCCCAGCATGCACATGGCAGTTAACAAGTCTCAATAACTTGAAATCCAGGGGACCTGATGCCCTCTTCTGGCCTCTGTGGGCATTGCACTGACAGGTGCACCTACATGCAGGCGATACACTCATACAAATAAAAAATCAAAATAAATTTCAAAAATTAAAGTTACAGGTCACTGGTTATTTCAACATAGTTCATTCCATTCAGACTAAAGCACAGAAATATTTCCCTATTCACAATAATTCTTTAATAATTATTTTAATTTTAACCTGTTATCTTCTCTTAGTTCTTTTAAAATGTAAAATATAATAAGGCAATGTAAGCAAATGAAACTGTGCCCTAAAGTTCTTATTCCCAGTTTGCATAAAGTTTTGTTCCCCTTTAGGAAGGCTACTTGTGTTCATATTCCCAATCTGATTCATTGTTCACTTAGTAAAGAGTACTTTGGATGCTCAAGGTAGAATATGAATTATTTACAACAAGTTTCTTTACAACAATATTGAGAGCCCCTTGGTTATGAAATTGTAATCTCACTTCCTCTTCCAATTAAATGGTAATCTATTACTGAATAGCTATGGCTGGTGACCACTTCAGTTCACTTTCAAGAAGAGTCTGACTATCCCAATGAATTTCTTTCTCTGTCTTTCTTCTGTTGCTGTTCCTAAGATTGAATCATTGTGAAAATCACAAGAAAGAGGGATGATGAAACCAAAGAGCCAGACAAGAGATAGGGTCACAACTTTCAGGTGGGTGAAGTATGACAGAAGGGGCAGGGTAACAGTGCTGTGTGAAGAAAGCTGCTAGGAAAGAACAGTAAAGAGTGTGTGTATGTGTGTGTGTGTGTGTGTGTGTGTGTGTGTGTGTGTATGTGTGTTCAGCTCATGCTCATTCACTCACTGTGTTTGATTCTGACAAATATATACTTAATTTTGAAAACAGTTTGATTTTGTTTTCTAGACACTGATCTTTCGATCAAGGCACAAAATTAAAAACAGCAATACACGTGTGTGTGTATGTGCGTGTGTGTGTGTGTGTGTGTTTTACAATCTTCTGTTTAAGCTTTCAACTGAGTTTTTATTTACCTGTGGGTTTGCTTCATATATATTTCTAGGCTAATGTTGTGTATACATTTGCAATCACTCAAATTTGTCTAAATTCAAACCTGACAGTCATCACCTAAAATCCTAAATCTATGCAGTTTGTTATTTCACCAGCTGGTTGAATGTTTCGATCACTAGAGCACTGAAAATAACTTGCTGGGGGTTTGTTAAACAACATTTGGGTTTTAACAGTCGCATTTGTATTCTTTATAAATCAACCTTAATAAAATTCAATTACAAAATTAAAACAAGCCAAATTCACAATAAAGAGTTCAAACAAATTCATTTTGCTTTGATAAATTCAACACTAGTTTTGATCAAATAAAAATATGACACTATTCTTATCATCTATCGTAAGAATATAAACCACTTTTGTCTTTGGAAAAATCTCTTGAAGACAGTTAAAAGATAAATTAGTAAACACAATATCTATTGTACCTTAATTTTGTAGCCTAAAGGGAGAAACTGATTGACTATATTATATCAACATAAAAATTTATATGACTCAGTGTGTTCAGTTGCAGAGAGAAGTTCAATATTTTGTTTCTTGTAGAAAATATTCCTTTCACTGCCTCATCACATTATGTGTTGTTTACACATTATGATGCTTGTCAGCAAAGCACACACATACATGTGTCCTTTACATATGAGACAAATTTTATAAGCAAATAAGAAATAAAAATATTGAAACATATTTATAGACTTAGGTATTAAATAAGTGCAAGTAATTCAATAATATAAACTATTTTAGCAAATGTTTATGTAAAAGCAATTTCTGGTTTCTTTGTTTTTAGTCAGAGTATATGAACACTTGAAATCTGAATTAATGACGTCATTGCATTCTTTAAATAAATTTATGGTTTTTCGTGAAAGAAGAAACAATTTCTAAACCTAAAACCAAAACATGATTCAGAAATTTTATATTTAGAAAAATTTCAGTCAAATTCTGATGCTCTGTGTATGCATTCCAAAGTAATCATTCTGATCAGATTATGTTTATTGCCAATAATGCTTGAAAAAATAGACTGAATCCCAAACCTAACTCTGTTACCATGAAAACAAGAGTGTATAAGACCTACCTTGTTAGTAGATGCTTGTCTTATAAACATCATAGTGTAGAAGAATGTTTATGTTCTAGGTAAAATTGTCCTATTGAATAAAATAACATTATGGAACCAACCTAGAAAATATGTGTGTGCGTGCTTGTGTGTGTAAATTCCTTTACATGTACATATGTAAAGGAACAAGAGATTATCATGCTAAGTGAAATTAGTCAGCCTCATGAAAACAATTATCTCATATTTTCTTATGAATGTGGAAGCTAGGAAATAAGAAATGGAAAAGAAAGAAAAGGGAGGGGGATACACAGGAAAGACTAATTGAGGATGTGAATATTTTCAGAGATCAGTATTTGCATATATGAAATGTGATACTGAAACCTTTGTAAGATTAATATATACTAATAAAAGTATGTGAAGAATAACCATTGTAATTTATGTGTATTTTACATGGTACACATATGATTTATACATGTAAATGTGTGTTCATGTATATATGCACACAGCCACATGCCTTACATTGCTAATGTCATAACGCTTAATGATATTATAAGATTATATTGCCTAGTGCTATTGTTGAGCCATGTTCTATGATGTATATAATAATGAATTATTTAAGAATAGTTTTCAAACAATTCATGATTGTGCATGTAAGTTATATGTAGACAGAGACAGAAAGAGACATGCAAAGGTTGATAAGATAAAAAAGTGCTGGACTCTCTCATTGACAATGACCATCTCTGGTGTTTGCATTACGAGGTGCTCTAAATGTGTTGCTTTATTGTTTGTCTATATTCTCTACTACTGAATGACAACCAGGCCTCTGCTTCCAGTCATTGTCATCATTCTATGACTTGGGATTATGGAATGGTTCCCATTTTGAATCATTCTACTCCTGTTTATAACAGACAAAGATTATATGGTGTATCAATTCACTGATCCTTCTCAGTTTGTTCAGAAATAGGCTCAACATAGCAGACCTCCTGAGCCAGGCCTTAGTAATATAGAGAGAGACAGGCTTTCTTTGGTTTGCAGATGCTTAGAAGAGAAAGGACTAGAGGCATTGATGAGAGAGAGACAGAAACAGCAATGGAGAGAGAGAGAGAGAGAGAGAGAGAGAGAGAGAGAGAGAGAG
>NW_008359214.1:2815301-2843075 GCF_000622305.1 Nannospalax galili
GAGATAGACAGTAAGGCACTTTTATTACTGATAAGGCAATCTTTACAGATAGAAAATCATTCCCTTTGCGGAAAGTGCAGTAATCTCCCTGCACTGTGTTTCTTAATTGAACTTCCTGTGGTGATTATTAAGACATCCAGCTCTACATTGCCTGTAGGTTCTTGTGAGACAAAAACTCATTGAAATAAATCCAAAAGAAAGATACCAAAAACAGAGCAGAAAATATTGAATTTTAGGTCCACTAATTCATCTTACTATGTCTGACTTAAATCTTGGCATTTCTCTATTATTTTGATTATCTGCATTGTTATGATTTGCATTATAATTATGCACCCTATGTTTGTTTAGTGGGCAAAAGTAGGTTAAAGATGAAAGTGCTAAGAAAATGTTTCTCTTATACTTTTGCCAGCTAATAGTCTTTGCTATATGACTTCTTCAGTATAAATCAAAGCATATAAGCAAAGGGTTTTCATAGTTTTTGATAAGTGTGCCTACTTATGGAACCACTAAGAATTTGCCTGTATCCAATCATAAAAATAGAATGTCATGTATGCTAGAAAATTTCTTCTACAACATAGATTGGGAGGGAGACCTTAAGAAAGACCAAAGGCACAAAAATTCATAATAACTGGGACTTATCCCAAGAAAGAAAGGTAGTACTACAAGGGAAAAGATTTTGTTTTCAGAATGCAGAGCCAGGACAACTGAAACCAATATAAGTGTTCAATGCTATGAGCAAAACCTGAGCAAGTAAAGTGTCTGTGGCCTGTAGATCACAAACAGTAGGGACAATTAGTTTGCTAAATAAAAATAAATAAATAAATAAATAGATAAATAAGAAAATAAAAACAGTTTAAAGAAAACAACTTTAAAAAATTTGAACAGTTTATTCTAAAGACTTGACCAAGCACTGCAAGTCTGATAACAATACTAATAAACAGCCAATCAGCTGCTCTCAGAGAAAATGAGAACAGCTGCATGTATCGTCCCATAGGCACAGCCTCTAGAAAAAATAAGATCAACTTAGTACATGAAGTTGGAAATATATAAACCTCATGAAGAAAGCAAATACATTTAAGTACCAAATATGTCCATAGACAAAGTATAGTAAATATCAAATCAAATATGAGACTATATTATAAATCATGGTTTCATATTTAATCTTCTTGTAAATATAATGTGGTTAGGAGTTTGATGTATTCTTTACTTTGAAAGTTCAATGTAAATAGCTTTTTGAAATTTTTAATTTTTATATGTATGAATATTTGTCTACATTTACTTAAGTGTGCCACATGTGTGCAATGCTGGGGGAGGCCAGAAAAGGGCATTGTATCTTCTGGAACTGGTTGTTAGTTGTCATGTGGATTCTGGGAACCAAACCCAGGTCCTCTGAATTAGCAGTCAGCCCTCTTTTTTAAAAAATTATTTTTATTTTATGTATATGCATGTATTACCTTCACGTGTGTGAGTGCACCTGTGTTGTGCAATGCCCCAGAGGTCAGAAGTGGGCTTTGGATTCCCCTGGAACTGGATTTAAGGACGATTCATAGCTACCATGTGTGTGCTGGGAATCAAACCCGGGTCCTCTGCAAGAGCAGTCAGTGCTCTTAACCACTGAGCCATCTCTCCAGCCACAGCAGTCAGTGCTCCTAACTGCTGAGCGGTTTCTTCAGTCTGAAAGAGCTTTTTTGAACAACGTTTTTAAGGACAAAATCACTGAACCTGAATGAACAATTGAATCAGATAGTAAGAGTGATCTGTTTGCCTATTTTATTTTATTAACCAGGAAAAATATCTTAAAATTAGATCCACATAGAAGCATTTTGACCTAATGCATATGGAAATTGTTCACAAAGAGGGGGTAATACCTGAGAAATGTTGCTAATTTGAATTACCTTTGGAACGGAATTATTTTCTGTGGCTAATTATTTGCCTCCTGGAATGGCTGCAGGCAGCTTTGAGTGCCATGTGGCTCCCACAGGGAAACATTTATTAAGGACAAGGATGCAGGATGATAATGACATGTGGGCAACAGCCCTGGAAAAGTGACAAACTCATGGTCTAATATGGTTGGCGTCAAAAATATAAATATTTTCATTTAGAAAAAATTGGAAAAGTTGGATTATTTGATTTTACTAAAAGAGGGACAGGCTGGTATTGAATAATATGGTGATTATGGCTAATATTATTATTAGCAATAACAGTGTCATCTCAAACGGAGAGCCATTTTAAACTCTCCACACACAAAGCCTGTGTGAAGCTAATATAAATGTTTGAGCTTTATTCACACAATGAAATCATGAAATTCATGCAATATAACCACTAATTCTAATATATGTATTGACTCCTGGGAGACTTTAGAAGGAAAGAAGACACAAAAATGTTAAATTCAATTAAAGTCACTAAGAATTAAAAGGATTTTTACTTTTTTTTAGATTTACAGTCTTCCGGTCATAAATTCTTTAGGGGGGGAAATGGAAAAAAAATTCTTATTTTCTGGCAGTTCTTTTGCCTCTTTCTAGCTATAATTACTAAATAAATCATAGCAAGAATCAATTTCTTTAAATTTTTGAGTAAGATACTCATCAGAAAGTTTATTTTTTTATAGTTGACTTTCAGCTGAACAACTTTATAGTTGATAAAGACAACAAAAATGTACAACAATCTCTTAAAATTCACCAGTGAGAAAAACTTTAAAATTGGAGAAAACTCTAAATGAAAAATTGACTCTCAAAGAAATATTGTGGTGTACTAGTTACTTTTATCATTGTTGTGACACAATACCTGGCATAAACTTTTAAAGGAAGGAAGGGCTCATTTTTGGCTCAGTGTTTGAGGGCATAGCCCGTCATGCTAGGGAGGCCTTGGCTGCAGGAGCTTGAGAAAGCTGGTCACACTGTATCTGAAGTCAGACTGCATAAAGGGATGAGTGTTGGTGTTTGGCTCACCACCTCCCTTTTACTCAGTCCAAGACCCTGTCCAGTTGAATGGTGCTGTCTACATGTAGCATGAGTCTTCCCTCCACAACCCTATCTAAAAACTCCCTCAGAGAAAGGTCTATAGGTTTGTTTCCATGTTTCTGGATCTCATCAGGTTGACAATCAAAAGTAACTATCACAGATGATAAACAAGCTTATGAAAAGAAATTCAATATCACATATGCTTAGGAAATTAGAAATTGAAGCAATAACATGTTACTGTATAACCATTCAAATGGATAAATCTCCACAACACCAAGTATAGACCAAGTATAAGAGGATATGCACAGGCAGAAACTCTCATCCTTTCACATCTGTGATGACAGTACAGGAAACCAAGTTTAGGAGGCAATTTGTTTTTTGTTTTGTTTTGTTTTTTTTCTGCAGACTCATTTATTGCTGGGAAGTGCAAGCCTTATATACGTCTTCTCCTGCCCCCAGCGTCCCATAAGTTGGTGTGTTACTTCCTGATAGATCCCCTCATGTGGCCAGGATCTCCTCATCTGGGCAGATCATAGTTTGGCTATTTTTTGGAAGCATGGGCACAAAGCTTAAGCTGTGTTCTTTTAGTGCAGCCTGTGCTTAAGCCTGGTTCTTCCTCTCCTACATATCCATCCCTTTTTATTATATGAAAGGTCAGTGGGAGCCGAGGTTCTTTGCCTCGACATAGTTGACCCCACTTCAGAGGACACCCAGTTTGATGGACTGTGCCTGTCTTAGGTGGTACTGACCATCAGGATCTTACCCATCATTGACTCCCACCCGCCGAGGGGTGTGACCTCTGGCATGACCATGTGAGGGAGGAGGAAGGCAAGAAGTTACACAGCCACTTCTCGGATCACAGCAAGCCAGACCTGCCAGACCTCAGGGGGGTTTTGTAGAGACAAGGTGTCTCCAGGCTGCCAGGGAGGAAGCCTGTGGGTGTCCATCATAATCCGTAAAGGGGAGTATATCTCCAGGTGTGAGTGGGACGCAGTGTTCCCATGGAATAGGAAAGCGCAATGTGGTGGGAAGTTTCTAGGTGGGAGGGCACCGGATCCATGAAGGATGCCTGACCCTTGTAGGGGGGAGTGGTGGTCCCAGGGGACATGAAGGACACTGTAGTCTCTGAAGTGTCTTTTACTAAGGGAGACCAGATTTTGAGGCCTCATAAGGAGCGCTGGCTTAGGTTTCCTTGGTTTCCACTAAAGTCGCCTGTAGTGATGCTAAAGAGGGAGTGACAGTGACAGAGGGAGACATTAGGGGAGGAGGGGTTAAGGACTGGGCTGAAGCAGAAGCGATCCTGCAAGGGACCATGTGCCATTTATGGGAACGGGACTTTTTTTAAAGTTAAGCATATCCTTCCCAAATGATTCCCACCATCATGCTCTTGCAAGATCATCCACATAAACTGGAGACTTATCTTTTTTCAATGTATATTTTTACGGAAGTTTTGTATATTTCATACAAAATATCTTAATCATCTTTATACCACTCTCCCATCTGAACTTTCTTCTCTGAGTTCATGCATTCTGTCACATATGTTAAGTCCTACTGAGGTTAGTTAGTGTACTCAGATGTCCTTCAATGCACATTCATACACTGGGAAATAGCTTGTCTAGAATCTTTCCCTTAAGATAAACTCTTCCTCATCTACCAGTGATCACCTGCCAAGTGTTCCTAACCAAAGTTGTGGCCTCCTGCTCATTTCTCCAGGTCTATGCCGGATTTTGTCTTCTTGGGTTTACTTAGGTCTTGCACATACTGTCACCATTGCTGTAGGTTCATATAAGCAAGTTGCCACAGGCCTGAAAGACTGTTTCCTTAAGGTCATGCACCTCTTCTCCTGGATCTTTAAATCTTTTTACCCTATCTTCTACAATGGTCCCTGAGTCCTGGGTGGGTAAGATTTAATGTGGAAGTCCCATCCAAGGACCCACACTCTGCAGTCTCTTATTCTCTACACATTGGTCTGTTAGAGACTTTTGTGTTCATTGCCCTCTTTTGCATGAAGGACCTTCGCTGATGAAAGTTGAGAGATGCATTAGTATTCTCTCTACCTCTTGTTTCCACTATGTTCTGTAAACCTTAGGTGTAGAGGTTCCATTGTAGATGTGTCACTTAGGGTTGGGCATCTTATAGACACTTATTCTCTGTGTGTGGCCAGTTGTGGAACTATGTAATAGTTTTTGTATGTTGCAAAAGATGCTTCTTCAATGAGTGGTGAGTGGCATATCTGTCTGTAAATATAAGGATCCATATATAGCATGTCATAATTTCTTACTACATGGAGATTTCTTTTTACTCACAAATGTCCATACAAATTCATAATTGCCTTAAATTAGAAATAATCAGGAATATTTTTCAATAATAAAATAAAATATTAAGACATCAAAAGCATCAAGGAACCTGGAGTGCCTATTGTTAAGTGATAGAAGTAAATTTGAGAAAGCATGAACCCAAAACAATTCCAGCTATGTACCACGTAGCAAAAGAAAACTTCCCATGGTAAAAAGGTCAGTGGTTTCTACTGGGTTGGGAAGAGTGATGGAAGGATGATTGCATAATAGAGAGCATGTGAATTGTAGGTAATGTAACTATTTATGATATGGCAATGGTAGCTACACATTAGTATACATTTATCAAATATCTATAATTTTAGTTAACATATCAATACCATTTAATTAATTACAAAAAATGCATCACACTAATGGAAAATGTTCATGAAAGCCACTGTACACACATAGCAAGAAGTAGGGTTATGTGTTGGAATTCTGCACTGTCAGCTTAGTTTTCTACAAAACTAATATCACTCTGGGCTGGCAAGATGAATCATATGATAAAGGTTATTACCACCAAGGCTGATGACCTAAGTTTGATCCAGAGACCCACTTGATGGAAAGAGAGAGAGAAATTCCACTGATTGGCCTCTGGCCTTGCAGGTAGGCCATGGCACATCTGAACCAATACATATACACACAAACACAAATATACACATATGTACATACATGTAAATAATGTAATATAATTAAAAAAATACTTTGATGAATTACCTTAAATTGGTCTTAAGATAATAGATTAAACCTGGATATGGTGGTACAGATCTTTAACTGCAGCACTGGGGAAGAAGAGGCAGCCAACTCCCTGTGAGTTCCAGGCCATCCTGGTCTACATCATGTGTTCTAGGCCAGTGCTATATACTGTGATGCTGTTTCAAATAAACAAAGAAAAATTATATTAAATTGTTACAAATTCATGTTGATTAACCTAACACAAGTATCTTAAGAGAGGCACAGCAGATTCTGAATAAATCTATTTATGCTCCTTACTATTGTTGAGTTCTTGGGAAACTAATTTTTGTCATTTTTGTCACTGTTTTCTTTCTATAAAATAGAGTGATAGCATTGCCTTGTTTGATGACTTAGTAATACATTTGTAATACTGCCTGCTATACCACCAATTCATTATTTTCTATGTAGTAATCACTGTAAGATCAAAAAGAAACTGAAATAGAAGAGGGTGACCAGAGCATTCTTGGTTTCTCAGGTACCTACCACATTGGACAGTGTAAGATTGAGCAGTCATCACATTGGCAAACATTGCTCTGGAATTGGATAATTTTTAATGTGACAACTATGTTTTGTTCATATGATGTCTATAAATATTATTGATTCATGCACTCAATTTTGTGAAGACCATCAACCATTATTAAATACAGATGTTTATTCAGAACTATTCTTTCCCAGGAAAGGTTCTGGGAATGCTACATCTTACCTAATTTTTAAAAAATTAAAAATATTTTGTTATTTTTATTTTATGTGTATGATTATATTGCCCTCATGTATGTAAGTGTACCCATGTCATGCAGTGCCTTCAGAAGTCAGAAGAGGGTGTTGGATTCCCTGAATCTGGAGTTACAGATGGTTGTTAGGGGTGTAAATCCACCATGTAGCTGCTGGGATTTGAACCTGGGTCCTCCAGTGCTCTTAACTGCTGAGTTATCACTCCAACCTTTTATTTAATTTTTTAAAACTCTATAATAGATACAGCAGTACTTTTTATTTGACAGAAGAGGCAATTGAGGTTAGTGTACTTTACTTTTCATGGTCATACAGCAAATAAGGAGGAAAACCAAAGTTTGAACATAAAAAGAATCATTTTAAAAATTTTAAATTCTTTACCAAAATGGTATTTTATCAACTTCATAGTATACATATTATGTGTGTGTTTATATGTGTTTCTTGATCTAGAGTAAGGCATAATTCTGGCTGTACAGTTTACTTGCTTTGCATCCTTAAGCAAATGTAGTAGCCTCACTGTTAACAATTTCACAATGTCAAATTAAATGGACAAATACATATGAGTCAATTTTACAGTTTTTGAAATAAAACAGGCTCATCACACTATCATTTTCTATTATTTTAATTACTACTCTATTATTTTGCTGTTTCATTATGCTACTATTATTGTCTGCACCATCATTATCGTCTATATGCTTTTCTGTCATTATATGTATGTTCTAAAATATCTTAGACTATGCATTATATTTGAAGTTTTATCCTAACCATTGAAAACAGTATTTTATGATAGGCAAGATGTGCCCCCTGGTACAATAGTGGCATGATTGTTTTTGGCTAACTAACTCATTTCTGGCTGAATTTGAGATGTGTTCCAAGGGAAAGAATTCCATTCCTGGTAGTGTAATCCTCGTCAAATGAGTACGGTTGGGGAGGTTATAGGTCCTATGGAAGATTCCACTACTGTTATTTTGCCAAATGATCATATTGTCAAACCCCCTTCTAAATATGTGTTCATAGCCATACATTTGTGATGCTCCCAACCTTGGTCATAGATGCTACTTTTGCATTAGGCAGTCATCAATGCAGAGACTTACAACTGACCACAGTACTGAGAACAAGTGACCTGAGTGTTTGTCCCTCAGTGGGGTATCTTTGTAAACCCCTTCTTCCACCTCACCCTCAAGGCCCAGGGACCATCATTGAAGGTATGTAGGTGGAATGAAATGCAAGAGACAGAGATGGGGAGGAGTGCCATTGAAAGATGTCTCTCTTTGCATAGCATGGTTTTCACACTTATGAACTCACAGCAACTGTGGTTACTTGCACAAGACCTGCACAAGATCAAGTCAGACAAATTCCAGTATAGACGAGAGAGGTGCTTTCCAGTCTCTATCCATTACTAGGGAAATATTGGCAGTGATATATAGATGCTAGAGGAGGGTGTAGAACTGAGAGATCCCCCATGTTCATATGGTCAACACTACTTGGACATAGTTGGTTATCAAAAAAAGAAGAGGAGGAAAAGGAGAAGGAAGAAGAAAAGAAGGAGGAGGGGGAGGGGGAGGAGGAGGATGAGGAGAAAAGAAGTTGGGAAGATGTGGGAGGAGTTGGAGTTAAGAGTGGAGAAAAGAGGAGTGAATATAATTCATTGTGTATATATTTGAAATCCTCAAAAAGTTTATAACAACATCATACTTTAGGAGTAAGATGGACATTGAGGAATAAGGGACAGCAGTGAATTTGACATGATGCCTTACCAAGGTAGGCTCTCAGTAAATATTTGATGAATGAATGAATAGCACTCCTTCCCTAATAATACCCTGACTGAGAACAAACACAGGAAATGACAATACTAACCTGAATGCCATGGTAAACCACAAACACAAGAGGAACCTCAGATCAACTACCCATATAATATACATAAACCTAAAACACTTAGCACAGCCATAGATCTTATACAATGCCAAAGAAGCTTCTATAGAAAAAAGGTCAGTGCAAGATTAACAGAGGACATTATTGTTAACAGCCAGTACAATTTATTTGTTCTCTTGCTTTTTGAAATTTCTTTGGTGCAGGGGTTTAAATAAGCAACTTCTTAATAGATTTATCAAGGAATAAAACTCTACTCATTAATTCTGGCATCATATAAATGTGTTATCACTTGTTATTAAAACTAGACTAGTAGTGTATAATTATTAGTAATCTCATTCCTGCTATTACACTTTATTTAATATACTAAATGATCATATTATGTGTTCATATATCCCTGAAGATATTTTACTGAATCATTGCTGTAATAATACTATAGCTTATACATCACAACTTTATTCTCAAGCTCTTGTGTTCAGCCCACGGTTGCTAGGCTATTTCTGGACTCAGGTTCAAAGTTCATGCTAATTAGGAAGAGCTCCACTGCTTGGTCTAGGTTTCTGTCTGTTCTAACTTCTGCTCTGTTTCCTTACTGCAGAAGCTACTCAGGACAACTTCTCATGGTGAGTGGCAATCAATCAAGAGGCCTGTCCAAAGGCTTCGGTTTCAGTGATATTTAATACATTTCCACTCTGAAAGTAATTATGTAGTTGACTTAGCCATAATGTATTACCACAGTTATTATTATTAGAACCTATGCCATCTATCCTTAACAAGTTAACTCAAAGAGTCAAATTAATAGTGGAAAGCAAACAAGGGAAATTTATATGATGGAGCCATATTATGAAGGGAGACAAAGAGATTCCAGTGACTCCCCAAGCCTATCTTCAGGGTCCTGGCATGTGTTTTAGGTTGAAGTAGAAGGTTAGAGGTTTGCAGAGATAAAAGCCATAACAAAGGTAGCCCACTATTGGCCCATCATTGTCTCGGCTCCATTCTTTCCTGCAGGTGATCTGACAAGGTATAAATCTCTTTCCAGGAGACAAGGTCTTTATGTGGCTAGTCCAGACTTTAACCTTTTCTTCTCTGAGCATGAGATTCCTGGGGGAATTCTAGTTTCGTGGAGTCAATTTTTTCAGCTGTCTCACAAAGTGAGGGACACATGCATCTTTCAGAGCATGCTCTGTCAGACTGGTTATTAAGGGAGCATGAATAAAAGCTCTACCCTGTCCAGTCTGCCACAAGAAGCATCTGCTGCAGTCCAATGAACTGTACCCCCACAAGCTCTGTCATTTTGAAAAAAGGAAACCAAAAAACTTTTGTCAGTTTCCCTGAGGAAAGAGCAGTTAACTTTGAGATAACAATTTAAACAGAGTAATTAATCATCTGAGTAAGTGAAAACAGAGGGTTTAAATAAATGTGAGACCCTAAAGCAAAACAAATGTGTTTCTCAATAAAACTAATCTGAGATGCTTCCTGAAACATAAAGTCAGAGTCTGGCAAAAAAACAAACAAACAAACAAACAAACAAACAAACAAAAAACAACGAAAAACCAAACTTTGCACAAATAACTGTTTGGACTCTAATGTCAAAGCAACAGAATCTTAATATTGGGATTCTTCCTAAACTGGAATATTATTCATTACATTTATTTCCTGTACTTAGGTTATAATCCCCCAAATACCTTCTCCTGTCATTATATTAAGTATATTTTTATCACATGTAGTTGACAGAATTCTTTTTTTTTTTTCATTTTTGAGACAAGTTCTCCCTATCAAACCCAAGCTGGCTTATAATTCAGTGTAGCTCAGGCTGACCTAAAACTCTGTTTTTTTTTGTTTTTTTTGTTTTTTTTTCTGGCTCAGGATTCTAAATGCCAGGACTATGGTATTAGACAACCATGACTGGCTTAGTTGGCAGACATCTGGAGAGGCCCTGGTACTCATATCTGTGTGGTCTCCAACTGAATGCAATTAGACATATTACTCTTTGATGACAGATAGAATGTGGCAAAGGTGAAGTCATTTTAATGATATAATAAAAATCTCTGATCAACTGATTTTAAGTTAATGAAAATAAAACTTTCCTGAGTGGGCCTGTCCTAAGAAGTCCACCCCTTTAAAGTGTGTCTAAAAGAGATAATCTCAAAACCAAATGACTAATTTCTCTCTCCCTCTTCCCATCCCTTTACCACTTTCCTCTCTTCTCTTCTTGACATGAGTATCCTACAATGCGGTGACCAGCTACAAGAAGTGAATTCACCTGGCACATGAGGAGGTTTAGAGTTAGATACTCTCTTAGCTGAGCCTAAGAAGAAAGCAACCTGTCACTCTGAATGCAGCTATATTGAGAGTCCGTAAAGGACTCACTTAGGTTGAGTTTATTTCTCATGTGAAAATAAATATCTTTTTTTAAAAAAGTATTTTATTTATTATTTCTATTTTATATGTATGAGTGTATTATCGGAATGTGTATAAGTGCACCTGTGTTGTGCAATCCCTGTGGGGGTCAGATGCCCTGGAACTGGAGTTAGAAATGGTTATTAACCTCTATGTGGGTGCTGGGAATTAAACCCAGGTCCTCTGCAAGACCAGCTAGTGCTCTTAACCACTGAGTCATCTCTCTAGTCCTAGATCTTTTTTTAAGGCTTTAAGTTTATGATAATTTGTTTCATAACAGTAGGAAAATGTCACAGTTCAGTAAAGTAACAGATAATATCACTGTTCACAACGAATGTAGGTAGAAAGAACCATTCCATTTGGCGATTGCATGTAGAATGTAAATGATTTTAGAGCAAGGCCTGCATGTCTATCCTCTCTGCTAGAGAAACCATTTGATCTTAGGAAGTGTGCTCTTCAGTGTTTTATAATAGCCTACATAAAAATTAATTATTTTAAAAATATTATATTTATTTTATGTGTGTGTATTATTTACATGAATGTAAGTGCACCCATGTCATGCAATGCCTGCAGAGGTCATAAGAGGGCAATGAATCCCCTGGAACTAGAGTTGGAGATGGTTGGTAGCTGCCATGTGGGCACTGGGAATCAAACCTGGGTCCTGTGCAAGAACAGCCAGTGCTCTTAACTGCTGAATCCTCTCCAGCCCAATTTTCATATTTTTATTAGAATCTCTCATAAGAAGATGCTTTTGCATTTTACGTCAGGAGCTATTTGAATGCAATATGATCAAAGAAGATTATTTTATGTACATGAGAAATATTGTGAGGAAAAAAGAGAAGTCTTAAAAATTGGTATTTCTCTTTCCTTTTACTAATATTCTCTAAATCTTGTGTTGAGGAAATAGCACAGGATGCAGATTCCCGAAAAAATTGTGGATGCCAGAAGTTTATTCTGGAGTTATCTTGGGATCAAAAGCTACAGAAGAGGGACTGGAGAGATCACTCAGTGCTCCAGACTTGTGGAGAACTGGAGTTTAGACCCCAGCACCCATGTCTAACAGCTCACAACTGCCTGTAACTTTAGCTTGAGGGAATCTACATGTCTTTCGGCTCTTATACTCATGTGAACACACCTTCACATACATACCCATAATTTAAAATAAAAAAACAATATTTTTAAAAATTTGTAGAAGAGAAGGAAGCACGCCTGATGGAGCAAAGCAAGAAGAAGCTCTGATGCTTTCTCAGCTATACCTCAGTCAGTCAACTGATAACTTCTGAAAAAGATCTGCCTCCTCAGAGTTGGCCTGAACTTCACAAAGCCTCAACTCGTATCTCCCTTCAGAGAATGTTGGTTAGATGCCACCTCTCTTAAGCTCTGGAGATTCCTGGAGAAGACCATAAGCCGAGACATTCCTGCATTGCAGTAGTAGACCTTACACCCTAGCGTGGCTGGACAGAGGATTAGCTTATGCCCAATACACCGTTTAGTATTAGAGGACAGTGCAGGCTAAGTATGTGAAACCTGGAATTAGAAACCTACAGTGAATCGGGGACATTATCTTATCTTCTAACAAATATTAAGCTACCTGATTTCTGTTTCCCTTTTGAAGAGTTGTCTAAAAAGTATGGTAAGTCCATTTCTTTAATTAATAATGGAAGGAGAGAAACAGGGAGGGAATGAAGGATAGAAAGATAAGAGAGAGAGAGAGAAGAGAGAGATGATCAGCATAAATAAACCAAAACGCCTTTAAAAGTGTTCAGTAAAGATAAAAATATCCATGAATTTTGAAATTAATAGGAACACATTGACATCCAAATGAAATATTGAAAAAATATTGGACCTGCTCTAAAAGAAAAACTTTACAATTGGGCATTTAATCTTTGGCATTGTATTTGTGTGCTTCAATAAAACCTTATAGAACTTTCAGATTGTAAATACTTTTATTAATCTCTGGACCCAAAAATTTAAAAACCAGTTTAGTGGCATCTATGGACTGTCTAGTATCAGTCAGTCACAGAGCCAGTGTTTGAAGCCTTGTCTTTCACCATAAGCAATACGGTTCTGTTCTGAGAGGTTTAACACCTCACCTCAAGACTCAGGCAAGTTCCAAGTAGCTTTGAATTGACAACACAAACACACCTCCAAATTAAACATAGAGAATGTCCTAAGAACTTGTTTGCGTTAAGGTGGAAAACCTCATGAAATCACTTTTTAAAGTCATTAAGGGAATAAAATAACCAAGAGTTGGAACTGAACACCAGGCCTCCAGGGAACAGCCCCATGGTGTCCAGGTAAAGCGCTATCATCCTTTATCTTAAAGAACTCTGCACTGACAGGTCTTTTATGACAGATTTTGTGCTCTAGAAGTAACTTCAAATCTCTACGAGATTTGGAGCTCCACATCAGGTTGTATGTGGCCCTGTCATGCTTGTGTGGCAAGTTCTTTCATTTCTCATGTGGGCCACTAAATGGAGATCCCAAGATAGAGAAAACTGACATCTCATCCATCTTGCTTTGCTCCTGTGCGCTTCTGTCAGTGGAACCACATAGCAATGTCGGTTTTACAGGCTCACAAGAAATGTCGTCATGAATTGATTTCGATGGCCCAAGCAGCAGTGTGGGATCATGCAAATATTAATTTACAATTTACATGAGATTCATAACCTTTAGCCAAAAGAAAAGAAAAGAACAAAGAAAAAGGCCACCAAATCTTCCAATTGTATGCTTGAAATTTTTCAAGGTTTTTTTATATTCATTTGCTTTGAAAGGAAAGATTAATTGCTTTCCCTTGCTTGAAACAATGAACAAACATGTAATGTAAAAAAATTATTCAAGAATACACAATAAAGAGAGTACACTGTGTAGTTAATTAAATTTTATTACCAGTTCACTTCAGGTGCTTCCTTGAAGAAGCAGAATTGTGCCTACAGATTAAATGGGGGAAAAATCCTTATACCTCTGATAGCCTCACATACAGTAATGCATATTTTGTAATTTCCTATCTTTATTTTTAAAGGTAGCCTATGTTAAAAACAAAAAAACAAGTGTGAGCCTATAACTTTTGTATGTCCTTGAAAGATGTGAAGTTGGATTCTTAGGACTCCACAAAATATTTGGCAGTTTTTAATAAAAGTCATCTTGCCCTAAGTAATTTATAAATGTTATAAAAGTTAAATTAAAGGTGGCATTGTCACCTATATGACAGAAGTGAGTCATAACACAATTTAAAAAAAGGGCATCATAGTCTCTCCTGTGTGGCTTTATTTTAATAGTGCATAAGGGAAATCTTAGCAAACTGCAGAGACTCTTATGATGCTAGGAAGTAATAAACAGAGTATAACCCAAGTCTGTTCAACAGCAAATGCTTATTAAAGATGAGCTTAGAATGCATTGTAAAGTTACTGGCCACAAATAACAATAAAAAGAACAATAACTGAAGAGGATAGAACAACAAGCTACACTTGACTATTAAAAAAGAACAGAGCAGCCACCAGCATGCACCAAAGGACGGGGCTGCAGTGTTTCAGAATTTGAAATGCCATTTAGGAGTCATATCTTTTCTCTGAAGATTGTCTTCAACATACAGTTTGTTATAATTCTTCCTGACCTCTTGTCCATTGAAATACTAGTATCTGTAGAGAAAATTTCATAGACAGTATCCCCATGAAATGAAAGAACAACTTACATTTGCCCTTCTCTGATATAAACTATACTGGAAACAATTTATGTGGCTCAGCAACATTTAATATACCAAAATAAAACTCCACCCTTCACCTAGCCCTTAAAAGCAACAAAATTGAATTTCTTAGCATGGCTTCTGATATCTATTTAGTTTAAATTAAATGTAGGTTAAAGTGTAATCTTTCTGTAATCTGATCACAGATTCCAACAAATAAGATAGCTAAGGACAGGACATGAAATAGAAAATTCCAAATTGTTCTAAGCATGTTCATACCTAGACCAGGAAGCAGAGTCCCTGGTGACTGTCCTGGCCAGCCTTGCATCTTTCAAATGCTTGATATCTCTGAGTGAACTCCCTCTGAACTCCACTTTTCAAAGCAATGGCAAAATAACAATATCATGTAAACAAAGCAAATAAGAAGGTGATTGTTGCAGTGGTGGGCATCATTAAAAATTAAATATTGCTGATTTAGATAAAATATTTAATGCTGACAAATCTGTTTGCAAGATGTAGAATTGTTTTTCCAAATACAGTAAAAGTGTTAAGATGTTTTAGAGAAACCATACATTATTTTGTTTATATTACTGTTAAAATTGGGTTTGACCTCACAGATCATATTATTTATGGATCTGGAATCCTCTAAGTATATCATGTTATAGCATAACCACATATAAACCGTAGTGAGATACAAAAGACTTTGGCACATTCTTTTTTATCCTTGACATTTATTTCTCTACTTGCTGGTAAAGCCCTATTATATTTCATCTCCCAGTTGATGCTCCTTCTGCTAAGAAGCTATTTCTATAACCACATCTACCACAGCTCCAAGTTGATGTGGCCTCATGCATACCTAGAGAAATACATCTTTCCCCAGAGTAACACTTATCTCATGACATCACTCCTATACTCCAGTATTCATTGCGGGTTTGCTCCCTGCATGCAGTATTACTGCATTTGATAAGAAGCAGGTTTGGGATTTCTTAAATAAAGTTCAATATGCCCTAGCCATTCCAGGCATCACCCCTCCCTCATGCTTACCCTCTTCAATCGTCAGGAAGCGCTTGCCACCCCACTGTTTGCTTTTATACCTGCTTTATTTATCTGTACATCTCATACTGTGTTTTACCTACACTTCAGTAAGAGACCTCCTTATGTCCACTCTGCCTGTGAATGCGGAAATCAGGTTTTATAATTAAAAAGCAAGGACTAAGCAAGTCCTTTGGTACTAAATCTCAAGCTACATTGTCCAGTACAGCATTTTTCATTTATAGTAATGCAACTTTTCTCTCTGATGATTCACATTTTCGACAATTACCCCGGAAAAAGATGTTGTCACAAAAATAGATCTACAAGGAGAGGCAGGTGAAATGGCTTCGAGGTTAAGAGTGCTTACTGCTCTTCAAGAGAACCCAAGTTTGTTTCCCAGAGTCAATGTTGGATGACTCACAGCTGCCTGTAAATTCAGCTCAAGAGTATCCACTGTCCTTTTCTGGCCTCCATGGGCAGCTGCGCACATACATGCATACACATACAGACACATATATACCTAAATAGGAATAAAGTAGGTGTTTTCAAAATTGGATTTGCAAGGCAATTTTGAGTGTAATACTTGCAAAGGAAATATGGAAGCAGGTTTTAACACATCTGGTACAGTCTCTGGAACCACAGAAGTCCATTAGAGAAGTTGAATGTTAGGAATGGCTAGGTCTATAATTACCCATTGTTGGGTTCTACTCTTCAGGTTACGGATGCACTCTCAAAGGTGAATTTTCTCAGGACTGAATGAATTACCACCATGGCCTGATAGCCAAACCACAGCTCTTATTGCTGAGTACTGTGCTCCAGGCTCTGTGTTTTTTGTCTGTCTCCATGCCTGCAACACATCAGACACAAGTTTCTTCTCTGTGGAATACATGCTTGATTGGGGCAGGTATTTTGATCACCACCTGTGTCTTCAAAAGTGCAGTTTGTATAGGAGCTAAGTAAACGTTTGTTGAGTGGATGAATGAATCTGTCTGCTTGTTGTGTTTCATTTTATTATCGATATTGTCAGTGAGAAGGCATGTATTTATTATATATCCTTAAATTTCTACATGTACTCATTCCACCTTATAGCACTTTTGTTAATGATCATATTAATAAGGTATATCATATAAGATTGAAATTTTCAAATCTCTACAGGGATGTTTAAAATCAATGACACTGAATTCTTTTGTCATTAAAACTCACTATTTCTGTCTATTCCTATATTTTTATTTGATTTTATTAATTGACATTATCTAGTTAAAAAATTAGTCTTTATAGTTACTTTCACCCAGTGAAGGTAAATTTTATTTCTTTTGTGATTAGTTCCAAAAGAAAATTCTAAAAGGACACAATTCAAATTAGGAATAATTTTCTAGAAGAGTTTATATGAAGTACGTTGCTGTATGAAAATAATATGAATTAGAGCTAAAATGAAATTGTAAACTTCTCACTGAGAGTGAAAAAGAACACACTATCTTGCATTCAAAATACATTTTACCAATTGATCTTGAACCCTTTCCAATGACACCATCCTCACAGGGTTCTCCCTGACTACTTTACAACTAGGTGTTCATCCTGACTATTCTAGGCTCTCTTGTCCTGACCTTTGTAGCTTATTTCCATGTCCATGTCTTTCACTTAACTATCATGTCTTCTCTCTTTTAAAATAGCTCTTCTTCATAGTATTTGAATTCATCTAGAAACTATCATAAGGAAGTACATAAAACAAGCCAATTACACCAACTTTCCAGTAGTATTTTGATCCTGCTATTTTTATGCACAGACACATTTAATTCTCACAACAATATTGTGAGATAGGTATAGAGTTACAATTCTCTTGGCTTTATAAAACACAGAAGTAAAAAGAGGTAAGAACTTTCCCAGGATTTCATAGCTATGAAGCAGAAGAATAAATAGGCAAAATTAAGTAATATGAGCTTAGGATCACCTTCTTAATTGGATTTCTATAATGCCTAGTTAGTAATTACTGTTTTTTCCCCAAATACAACACTATTTCACTTGTTTCAAACGCTTCACATTTGTTTGTTATTAAGTGTCAGTCTGGCAACAAGTAAGTTAAGTTAGTCTGACATTCAAATTTCTCTTTGCTACTTTTCAGTTTTATATTCCCTTGACTGGACCCATTCATGTTTTTCTCAACTGAAATAATCAACTAATTGTCTCACCTCTCCTCCTTCTCATTGTGCTTCTCACTTTCCCCAGGCAAATATTCTTTCTATCTTAAGGTATTTATGCCTCAAAGAACAGGGAGAACGAAACACTGCTCTCTCCATTCTT
Organism: Nannospalax galili; assembly: GCF_000622305.1. Classification (NCBI taxonomy): domain Eukaryota; kingdom Metazoa; phylum Chordata; class Mammalia; order Rodentia; family Spalacidae; genus Nannospalax; species Nannospalax galili. The sequence continues at coordinate 2,833,340 of NW_008359214.1, forward strand.
ATTTTAAGGTGCTCCTGTGCCACATGTGGTTGTACCATATTACTTTCTACATCTACTTACACAGTGTTCCACATTGAGACCTTCCTTGAGCAGAGGTTTAGGGTCTTAATTCCTTGCACTTTCTATGTGTTAACTCTTAGATGCTTTATCTAGTAAGTCATTGCTGAGTTGATAGATACAGATCCCCCAATGATAGAAAGTTCCATTGATACAAATGTGATAAACATGTTGAGAAGTAGAAGGCAGTTACTCTACCTGCTGTGTTCTCTCTGGGAATGGAATTTTCAGTAGATACACTGCCATTTTCTAGCTAAAATAAGTTTCCATTTTCATTCTAATTCTAAAAAGCTTCCCTTATATGGAACAGAAGGGATTTAAGGAATGGCGAATTGTATTTTAGCATGCTAGTCTCTGCATTTTAACACTATTTTAGATGTTACTTACCTCTACAGTTGGGAAAATACTAGCCCCACATAAAAGTCACATATGTCCTCATAACTGTCATAAGTCCTGCTTTTTCTCTCCCAAATGACAGCATAAAGCTGCACAAAGAATCCCAAAATTTGGGATCCAGCCCAAGTGCCTATTGTCCTTTCTATTATATATTAAAATAAAACATAAAGACAGCAGAGACATCTGGTTGTGTATCTGACTGCCATACAGTAAATGCCACATTTAAAGGTATGTCTTCCTCAAATATAATGCCTTGATGTTCCACAGAGACATATTAATTCTTACAGTGAATCCATGTTCAGTAACAGCAAGTTTCACGACAGATGTCATGATTTTAATTGTTATTAGGTATAAATCTTAGAAAATATGTGCAAAAACACAGTCTAGTAAGGAAAGACTGAGTTCGTGTGCAAAACTTGCCCAAGTTTAGTTCAAGTCTAATCTAAACTTTGCAATGAAGGTTAAAATGAGCAGTATTCTGTATTATAAAACATTTGAGGGGCTGGAGAGATGGCTCAATAGTTAAGAACACTGAATGTTCTTGCAGAGGACCCGTGTTCGCATCCCAGCACTATCATGGCAGCTAACAACTGCCTGTAACTCCAGTTCAAGGGAATCCGGCAGCCCCTTCTATCCTCTGCAGGCATTGCATGACATGGGTACACTTACTTACATGCAGGCAATACACGTATACACATAAAATAAAAATAAAACAAAAAACCTAAAACATTTGCTTTTCAGACCTGATCTCTCTAGTGTTTAGTTGTCTTAATTTATAAAATGAAGATTATAATGACCATCTTGGATTATATATATATACATATGAGGGAATTAATTGTCATTCTCTATACATATGTATATGAGGGAATTGTCATTCTCTCTATATATACATATATATCACTATTAATCAATTTGTCAGAAAAAAGGTATTTGGAAAATAATGGCTTTTATTAATATTGTATTTACCATTTGAAAATATAAACATATTTAAAAAAAAATACAAGATATTCTGAAGTACATCACTAAAAATGAAATGGAGTTATAAGTACCTAGCTAGAGGTTTCCAAGAAATGAAAAGATCTGTACATTTATCTCCTTTGGTACTCTGAAATACACTCTGTATATGATACAAATAAGTGCATGGAGGAAGTTCAAAATGTTTATTTCAGTCATTCCTCAACCTAAGATCTTTGAAATCTTTACATTAGTATCCATCCTCCTGCAAAGCCACAGACAATAATAATGGAGAATATCAACTAATTCCCTCATCCTACTTTTAAACTGGAAGGAAGACAAATACTTGTCTATACTAAGTAGTATTTATTTTTAACAAATCTCGCAGTAACATGCCATTTTTAAAGAGCTTTTATTTATTTTATATTTTGATGTGTATTTGCATCAATGATTATGTATGATGTGAGTGTAGATACCCACAGATAACTGAAGAAGTCATTGGTTCCCTTGGAGCTGATGGTTGTGAGCCTCCTATTGTGGGTACTGGGACACAAACTTGTGTTATCTGCACGATCAAAGAAGACTTCTTAATATCTAGATCATCTCTCTAGCCCCTCATTAACAAAATGTCGTACATAGTAAGTGTAGCTTGTATGCCGGATGTTGTCAAATATATAGATCTATTTTTTTTTCTTAAGAACTCAATTAGTATGTAGGAAAGGAAGAGAGGAAAAAGACACTGACCTTTTTAGAACTAGATAAGTTGTCTTTAAAGCATTAAATAAAATGAAAAGTAGGCATTTGAAAATGTTAGCAAAAAAAATCTAAACTGCTCAGGCCAACTTACTGTGTAAGTTTGGTGGTGACCACCTTGCCTTGACTCTCCCAGCCTCAATCATCCTCCTGCATCTCCAACCCCATCTCTCCTCCTAGAAGGGGCACTGGCCCATTCTTTTTCTTGGGAACCCAGAGCTTTAGACTGACCTCGTGGCCCAGATGCCCAACTGCTTCCTGATCCTTTGCATCTAGACCTATCCAATTGCTCCCTCTAGTCCCTTGAAGCCCTTGGGGCCTCTTCCCATGCCCACCTCAATTTGCATTTCTGGGCAGCTGAGCCCCCCCCCCCAGTTTCATGGGGCTAGCACCTTTCCTGGAGGGATCCAGTCCTGGGAGAAAGCCTGAGAGTATCTAGCCTCATCTCTCACAAGGGCCTCTGTGGGAACTCCTGAGCAGGAAGATGAAATCAATTTGGCCCCTCCAATATAAAATCAAGAGAGAACCTGAAGCCTAGACCAACCAGATTTTCATGACCAACAAGCAAACGACAAAGGCACGCAAAGTTTACAAAAAGAAACAGACCTAAACTCAACAAAAGAAGGCTTGGGTCTCACACAAGAATCAGAAACTACAAAGAAATCTACATGTCAAAGTCACAGCGATAAAATGATATGAAAAAGCCAAATAATACATGCCTACCAAGTACCAACATTCCTGTAGAGGAGTACAATGAGAACACCCTGGAGATAACACAGGACATGGAATTCAAAAGAACAATTATAAACACAATAAAATAATTTAGTGAATTTAAAAAACACATAAAAATAAATCAAAGAACTAAAAGAAGATAGGGATAAACTCTGAATGAATTCAGAAAAGAGTTAGAAAGATTGAAGAATAATCAGGTTAAAATGAAGGCAGAAGTGAAGCACTTAGTAAGCCAATTAGAAATGACAGGAGAGAGCCTCACCAATAGGATGAATGGAATGGAAAACAGAATATCAAGAGGGGAAGATAAAGTGCACGAATTAGACCACTCAAGCAAAGATTATTAAAAACAAGAATGGAATATGCAGGAATTATGTGACAACATAAAAAGACCAAACTTCTGAATCATAGGCATACAGGAAGGAGAAGAATCTCAGGAAAACAATATGGACCAGATCTTCGACATGATTGTAGAAGAAAATTTTCCAAATTAAAGAAAGACATGCCCATACAAACACAAGAAGCATATAGAATGCCAAATAGGACCAGAAAAGAAACTCTCTATGGCACATCATATTAATAACACTAAATGTACAGAACAAAGAGAATACTGAAAGCTGCAAAAGAAAAATAAGTCACATAGAAAAGAAAACCTATCAGAATCACAGCTGACTTTTCAGTGCAAGTTATGAACTCCAGAAGAGCCTGGACCCAAATATTCCCAGTTTTAATGACCACAGATGCCAACCCAGATTACTTTAGCCAGCTAAAATATCTATCATAATTGAAGGGGAAAGAAAAATCTTCCATGACATAAATAGACTGAAGGAATTCATGTCCACAAAATGAGCCCTTCAGGGAGTTCTTGAAGCAATACAAAGAGCTGAAGAAAGGCATGACTATATCCAAGGGGTTACAGAAAGAAACTTAATGAAGGTATAACTGTGGCAATGCACAGCTACACCAAGAATGTGAACAGAAACAAAAATGAAAAGAATCAGTACACATCTTTCCTTAATAACTTTAACTATCAATGGACTAGACTCCCCAGTCAAAAGACACAAACTAGTTGAATGGATTAAGAAACCAAACACATCTTTCTTCAATACCCCATTGTCTCCATTAGATAGGTCAACAGGACAGAGAAACAACAGGGAGACATCTGAATTAAACAAAACGATACATCAAATAAGCCTGACAGAAACTGACTGAATATTCCACGCAAGCACCAAAGAATATACTTTCTATTCAGCACCCCATGGAACTTTCTCCAAAATCAACCATATACTGGGGCACAAAACAATCCTCAAGAAAGACAAAAAATTGAAATAATTCTGTGCATACTATCAGACCACAATTCAATAAAGCTTAAAATTAACACCGGTAGAAATCCTTCTAACTACATGAACACTTGGAGATTAAACAACACACTCCTGAATGATGAATGCGTCAAAGCAGAAATAAGAAAATTATTCCTGGAACTAAATGAAAAGGAAAATACAACACAAAAAAACCTCCGGTACACGTTGAATGCTGTACTTGGAAGGATGTTTACGTCCTTAAGTGCGTTCATTAAAAAATCAGAAAGAACACAAATAAATGCCTTAACATTGCAATTCAAGACACTTGAAAGGCCACAACAAATGAAACCCAAGCCAGGAAGATAAGAAGAAATAACAAAAATCAGCGCATAAATTAGTGAAATAGAAACAAAGAAAACAATAAACATTACGAAGAACCAAGGAATCTAAGAGCTTGTTCGTTGAAAAGATAAATAAGATTGACAGACTGCTAACACAGTTAACCAAAAGAAAGAAAGAGTACTTTCAAATCAACAAAATCAGGGATGAAAGGGGAAACATCGCAACAGACACCAAAAAGATCCAGAAGATTATACGGGAATATATTAAAAATCTGTGTGCTATTAAATATGAAAATCTAAAAGAGATGGATGGGTACCTAAAACCATGGGGGCCACCAAAACTAAACCAAGAAGAGATCAACAGCTAAAACAGACCCATAACACGTAAGGAAATTGAAACAGTAATACAAAACCTCCAGACTAAAAAAAGCCCAGGACCAGATGGATTTACAGCAGAATTCTATCAGACATTTAAAGAATAAATACATCCAATACTATTTAATATATTCAAACAGATAAAAATGGAGGGAGAACTTCCAAATTCCTTCTATAAACCCAGCATTACTCTAATACCAAAGCCAGGTAAATATACAACCAAAAAAGAAAATTCCAGACCTATATCCTTAATGACCACAAATGCAAAAATTCTCAACAAAATACTTACAAACTACATACAGACACACATCAAAAGGATCATCCACCATGATCAAGCTGGCTTTATTCCAGAGATGCAGGGATGGTTCAATATACGTAAGTCAATAAATGTCATAAATCACATAAATGGGCTCAACGACAAGAACCACATGGTCATCTCAATAGATGCAGAGAAGGTCTTTGACAAAATTCAACATGCATTTATGTTCAAAGTTGTCGAGGGAATTGGACTAGAGGGAACATACTTCAGTATAATAAAGCTATACACAACAAACCCACATTCAACATCTTTCTAAGTGGAGAAAAACTGGAAGCATTCCCACTAAAATCAGAAACCAGACAAGGCCGTCCACTATCTTCACTCCTGTTTAACATAGTGCTTGAAACTCTTGCAAGAGCAATGAGACAAGAGAAGGAACTTAAAGGACTAATAATTCAAAAAGAAGAGATGAGATTATCCCTTTTTGCAGATGACATGATATTATATGGAACAGATGCCAAAAATTCCTACAGAAATCTACTAGAAATTATTTACATTTTAAGTAAAGTGGCAAGTTACAAATTAATCTACAAAAGTCTGTAGCCTTTCTATATACCAATAACAAGCAGTAAGAATATGTGGAAACACCCCCTTTCACAATAGCTGCAAAAAAAGTAAATATTTTAGAACAAACCTGACCAAAGACATTAAAGGCCTCTTTAATTCTTTAAAGAATGAGATTGAGGAAGACATCAAATGATGGAGGAACCTCCCAAGCTCATGCATTGGAAAAATTAATATTGTGAAAATGAACATCCTTTCAAAAGCCATTTATAGATTCAATTCAGTGCCAATCAAAATCCCAATGACATTATTTATAGAATTGCAAAAAGCTATCCTAAGATTCCTATGGAAGAATAAAAGACCTCGAATTTCCAAAGCAACCCTGAGCACTAAGAGCAATATGGGGACATTACTATACCAGATTTTAAACTGTATTACAGAGCTATAGTTATAAAAGCAATATTGTACAGGCAGAAAAAAACAGAACTGTAAATCAATGGAATAAAACTGAATACCCTAATATGAGTACATGCAACTTCATCCACCTGATATTTGACAATGGGTCCAAGAACATTCACTGGAGGAAAGAGTGTGTTCAACAAATGGTGCTGGCAAAACTGATTACTTCCTATAGAAGAATGAAACTAAACCACTATCTTTCACCTTGCACAAAAGTTGACTCCAGATGTATCAAAGACTTTAACATGAAGCCTGAAACTCTGAAACTGTTAGAAGAAAACACTGGCAATAACCTAAAAGATATAGGTTAGGAAAAGGATTTTCTAAACTGGACATCAGTTGCTCAGGAAATGTGGTCAAGAATCAGCAAATGGGACCTCATTAAACTAAAAAAGCTTCTGTACATCAAAAGAAGCAACCAAGGAAGTGAAGAGAAAACCCACAGAATGGGAGAAAATCTTCACCAGAAACACATCTGACAGAGGTTTAATATCCAAAATATATAATGAACTCAAAAAACAAAGAATCAAGAAAGGAAGTAACTCAATTAAAAGATGGGCTAAGGAGCTGAACTGAGAGTTCTCAAAAGAAGAAATAAAGACAGCTACAAAGCATCTTAAAAGATGCTCAACATCCCTAGTAATTAGGTAAATTCAAATTAAAACCACTTTAAGGTTTCATCTTATCTCAGTCAGACTGGCTGAGATCAAGAGAACAAATGATATCAAACTCTGGAGAGAATGTGGGGAAAGGGGAATGCTCATTCACTGCTGGTGGGGCTGCAAACTTGTTCAACCGCTATGGAAAGCAGTGTGCAGAACTCTTAAAAACCTTCAAATGAACTTCCATGTGACCCAGTTATACCACTCCTTGACATATACCCAAAGAACTCATCTTATTGCAAGACACCCATAAAACCATGTTTGTTGCTGCTATTTTCACAGTAACTAAGTGATGGAAGCAACCTAGGTGTCCCTGAACTGACGAGTAGATAATGAAAATGTGTTTCATTTATACAATGGAGTTTGACTCAGCAATAAAGAAAGATGAAATCATGAAATTCGCAGGCAAATGGATGGAACTAGAAACTGTTATACTAAGTGAAGTAACAAAGACTCAGGAGACGACAACAACAACAACAATAACAACAACAACAACAACAACAAACGATGTATGTTCTCCTTCATATATGGATCCTGACACCAAATCCTTATAAGTGAGTACGCATCCAGACATAACTATAGGAACCAGGATAATGGAAAGGAACCAGGGATGCAAAGGAAAAGAACGAATCTGAAAGAGAACAGTAGGAAACAGGTATTAAGAAGGGAGATATGGATAAAAATGTGGTTATTTTAAGGGGATTGGGAGGGAAGGGTATACAAGGAATCTTGGGGATGAAGAGAAAGAAGGACCTCAAGAGAGATGGGACCATAGTAGAAAGGTATTTTTAGGGGAGAAGTGGGAAAATGGGGGTATTTTAAATGGGGAAACCATGTTGGAAAGGTAGATAAAGCAAGAGATAAATAATGCCTAGCTAGATTTAAAAAAAAAAAACAGAGGGAATGATTATCAGTCCAACAACCTACTGATAAGTACAATATATACAACTGGCTCAAGGAACATAATTCATGTCTACTCAAGGTTTATCTGAGGAGAACCTTTGGTCTTTGCCCAAGCTTTATCTACATAGCACATGGTAATTCAAAGTATCAAGACTGGTGGAACTAATCTTCTTGGATGTTTAGCAGCCATACTTTGAGGCCTACTAATTTGGTCAGAGGGATTTAAAGGACAGTTTTTGCTCCTTGCCCTCCTAGGTTGACTAAATTCCAGGGGACAATGGAGCATCTCTCAAAATGTCCTGTAATTGGGATGGGTCACCTGTCCTCTTGATCTCGGAGGCCATGTAGACCCCACCAGATGGACTTGAACCGGTGTTCAGTCTACAAAGAGTAGGGTCAGCACAGAGGAAGAATTTCCACCATGGTTTCAAGTGAAGCCATCCATGGTTGAGCAGGACCTTTGACTTGTCTTCACATAGATGGAACTACTAAAGGAAAGGAGCTCCTCCCAAGCCCATTTGACCCCTGAGGATCAGATCCACAAACAACCTTAAAAGCAAAAATAAATTGGTCTATCTGGGCCGACTGCATGGTCTTAAACACCCAAAAGGAAAATATAACCAAAGATTAAGAGATCAGTATAATTCTTTAAGAGTCCACGTGTATAGCTAAAGGCTACAGAATAAGAAAGAATGCCAGACAGCAGATACCTTCCTTTGAGTTTATGGCCAGAGTGGCCCAAGAGACTCCCAGAAAGTATCCCAGTATAGAACTAGGAAAACTAATAGCAGACCCTAATCTATCTAAAGGAATATTGGCAGCAGCTTGCTGCTAGATGAGGAATAGCTGATCTTCCTAAAACATGGAACTGTAGATAGGCTGACTAGACTCAGGATGGATAAGCACTGGGGAATGGCTCGCGGCACTGACAACATAGTGGACAGTTATGTGGGTGACAGAGTATATGGGTTCCAGTGTGGTGGTGGGAGGCATGGGAAGGTATCACTTGGGATGTGGGTATATAGATGAATAAGATTGTTTGGGATGTTCTATATGAAATACACACAAAAAAGTCAATAAAATGTAAGTTATATATGAGGAAGAGTAAAAATTTGCTTCATGTTAATTAGTAGATGTGAAAACATTATCATTGAAATCTACCTGATGACTTTTTATCAGACTTGGCTCAGGTGCCAAGGATATGAGAAAATAACTGACTGTGACTAGTAGTAATCAGATATTTAGAGATTAGAGACACATGTTCAAACATCTAAGTGTTAGCTGTATTAAAAATGAGTTTTTCTGTATGAAACTATATTTTAATAATGAAATGGACATAATTTTTAAAGGTTAAAACCTCATTCAATTTTATGTCTTATACTAGTAAAATATTGTATAACTGCAACAATTCAACTGTAAACCAAAAAAGAGATCTTTTTTAAAGGTGTTAAAACCTTTCAATTTTCTGTCTTATAGGGTTTACACTGAGTACAGTATTGTATAACTGTATTAATTCATCTGTAAACCTAAAAATTTACAACCAATTTTGAAAGAGATGCATCTTAGCTCTGGAAATTGTTATAGAATATGCCAATGCTGTTGTAATGAAATGCTTCGTATAATTATGTGGTTATTAAATAAATAATTTAAAAAGTAAATAAATAAAATTGAAAAATGGGAAAAAAGAAAAAAAAATCTAAACTGTAATATGCCTCCTCTACTTGATTTAGGTGGCTTAAGTTGAAATCAGGAGCTAAATTAATGTTTCCAACTGATCCATTTTATCCATCCTTTGTAAAATTTGCAAAAATCATAGATAAAGTTCTTAAAGAGAAAAACATATAAATGAAGAGATATCAGGAGAAATTTAACTACCATATCTGCATTTGTATAAAAAGACTCAATTTTCTTTTAAATTTATCTGTTTAGTTCAATTTTTTTGAATTTTTGTGATTCATACACTATATTTTAATCACATTT
>NW_008359214.1:2843418-2859540 GCF_000622305.1 Nannospalax galili
TATATATATATACATGATATATATATAATTTCTATAGCCAAAATTCCTTTGGTATGGGCTTGTTCACTGGATCCTGGCCAAAAACCATAAATCTCACACTTAAGTTCACCTAATTCTCCCCTGCCAGCAACCACTGGTTTCCAATAATCCCTCAGGTAAGGACTTTTTTAACTTGAGCATTCATGGACTTGTGTATGTTGTTACAATTGCTGTGAGTTTATATGAGTAACTGCACAGCTTCCCAGAATAATCCAGTTCTGTGTTGTTATATACCATAAGACTCATGCCAACTCCTTCAGACAAAAACTCAGCATAAAACAGGGGAAATAGGTAACAAATTCCAACCCCAGCCAAAGAACTTTTAACAAATGATTACTGTGGCTTGAGGGGGATTAGATCGTCCTTAAGGATGTGCTCTATATAGGCTGACTAGACTTTAATGGATGAACTTGCACTAGAGAGACACCTGGACAGAAATATTTGACATAATAGACTTTAGCATATATGACAGAATACCTGAAATTTGGGTGAGGGGGGAGGGTTGGGTGGCCTGGAAGGAGTCTAAATTTGACTAAGATGTATTATATGAAATGCACAAAAACTCAATAAAAATTTGTTAGTCAAAAAATTATGCATTCATAAAATTTTGCTAAGGACATTATATAGACACCCTTGACATCCAAGACAAACTTCAGTAAAATATTTTTTATACTTATGAACACTTCCTTTTTTTTACAATGGCAACATTTTAATTTTCTTTTTCTGATACTAGTTTAAGTGTTTATTATTATGATGATGTCTACTATTATTTCTGTCCCAGTAAGATTTCTGATAGTCCTTGGCTTATATCACCTATGAATTTAATAGGCAGAATTTGTTTCTCACTATCTAACTGAAAAATAAATATGGTAACTATAGATGAGCATTAATTCCTGTAGCAATTTGTCCAATGTGACAGTTGGCTAGTTAGAGTTACTAATAATCCAGTACTTACTAAAAAACATCATTCTATATCTAAGAGATTGCTTTTTACTTTTTCATATCCTAAGATATTCAAAGATATTTTTACACTCCTCTCATGGACTAATTTGTATTGTGAGAACTGGAAAATAGTAGCAAACAAAACAAAAATCTCTCTCATTGTACATTACATTATACATTGTAACAAAAATCTCTCATTGTACATGTACATTGTACATTGTTAGCATCTTAAAGTACTCTCTGTATCTTCCATCTACTTTGTCCTTTGTAATAATACTTAAGAAAGTGCCTCAGGCGCACAATATCTACTCACATTTTTAAAGCTGTTTTCATGCCTCGCTTTAATCTTCTTTTCTTCATTTTTGAAATCATAAGGTCCTTTAATCATATTTCCTTTGACATGATTTTGAAACCTATCGCCAACCATCAAGGTTAACAAAGGCCTCGTGCTTCCTACAGGACTCCCTCATCATTATTTTGATCCTCTTTCTGTTATTCTCTTAAAGTATGTCGGTGAGTAAAAAATGTAATTTACAATAGTAAATATGATAGACATACAACATGCGTACATAGAGAATAAATGTTATATGCTTTGCCTAGGTTGAAATATATCATTCTGTACAAGAAAAGAAAATGTGTCCATAATTTAGTGAAGAGATATATGAGGGTACAGGGTCAAATGAAGCATTCCATCAACCATCACACTCACAGACATACCTATAAATGGTTTAGTCAGGCATTTCCAACCTGTATTATTCTGCTAGAGGTTTTATTTTGCTGGTTTGCTTCAGTGTCTTTATCCCTGTTAAAATTTGCCTACTCGATTTCAGCCTATGCATTACAGTTTTAAGATGATGTTTACTATTATTTCTGTACCAATAAGGTTTATGATATTCCTTGGTTTCTATCACCTACAAATTTAATAGGCAGAATTTGTTTCTCACTATCTAATTGAAAAATAAATAAAGTAGGCTACAGATGAACATAACTTCTTGTAGCAATCTGCCAAATGTGACAGTTGTCTAATTCTTTGCATGAGATGTTAAATCAACTGTTCAATTCACTTTCTTTGATGTCACCCAATGTACATTCCTCAGGTTTATAATCAAGTAGTCATGAAAGTAGTCACAATCCTTTTCTGAAACTGAAATACATCAGATTAATAGTATTCCCAGTAACTTTTCCCTGTCTAATTAGACAACTCTTTTCTCTCTGCATGTATTTCACTTTTTGTGTCCCTACAATTTGATACCTATTTGGATTCTATTAGAGTCATTTGTTTTCATAGCAGGTCAAGCAATGGTATTCAGTATCTTTGTTTAATGAGTAAATGAGTGTTAGGCAAGTTTATGTTAACTATTCAATTCAGGATCTTGACAGAAAATGACATGAGTTTGTTGTCCCTGAATGACTTTTGGCAACACCAAAGCTAACAAAATTCAGTATATTAAGATCACTGTGTGGCTGTAAGTTATACAGATGACAGGAATTGCTACTCACATTTTGAGCTGTAGAAACTGGAGTAACTAAAAATTATGACTGCTCCAGGGTCTATGACAAAGCAATTTAAAATAGGACTCACACATACTACTTTGTAGAAATGTTCCACTCAATTCAGGGACGCATCTGTCAAATCACAGGAGCTGCTTGGGGGTATGTCATGTTTTGCCAGTGCAAATTAATGTAGCGGATTGGAATTGTTTTTTTCTACATTGTTTCTTTGTTCATATTTATTATAGTGCATAAAACTATTTCTATTATTAAGTATTCACCATGTTATCTGCAATGTATTCAAAGCATTGTGTGGACTGTACAGGGAGTATAAAATATAAGATATTTCATTTGCTATTTATAAATGTAAAGTTTCTCCTTACTCTAGGAAACTCACTATTTGGGGAAGAGATTTTCATGATAAAATCACATAGCTAAATAGATGTCTTTAAATTAGCAAGTAAGTTTGTAACAGTAATATTTTTATTTAATTAATGATTCAACACAAAATCAATGAATGCCTACTATATGCTAGCTATGGAATTTCACACTGAGTAAGTACTTATTTATACTGTACTCTATCAAGTTGCCACTCAGTAGTCTAAACATTAAGGAAGTTTGGAGAGGAGAGGAGAGGCTGTTGTTTTCTATACAGAACATTCAGGAACACATTGAACCTTAAATGCTGCATCTTGAAAGCAAAATAGTCATAAAATAGAAGGAAACTCAATTCCAAGCTGAAAAATACAATTGGCTTTGTCTATAAAAGAAGAGTAATGATAAAAAATAGATACTGATTCTTAAGAGATGTTTTCAGTTTTCCTCTTTTTTGTTTAATTCTTCAGATATATCAAATAGAAAAAAATAATGACACACGTTTTAATTATAGAAGACCAAACTTGCATTAAGGGAAAGATGCAGGAAAAATCATATTTTGATTAAATGATTTATAATATCCTCTGAAAACAGTAAAATATTTATTGCTCTATTACATGAAAAATTTAAGTTCAAAACCTGAAGATCTCATTTATGTCCTCCGAATCTAAATGTCAGGCCTGATCTGAAGACTAAAATAAAATATGACTTAAAGAGAGAAAATGCTCACACCACAACCTTCTGAGTTACCAGAAAAGGCCACAGAGGCACTTTTTCAATGCTGCCTGTCATTCAATTTGCAAATTACAGGTCTTCCCCTCAACATTGATGATCCATCACTGCCATGACAACAAAAGCACTACCTTAGCGACACTCACTGCTGGTGAGAGCTGACATGGTGTTTTAAAATACTGTACTTGAGAGGTTAGTGTAAATACCCAGCAATGCAACATAATGAATCATACAATTGAATCATCACTTCCTCATCATCCATAAGAAAGCAGATCCCAGACTTGTGTGTAGTTAAATTTGCCTCATTAGTTAGAAGTTCTAAGAAACACTTCAAAATTCATTAACCTACTTTAATTCTTATTTCATTTAATCAGCCAAAGACAATTTTTATTAGAACACATAAAATTATTCTCATATGTATCAGAATTCATAAAAAATAAAGCAGAGAAAAACTTTCAAATATAAAATAACTTGAATAACTTTTTATTAAATGTCAGTTTCATCTAGTTGAATTGTCAGAAACCTGGCCAAACCCTGTTATCACATTCATAAATAAAATTTAAAATTCTATGTCATATTATTAAGTTTTCTGTTTTCAGTTCTGTTTAGTAATTAATTATTGGCTTATGTAAGAATATAGTGGACAATTTTGTAATTATAATAACCAATAGAAAACAAATTAGGATGAAATCCTTTTTTGAAAGAATGTAATAATGAAGTAAAACATGTTAGGTGATCTCCTTTTGGGTTTGATTCTATAAATGAAAAGTATTACACAAATACAATACACAAAATATGTAGAAATGCGTTATTTAATACATTATCTGTAATTTCCAATTCTCAGAGTTTGGAGATGCTGCTGTCGCTATTTCCTCCAAAATGAAGCATTTCTTCCTGAAAGGGGGAGTGCACTTCCCAAGATTAAGGAGCTTCACAAAACTTACAAAGCTTAGGAAACTAAAAACTTACCAGATTCATAAGGCCTGCCCCCAAAGTTCTAACAGAAGTAAACAAGAGATGTTCAGTGGAGCAAACTGCAAGTTCCCAGGAAGTTCCAGGATATGGGTTGCTTGAGTCATCTCCCACCCACACTGAGGTGAACTTTGTGATACAGCTGCTGTTCAGTCATGATGCTCCTGTAAGCAACACCAAGAAACTCAATGATTGACAAGCTACATTTGAGTAGAATTATTTGTTTAACTTGTTGTTGGTGCCTTGTCTGAGATGACTAGGCATTTTTTTCATGACTCTCCAGGAGATGTCAGAGAGGATTATCTTACTATTTCCTTTGAGTGCATACTCATTAGATGAATAATTGGAAATGGTGATGTTCCCATGACTCTGCTTAAAAAACAGCATTTTCTTTAAGTTATCACCTGGGTAGTGTAATTATACATTTTTTTATACTATGCATTTGACTGTAGTTTTATAATATTTTATGTTGTTACCTAGATAGAATACCATTTATTTTTCTAAATTATTTGAGGAATAATTTTTTATCTTTGATCTTTTATCTTATGGTACTTAAAGTATTAATGAGCACCTTATAGGTATTACATGAGAACCAGTTCAACTAAAATTGACTTAGTATAACTCTTGTAACCCATGTCTTATGGAGAATACAACTTTAAAAATAGAATGTTCAGCCTTTGTCTTTCATTAGAATCACTGACATTTTAGTTCCCTGAGTCAAGCCATTGACTCCAATTTGCTTATCATACACTCCTCACCAAAATATAAATACAATTTATAGGTGGGCAACTGTATCTATGACTTGATACACTCTTTATATTATTCATTACACACCAAAGATCTTTTGGTAGATATTCTTTATAAAGTTTTATACAAAAATGCATAATTACATATTTTTGACATATTTTTTGAAAGATATTCCTTTTTAAGGGACCCATGATTGTGTGTGTTTGCTGTTTTATTTTCTATGAACCCTCATCAGAATAGAGACAACATTTTCATTCATTGATGATTCCCTGTGCATTCATTAACAGGGATTCTGACCCATGGAAAATCCTAAATTATTGCTGATGGAGCATGTCTATATTTTGCAACTCCTAATCTGTTTTCATCTTTACAATGTTGTCATTTTGAGATTACATAGATGGAACAAAATATTGTACAACTCTTTGAAATTGCTCCCTTCTACCTCGTACCTTGGTATCCACCCAAATCATGTTTGCTCAGAGCTTACCTCACCTTACTGTAGAGTCATGCTTCAGGATATGAATACAGTGTATCAGTACTACCTATTCACTTGCTGAAAGACATTTTAGTTGTTTTAACTTTGACTGTATTACAAATAAATCTTTAAAAACATTGGTGTACAGATTTTCTTTTAGAACAACACTGAGTACAACTTTTGCAATGTATGGTTAGTATAGGTTTAGGTTTTGTAAACTTATTATTTTCTAAAGAAAGTAAATAACTATATTTGTGGGTTTATCACCAGTGTATCAAAAGTAGTTTCACTCCATAATTACCATCTTATGCCCCAAATTACTTTTATTTCTGTAGTTTACATGAATGTCTCTGTCTGCTGATGAAATATAATCCTTACAAACCTTTTTAAAAATTAATCTATGTGTATGGATGTATTTTGCCTGTGTGTACATAAGTGTATGGATGCCCTGCAATGCCCACGGAGCTTAGAAGAGAGTGTTAGATTCTCTGGAACTGGAGTTACAGATGGTTGTTAGCCACCATGTGAGTGCTAGGTACCAATCCCTGGTTCTCTGTAAGAGCAGCCAGTGTTCTTAACCACTGAGCAATCTCTCCAGCCCCAGATATACAAAACTTTTAAAACATGAGATTTTGTGCATGGTTTATAATAAATAGATTTTAATCAAATTTAGAAACCTTCTCCATCTATGCCCCCACATAGCCCCCCTTCAGATTTCATGCATTTTGAGATATATATATATATATATATATATATATATATAGAGAGAGAGAGAGAGAGAGAGAGAGAGAGAGAGAGAGAGAGTGTCTTATCTGGTGAATCATTTTTACCCAACTATCCCTCAGTGCAAGTGCATCCACTGTAGTCTAGTCAGCCTACCTGGAGTCACTCCCTGAAAGAATATCTACTCTTCCTCATACTTGCAGTAATCACTTGCCAATAGTTACTCTGCTAGGATTGGGGTCTGCACCCTACTTTTCTCATTCTATGTTATGTTTCAATCTGCTTGAGGCATGGGTCTTTTTTATTCTATCACCACTGCTGTAGGTTTATATGAGCAAACTCCCAGTGTCCTGAGTGCCTGTATTTCCTTAGTAAATGTACCAACCCTGTGTCTTATAATCTTTCCACCTCTCTCCTGCATTGGTCCCTGAGCCATGGATGGGTAAAGTTTGGTATAGGAGTCCTATTCCAGGACATGTCCTCTGCAGTCTCTTATTCTCTAAAATTAGACAGTTTTGGACTCTGCGTTTATCACACTCAGTTGTATGAGGAAGCTTCACTAGTGATAGTTGAGGTATGTATTAATATTCTCTCTGCCCCCTGTTCCACTATGTTCCATGAGATTTAGATCCAGAAGTTCAATTGTAGATATATCACATAGGGATGGGCATATCTCAAATGTGTAGTATCTCTGTGTGACCAGTTGTGGAGCTCTGTAATAGCCTCCATCTGTTGCAAAAAGAAGCTTCTTTGAGAAGTGGTGTATGGTACACTTTTCTGTAAATATAATGATCCGTATTTAGCGTACAGCAAGAAATTTCATTCATCTAGAGATGTGCCAGAGATAGGGTTCCTCTAGCATCTATGACCTCTCCAGCCATGTGTATTTGGCTATATTTACAGTACCACCCACAAGTTCCCTCCCATTGAGGAGGCTTTAAGTCCAATTACAAAGTTGTTGATTACCCCATACGTAAAAGTGTCACCACTGCACCAATATAGTTTGCTCTGCAAGTCATTGTGGCTATTAGGCTTTAGAACTGTGTTGTATCACTGATTGATTTTTCTCCCTTAACATCTTGTTTATATAGTGTAACGTTTATATAATCTTAACGTTATCAGAGCTAATCTTCAGGGAGGTGGCTTCTAGGACTTTTCCAGCTCCATTGCTTCAAGTCCTTTATCTGAAGTATGTCCTGTCTTTAGGAATAGAGTCTTGCCTTCAAGTTCTGAGAAATAATCAAGGTCTGTAGCAGTTGCCTGTGTTATTTGGGGAGCCTCTTTCACTACCCTGACAAACAACTTGAAGGAAAGTTTCTCCTGTCTGGGACTATGTTCTTTGTTACAGTGCCTCAATTCTGAAAAGGAGTCACAGTAAATAAAACAGCAAACACCCCCCCACACACACACACACACAATCATGGGTCCCTTAAAAAGGGGGAATATCTTTTGAAAAATGTGTCATTAGGCAGTTTTATATATATATTATAAAGAATATCAACCAAATGATCTTTAGTGTGCAATGAACAACATAAAGAGTTTATAAAGTCATGAATACAGTGCTCATGTATAAACTGTGTTTAAAATTTGATGAGAAGTTTATAACAAAGGAACTAAGATGTCAGTGATTCTGATGAAAGATAATGACCAAATATGCTATTTTCAAGCTGTATTCTCCATAAGGCATGAGTTAGCACGTGACTTGGGCTTTAGTGAACACTTTGGATATTGTGTCACTCTGACTCAAACCTTCCCATAATTCTGAGCAGCACCAAACACATAGATGAATATGATGTTTATTAGCAGTTAAATGTAGTTGCCATTTAACATTCAATTTTTAGATCAAGAAGAGTGACTTTAACTTTTCTGAGTCTCTCTTGCAGCAGACTAAGTATACTCTTTCATTGATAATGACATATGAGGAGCCTCTACCTGCCTGTCATACTTCATTTAACAATAAAAGAAAAGGAAAAAAAAGAGAAAGGAAAAGAATTAACCTCACGTATCTACCAACTTTTACTGGTTTTATTTTCTTATATTTTTTATTGAGCTTTTAAAATTTCATACATTTTCCACTCAAATCCAGACTCTGTCCCCCATCCCATGCCTCCCCCTATCCCCCCACCAAACCCTATGCACTCTGCCATACATGCTGAACCCTATTCATTCAGGTGTTTGTATCCAAATGTCCTTCAGTGTAAATGCGTCCACTGGAGTCTAGTCACCCATTCTGTGGTCATATGTAAATCCTACTTTCCCTCACCCATCAGCAATCAGTCACAAATAGTTCTCAGTCTGGTGCTGGCCTGCCACGTATTTCTCACTTCCCCTTTTGACCCTTATTTAATTAAGCTGACATGAGTACTGTGCCTGATGCCACCGCTGCCACAGGCTCACATGAACAAGGCTCCAGTGGCCTGGAAGTCTCCACATCCCTGTGTTATGAACCAGCCATGGATCTTACAGTCTTTCTGCCTCCTCATCTGCAATGGTCCCTGAGCTGTAGGTGGGTGAGGTTCCATATAGGAGTCCCATCCAACACTTTACAGTCTCTTATTCTATAAAACTTGGCCAGTTGTGGCCTTCTGTGTGCATTACACACTAATGTTCATGGAAGCCTCACTGGTGAGAGTTAAGGGGTGCATTAACCCTCTCTCTACCCCTTATTCCTTTATGTTCTATCAGCCTCAGTTATAGAGATTTGACTGCAAATGTGTCACCTAGTACTGGGCATCTCTTAGGAGTATGTTCTCTGTGCCTGATCAGATGTGAACTCTGCAGTAGCCTCCATTTGTTGCCAAGAAAAAAAAAAATCTTTGATGAGTGCTGTACAGCATGATTGTCACTCTAAGGGAGGTCTCTTCTATCTGGCACTGTGTTCCCTGCCAAGCAGCTCCCATGTATACATATGGGTTAATGTTCAGACACTCTATGTGCGTTTCTCATAGGGTTTCTAAAGCATCACTTTTCCCTCTAGGTTTCCTAGTCCCCCAAGATTCACTCATCTCTATTCTTTTTTCTCCCATATGGTTTGCCTCCTCCCTTCCTCCCTAGTCACAGTGCCCTGATTTTCCCCACCCTTCTCCCACTACCTCCCAACTCCTGCCCTCTTTCCTCTCTTGACTTCCCTCCCTCCTCCCTCTCATGGTCCCTTGCATGTCCTTCCCTCCTCTCTTCCCTGTTGATTACTCCCACTTTTTCCACCTCCCTCAGGTAACATCTGTTCCCTACTATCCCCCTTTCAGGTTGTTTCTTTTCTTTTACCTTTATGTATTCTTTCCCTTTACCTGGCTCATAGTGTTACATCTGAATTTATATAATAACATGTAAAGGATTGGTGCTACAATCCACAAATGGAAGAGAACATACGTCACTTGCTTTTCTGTGTTTGTGTTACTCTACTTAGTGTAACACTCTCTAGCTCCATCCATTTAGCTGCAAATTTCATAATTTCATCTTTTCTTACTGTTGAGTAGAAATCCATTGAGTAGATATACCTTATTTTCTTTCTTTTTTTATTTTTATTTTTATTTTTTTGTGGAAGAAGCATTTCATTACAGCTTTAACAAACTCAGTAACAATTTCCAGAGCAAAGATACATCTCTTTCAATAGTGCTATAAAAATTTTAGGTTCACAGTTAATTAATACAGTTATACAATAATTGAACTCAGTATAAACCCGGTAAGACATGAAACTGAATGAGTTTTTAACCTTAGAAAAGGCTGTGGGAGTCAAGGCGTGGAGGGCCCGGAGGACTTACCCCAGAGAGAGGCCTGCGGGTTGGAGAGAGGCCTGTGGGTCCTGCAGGCCCTTAATCTATATGTATCTGATTATTACTCATCATGATCGGTGGCACTCAGATCCTTGTCACCTGTGTATGGGTATAAAGTTATTGGATAGATTTCAATGGTAATGTTTATCACCTCTACTAATTAACATGATGTAAATTTTTATGCTTCCTCCTGAAATATAACTAATTTTTTATTTGTTGATTTTTTTGTGATATCGCACAGAACATCCCAGTCTCATTCAGCTATATACCCACTTCCAAGATGGCACCCACCCATAGCCCCTCCCCCCCACTAGAGCCCTTTCACTCAGGGTAGGAGGAGAGACTGGTGGGGGAGATGGGAGGGTGAGTGAGGCTGGGGGAATCAAGACAAAGAGGGCAAGATCAACTTATCCCAGAGAGAGAGGCCTGCGGGTGGGAGAGAGGTCTGAGGGTCAGGGTCTGGCAGGCTTAGGGAAGCAGAAGGAGGTGAGGGTGAGGCCAGGCCCAGAGTGCTCTTGGGACCTGTGAAGGAACTGAGTTGCTCTGGATGCACAGGATCAGGAAGAAGCAGTGGTGGTTTCCCATGTGTCTGGGGGCCAAGACAAGGAATGGGACAGGGCCCAGGCTAGGAGGAGAGACTGGCTGGGGAGATGGGAGGGTGAGTGAGGCTGGGGGAGTCAAGGCATGGAGGGCCCAATCGACTTGCCTCAGAGAGAGAAGCCTGCAGGCGCAGGAAGCAGAGGCACTTTTCAGTTTTTAAAGAAAATTTTATAGGTTCAATAGTACATTGGCATATGCAATTTTTTTACTTTTATTAAGTTTAATTTCAATGAGAAATATTTAAAAATCAAAACAGTTTATTTTGTGTGTGATGTTATTTCTAAATTGTTTAAAGCCAGTATTCTGTGAAAGGTTTTGTTTCCCAGGATTTTCTAATATAATTATAATCATTCAAATAACTAAAACATTAAAATTTAAGAATAATGTCTTGGGGGAATTAAATTCAAAAAAGAAAATTTATGTACCCATGAGTCACTGTCTTTGAAAATAAGTGAGTGTTTGAAGATGTTATTAAATTTTCCTTTGTGTTGTATACATAATAAGTTTGCCTTTTCAAGTATCTGGGTATGATACAGTCATCACTTACTTTTTCAAAACTTGTTCTATTGAACACATTGTTTGGCATAATATTACATTATATTTGTATAGCCACTAACATTATAGTAATGCTCTTTGGAATGACTGCCAGGAAGTTGTTTATCTTTTCAGATCAAAGGCTTTCATTTTTATCAGATCATGAAATCAATATTGCCTTATCACCTGATTCTGTTGTGGCTTTCAAGGAGTTGAGATAAAATTTAATGGGTTTCTACAGTCTTATGTCTTGGAAGTATTTTCCAAAAAAGTAAAAACCGTTTTTGCTAAATTTGCATTATACACATATAATTATCTTTGGTATAATGTTAAGTGGTTCTCCTTTTCCTTCCTATTTTGAAATTTCTTTTTCACGTGCTTGTTTGTCACATTCTGTGTTCACTTTGGCTTTTGGTTGTGTTTTCAGCTGTGTTCTACTTGTGCTAACCTGGCATGGAATCCTTACCTAGCAAACTTATGGGGAAGCTAAGATCAGACTTTTCCTCTCTTAAAAAAATTGGTTTGCATAATTTTATTTATTTTCAAGCTTAAACAAATCATCAGAACTCAAGACAATTATTGAAAGTAGAAAATTTAGTTTTACATTCAATTAATTTTTGTGCTGTGGACTTAATACAGTCAAGCATTTTTCTTATGCAGATACTAGTTTACACATGAAATATCTCAACCTCTTAAATAATTTATCTTTGTTTGATATATATCTGCCTTATATTCAGTCTCCCAAATGTCATCAGAGTTATGTTGCTAAACAGAAAATAATCGTAGCACAATTTCTTTTAAGTCTTCTCATTGGCTTTTCTCCTTTACAGGAATAATATGAATGTTTCTCCAGCTTCCTAGACACCACATATTTATGCCAATCTCCATTTCCCTCCATGTACTCTCCTTCATCTGCAAATTGTCTTCATGGCAGGATTCCTTCCTTCCTTCCTTCCTTCCTTCCTTCCTTCCTTCCTTCCTTCCTTCTTTCTTTTTGTTTGTATGCATATCTGTATATACATGACTGGTCTTCTGTGCACAGTTGCATGTGCACATGGGCAGAGCACAAGCTCAAGTGTGATTCTTCAGGAGGTATCCACCATGTTTATTAAGATACACTGTCAGTGGCCTCCAGCTCACCAATTAGGATAGGCTAACCAGCCAGTAAGACCCTGGAATCCACATGTCTCTGCCTTCCCAACCTTGTGACTACAAGTGTATGCCTCTGTGCCTGGTTGTTCATGTGGCCTTCGGAGCTTGAACTAAGGTCCTCATGATTACTTGGCAGCACTTTATGGACTGACCTATTTCGCCAGTCCCTTGGTATGGATTTTTATTGCTTGTTCTAAAACTTACTGTTTTTATTAAATAAGTGCTGCCAATTCTTTATGAATAAAGAATTAAAAAATTATCTTTGCAAATATGATGATATGTAATAGTCTTAGATTAATACTTTGTTTATAGGATTTTTTCTGAGTTCCTTAAAGAAAAAATTTAATATTCATAGTCACATAGTATGAGTACCATACTTTTAATAAGAGACAGAATTTAACCTAAAATCTGGAGTTCTCTTTCTTAAACATTTTTGAATTATTTTAAGCCTTTAAATGATTTTAATTTCTTCAGAAACAAAGTTATTTTTGTACCTATATCTTAAGGTAGTTATGAAGGTTTCATGAGCTATATATGTGAAGAATTTATAATAGTTAACAGAGAAAACACGTACTTATATGAAACTACTGCTATTCAAACTTCTATGCTGGTTTGGTAGTACACATTTATCAGTCCATCACTGAAGATACTGAAACAGGAGAATCAAAAGTTTATGGTTAGACTCATTTATACAGTAACACACTGTCTCAAAAATTCACTTCTGAAGCTACTACTAACTTGCTCAAATATCATTCTTTCCATGGCAGGAGGTATGATCACCTTATCAAGATGTTTTCTATAATTTTTTACTACTTAAACTTAAATATCATTCAATTATATTATGTATACATATCATATCTTTATTTGGTTAAATAGCTTTCAACAGGTTATGGAGGCGAAATGAAGGTAAAGAGTAACAATTACTTTGCAGATGTAGTTTTTGTGTTTATTATTATTTATTTATTTGGTTGGTTGGTTGGTTGGTTTACTGAGTCTCTATTCCAGTGTGTCAGTTTATTTCTATGGTCATTTCATTCTTTCTTCATCAGACAATGTCTTCTCTGGGTACGATCTGATTGGTAAACATTAAGAATGACTTTTAAGTCATCAGCATTGCCTTCTGTATCCTACCAAACTTTTATTTGAAAGAGCAATACCAAAACACTCATTGTGCACCTTTAGAACGTTAGTAACTACTTCAGGATTCATAAAGATACGTTATCTTTTGAATAACTTAACGAAAGCTTAGCCAGGGATGAGTTGAAGAATATGAGTAGCACTACTATTTATTGCATTAACACATCTTTCTATTCTTTTCCCAATATCAATTTTGAATAGTTTGCCAACAGCTCAAGTTTATATAACATGTTGGTGAATTAACCTCAAACCTAACAGAATTAGCCAGTTGGTAGATATGGAGGTACATTTTATGTCCCCATTTTTTTTCCTAGTATCCTAAGTCTGGTATCTACAGCAGCCCACAAAGGGATCAAAGTCGTCTTAATCACTTTGCCATATGCAAATAGAACTCATTGCCATTTGCAAAATGTGCTCATTCTAATATGCTACAGTCCATAAGGTGAGGAAATGAATTAATTTACAATAACTCAGTGTGTAAAATTAAATTAAGTAGGAAGAGCATCAATATTAAATCAAGTAAAGCAGTGTCAACACCAGGATCATTGCTATATTCAAAACACTAGTCATCTTCTATCATGCAAGTAGAGCTTAAACAGATGAATAAAATCTTTCAGTATCATTTATCTTTATCTCGTGGAAGATAAAGGCAGCAACCTACAAAACATTATTACCAGCACTGATTGCAAGTGACCAAATCAAATGCTACTTACTGAATTACTCTCAAGTGGGTCACAAATTTGGTGTGCAGCTTCTAAGTGAACCAAATCTATCTTGCTGAATCAGCTATTCTGATAATACTTGACTTTAATACTCAAGTGATGTCCAGAGGGTCCCAGGCTGAAAGATGCTTTGACTCATAAGTTTTTGACTTTGCAACAATGTGAAAAAAAAAATATATATATATATATGATGTTAGTAACTGTACTTCAGATTTTGAATTGAGATCATTTTCCGTGTTAACATTATGTAGTATGATGGGATCTACAAATGCAAGGCACAGAAGATAGACACAGCTCCAATTCAGTTAACAGTGGGGCAACCAATTATCTATAGTGTCCTATTAATGATGTTTTTTGGCTGCGTGTATAATGTGCTTTGTCAACTTGTGATATTTGTACATAGAATGGGTTCATCATTAAGACATCTTATCAAAAGTCAAGGAATGTCCACAGTTTATTTTGGTTTTGGCTTTTCCCAAATGAATTCCTACTTCTGGGAGACATAACCTTAAAATACTGACATTTTGACCCGCCACAGGCCTCTCTCCCACATGCAGGCCTCTCTCCGGAGTAAGTCCATTGAGCCTTCCATGCCTTGACTCCCCCACCCCCATTCACCCTCTCATCTCTTCTGCCATTCTCTCTTCTGAGTTTGGGCCCTGCCCATCCCTTGTCTTAGGGCCCCAGATACCAGGGGAACCAATACTGCTTCCTGACCCCTTTCATCCAAACCAACATAGTGCCTTCTCTGGGCCCCAGGAGCACTTCTTCTGGACCTGGCCCCTCCCTCAAATCCCCGTGCTTCCCTGGGCCTGCACCACCAGCCATCCCCTTTCTTGGACTTGGGAGCTGACCTTTCCTCTTCCTGATCCTTTGCATCCAGACCAACCCAGCTCCTCAGTGCAGTCCCCAGTAGTCCTTGGGGCCTCTTCCCACCCCTTCTGCTTGTGCATCTCTGGGTGGCACGGCCACCAGCTGCCCTAGACCAGCATCTTTACTGGGCCAGGCTACCAGGCCAGTCCAACCTCCAAATTCCTGAGACCAAAATCTGTCCTGGAGGGATCCAGACCTTTGGAGAAAGCCTGAAGTCATCTGACCCTCATCTGAATTGGGCCTCTGTGGGAATGCATGAGAATGCCTCTGTGGGAATGCCAGCCACTCCAATGTAAAATCAAGAGAGAGAACCAGAAGCTTAGACAAACCAGCTTTTCATGCCCAAATGTTAAACCACAATGACACATAAAGTTCACAAAAAGAAGTAGAGCTAAATGTGAAGGCCTGAGTCTCATATAAGAATCAGAAACTACAAAAGAAATTCACATGCCAAAATCACAGAGAAAAAATAATAAAATGAAAGAACAAAATAATATATCCCACCCAAATACCAATAGTCCTCTAGAGGAGTACAATGAGAACCCCCTAGAGATAATGCAGGACATGGAACTCAAAAGAACAATTATAAACATGATAAAAGAATTCAGTAAATTTAAAGAACACACAAAGAAATCAAAGAAATGAAGGAAGATAGGGATAAAGAAGGAAGATAGGGATAAACTTATGAATGAATTAAAGAGTTAGAAATATTGAAGAATACTCAGGCTGAAATGAAGAAGGAAGTGAAACACTCTGTAAAACAATTAGAAATGACAGGAGAAAACCTCAACAACAGGATGAATGAAATGGAAAACAGAGTATCAAGACTGGAAGA
>NW_008359214.1:2859641-2878435 GCF_000622305.1 Nannospalax galili
GACCAGATCTTCAACAGAATTGTGGAAGAAAATTTCCCAAACTTAAAGAAAGACATGCCCATACAAATACAAGAAGCATATAGAACACCAAACAGACAGGACCAGAACAGGAACTCTCCACGGCACATCATAGTAAAAACACTACACTCACAAAATGAAGAGACAATTCTGAAAGCTGCAAAAGAGAAGGAACAAGTTACATATAAAGGAAAACCTGTTAGGATTACAGCTGACTTTTCAGTGCAAACTATGAAAGCCAGAAGAGCCTGGACAAAAGTATTCCCCATTTTAAATGATCACAGATGCAAACCCAGATTACTATACCCAGATAAAATGTCTATTATAGTCAAAGAGGAAAGAAAAATCTTCCATGACATGAATAGGCTGAAGGAAATCATATCCACAAAATCAGCCCTTCAGAGAGTTCTGGAAGCAATATAAAGAGCTGAGGAAAGGAATGACTATATCCAAGGAGTTGTGGAAAAAAATTCAATGAAGGTTTAACTGTGGAAAATTACAGCTACATCACAAATCACAAATGTAAACAGAAATAAAAATGACAGGATTCAATACTCATCTTACATTAAAAACTTTAAATATTAACATACTGAACTACCCAGTCAAAAGACTCAGACTAGGTGAATGGGATAAGCAACCAAACCCATCTTTTTTGTTGTCTGCAAGAAACCCATCTCACTTTCAAGGACAGACACTATCTGTAGCAGGAGGCCTCCAAAGATGGCATGGACCCAGAACCCTGGGATTTAGCAAGAATACACTTCACTTCTTGGTCTGCAAATAGCCCGCCAAAAGGAGCCCACGCCTCTCTACCCAGCTTGTGAGCCCAGTGACTGCTGACAGACTGTGTTGTGTGGACCAATCAGAAAACAATATGCTGACTAAAAGGACTTGGGGGAGGAGAAAAGGGAAATATAAGGCCTGCCCCCTCCTGCATTAAACGAGCCTGCAACACCTCGCCTAGTACTTGCTTCTACTTGACTCCCAGTGTCTGTAGGTTGACTCCTCACCTTTTGCCCCTGCTGAATCGGCAGGGGACCCCATCCAGGTCAGGGTTTTCACAGCTGGCCTGAGGAAAACCTGCAACACCTGGCACCTGAACAGGGACCCTTGCCCATGGTGTTGGCAACACCCAGAACCTCGGTTCGTTTGGTCAGTAGGCCCCCACATTTGTCTGTTTCTTCGGCTGCTCGAGGGTAAGTGAGTATCCCCCTCCTCAGTCCCCACCACCCTGTCTGTTGTATTTATTGTTGGACTAGTTTGTTAGATCAGGGAGGCACACACCAACACATGGTCCCAAAACACACGTCGGCACCTCCCCCCCTCTGCTCATCCCAGTGAGTTCACATAAGGGCTGATCCACCCTGAATTCAGAGCCCAGGCTTCAGGCCTCCAGAAGTTCCTCACTGAGTCCAAGACATTTGGATCTGATATACCTTTACATGTCAGGGCGGTTTACATCTGAGTGCCTCACAGTGCTTCTTTGCTTCCTTTGTACCCTCTTGGTAGTCACACTAATCTTCTTCTTTTGTGGTAAATCACCATTCATGAGACCCTCCAACAATCGCCAATTTACCACCACAATGCAGGGAACCACAAACAGCAACACTGAAGGTGCGCCTTAAAACCAGAGGGTTGAAAGTAAACCAAAAGATATCGAACACTTTTGGGATGAAGCCACTAATTTAACTCTGTGGGTCTCCCCTGAAAACATGTGGGGCCCTGAAACATGGATGCGGGTCCTCTTCCTGGCACAAGAAAAGGAGGTCAGATCAAGGATCACTGCCCCCGTATCATTAGTACCAATCCTCCTAGCCATCACTGCTAGCCTTAAATCTTCCTCTCCTGAGGAAGTCATCTCGGCCCACAACAAACCCTGCCGGGAGCAATCTAGTGTAGATCTGGCTATTACCTCAACCCTGGACCTCCTGGACCCAGAGGTGGATGCCGCCTCTGAGCCCACATCCAATAAGGAAGGAGCTCCTTTGCCTATATCTCAGGATACTCTCCTAGAGCTACCATGCCCAGAAATTCCCCTGTCCCATTACCTGTGGAAGGAGTTACTCTCTCCCCTCCAATAACTATCCCGCCCCGTCCCCTGCTTACATGCCCCTCACTCCTAGACAGCCCTCCTTAAAGCCTCACCCGCCTTTGTCCGCATTTCTGGTTAATGTCGGCCTGATGAGGTGCAGAGTTCATGGATACCCACCCCACTCACTGACCTTGTTCTTATCCAGAAGGCAGCTGAGCAATCAGACCCTGACTCCCCATATTTTGAGCAGGTTCTTTACCAGTGGTCCTTACATTTACAAACCCACTATGATTGGTATAACTTACTAAAGACAGTCTTAGAACGTTCAGTCTTTCTAAACTGGCATGCAGCCTATGACAATCAGGCTGAAAACCAGGCATGCCAAAATCTCCGATATGGCCTCAATGTAATGTTGGACATGCTCACAGGATGCGGATAATATACTGACCCCATCTGCCAGTCTACTATTGGCCTCCATGCCTATTTCCAACAAGTTTCTGAATTGGCCTTTAAGGCCCTTAAATGTTGCTCCCTCCACGACCCACAACTTTTTTTCCGTAATTTGATTCAACAGTCAGGGGAGTCCTTCACGGACTTCTTTACCCATGTCACCAAGGCAGTAGAGTGGAGGGTGGAGTCTGGACCCACACAAGAGGTGCTTAACAAATAGTTAAATTGGGAGGGACTAAACATCCCTACTCATAATGCTATGACGCCTGTCTGCAATGATAACATTCACAAATGGGTACTCGCTACTAGAGACTTAGACCTAGGATGGCCCCTATTGAGGCTTTGACTGCCTCCTTGGAGACTCTTTTGTCACAAAGAAAACCCACCCACTTTGGCACACGGGAAGACTGCTGGAACTGTGGGGGGCTTGGCCACTTTCATAGCCACTGCCCAAGAGGTACAGCCCACTCCAAGACTCGCTGCCCCAAGTGCAAAAAAGGGTTCCATTGGGCTAAAGACTGTAGGTCATAGCCTCAACCAGACTCAGCTCCTTTAAACTCCACCTGGGGCACCCCTTAGCCCTGCCCACAATAGGGGAAATGAGACCAATATTATGGACTCTCTCAATCCTCAACCACTCCCCACTAATGACCCTGTTCCTAGATGGAACTGCCATAAAGGGCCTAGTAGACACAGGGGCTGATGTCACCATTATATCAGAAACTGAATCCCTTAAATTCCCTCATTGGAAATACCAGCCAGGCCCATCAATAAAAGGAGTTGGCAGCAAACAAGGTACCAAGCTGGTCACACGTCCAGTATATTGGAAAGACTTGGATGGGAACCAGGGCACAGTTACCCCCATAGTAGCAGATGTTCCCCATAACTTATGGGGCTGAGACATCCTAGAGGACATGGGAGTGGTCCTTATCATGGATGGCCGTGCCTTTTATGATGATATCATGCTCCACAATAACTTGGGACTATTAGGGAAAGGATAACACCTTGCCCAACACCCCCAATCCTAATGGCCACTGCCCACCTGGGATCAACTCCAATCTTGGCCCCTGAGCTGATCCCCATCACCTGGCTCTCTAATGATACCATTTGGGTGGACCAGTGGCCTACAACAAAACCTAAATTATCTGCCCTCAAAAATTTGGTAGCTGAACAATAGAGGCTTGGCCACATTGAGTCCTCTCTCAGTAAACATAATACCCCAATATTTGTTATTAAAAAGAAATCAGGGAAATACAGACTTCTCCAAGATAGTAGAGTAGTCAATGCCCAGATGGAAAAAATGGGTTTGCTACAAGCAGGCTTACCACATCCTACAGCCATCACCCCCATCCCATCATATCATAGTACTTGATCCAAGATTGTTTCTTCCAAATCCCCCTAGCGGAACAAGATAGACCTCACTTTGCCTTCACAGTATGGGAGCCCAACTTTCAAAGAAGAGCCAAGAGATACCAATGGAAGGTACTACCACAGGGTATGAAAAATAGCCCCACAATCTGTCAATTATATGTTAATAAGGCCTTAACCAACATCCCCAAGGACCTAATTGTCATCCACTATATGGACAACATACTGCTGGCACACAAATCTCACAGTACTTTACAGGCTGCAATACCCAGTCTGCTTGCTGATTTAGAATGTCTAGGTCTCCACATTGCATGAGACAAGTTACAATATATCTAACCTTTCACATTCCTTGGCTACCATATAGATACAGTAATTAAACCACTTAACCCTTGTATCTTACAAAAAACTGTATATACCTTGACTGAGCTCCAAGAACTCTGTGGGACTATAAACTGGCTCAAACAATTTATACCAGTCCCTGACTTGGAATTCCGGGCCTTGTTCTCCCTGCTGGAAGGCCATAATTCACCAATTTCAAGGATCCCTCTCACCCAACCAGCTAAAGCTCTTCTTAATAAGATAGATCATATATTCTGCTCTGTGTCACTCTGATGTCATGACCCAGCAGAAACATTACTGGCCTTGATCCTCTGGACTAAAAATGGTGTCTTGGGGGTGCTATGGCAGCAAGACCCCCTGGTGTGGATCCAGCTGGCTACCTCAGACCTAACTAGGCTTAGCTCTAAGTATGATATTGCCTTCAAGTTCGCAATTAAGTCTCGACAAACAGCCAGGCGCATATTCGGAAAGGAACCTGGCAAAATTATACTGTCCTTTCCTCTTAAGCATTCCCAAACATTATGGGCAGACTCTCTGGCTTTCCAACTAATCATGTCCAGTTTCACGGGGGAGTTGGATAACCACACACCCCCTGATAAACGACTGCCAGCCTGGCCTGTTTGGAAATCACCACTCAGCCACACACTTCCCCCTGCAAAACCCCCCTACCTTTAGCCATGCTAGCCTTCTCGGATGCCAATAAGTCCCTTTATGGTGTTGTCATTCAGTGCACAGGAAAGGATGACACGTGTTATTTACAAGACACTCCCAGCTCTGTCCAGTTGGGAGGGCTCCTGGCCTTGTTAAAAATCTTTCAAGTCTTCCAGATTGAGCTGCTCAATATATTCTCTGACAGCCAGTATGTGGTTCAGGCCCTCAGATGTCTCCCGTTTGCTCATGTAAAAGGCCACAAGTATCCCATCACTAGAACCATGAAAGCTCTCCAGATTATCTTAGATAACAGACAATGGCCCTGGAACATCTCTCACATAAGATCATACACCAAGCTCCCCCGGATCTTGGCAAAGGGCAACAACAAAGTAGATAAACTTATATCCATAGAGATTCCCCTACTAGAACAAGCCAGGGCCTTACACCAACAATTTCACCTTTCTCCTCGCAGTCTGCACCACCTTATACCCAACCTACCCATCTCTCAATGCAAACATCTGAACAGATCTTGTGTTACATGTGCACCCCTTGCTCCCTTAGGCCCCTTCACTCGATATGGAGTTAACCCCTTGGTCTCTTACCCAATGCTCTCTGGCAAATGGATGTCACCCATTATAACTCCTTTGGTAATCTTAAGTATGCCCATGTCATTGTTGACACCTACTCCTTTTTTCTTTTTCCATCACTCAAACCGGTGTAAAGGCCTCACACGCCATTAAGGTGGTCAAATCAGCAATGCTGGTAATGGGAGAGCCATGAACACTAAAAACTAATAATGGGTCCAATAATTCCTGTCAACAAGGAAAATTAGCCACTCCCTTGGCATCCCTTATAATCCACAGGAACACTCCATTGTGGAGTGGGCAAATAAGACCCTCAAAGAACCATTACAAATATTTGCTACCCCTGAGTCTAAAAGGGACACACACCTGGCTCTAATTGAAGCTCTATTCAGCATTAATTTCCTGTCCTTCAATGAAAATGGGTTTAGCCCAGCCTACAAACACTGGGCTACCATACCTAGGCCTACACCCTGCCACTAGTGAGATGGAAGGACCCCATAACATGTCAATGGCAGCCTCCCGTCCCCTTGTTAACAAGAGGGCAAGGCTATGCTTGTGTGTTTCCTCAGACAGAAACAAGGCCAGTATGGGTTCCAGTGAGAGATGTGAGATCAGCAACCAACCAATGGGACCCCAGGACCCAGAGACCTCGCTGCTATATGGACAATTGATTTGCTCTTCCCCACCCCTGCCACGGCCCATGATCTCTGGGCATTGGTCCCCTCCCCGCCTATACTCTTGGCCTTATTGCTTCATTCCCCAGCCTACCCCACCTTCTATTTAACTAATTCTATGCTTGGTCTCCCCAACATGGACCCAGTTACTTCCTGGGAATCACTGAATGGCTCCTGGCCCCTAAATAACTCTCAATGCTTCACTACCAACAACACGACTTCATGCACTGGGCTTTTCAACCTGACCATCCAAGATTATGCCAGCAGTGCCTCCTCAGGTTACATGCTTAAACACAAGGGCCTTTCCCCTACCTTCAAAAACACTGATGTAACCTCAGTCCTCATTGCACTGGGGACAATCATAACAGGGGAGGCAGAGGGGACCACCACCCCTCTGTGCCCATTTTTCCTTGCCGTTCTACTCCCACCATTCCCCAACTGCCCATGTCATGCTCCCTTGCATCCTTTTTCCTCATGCTCCCTATACCATGGCAGAGATACCACCCTAAGCCCAACCATGCCATCCTTCCCTATTGTGGCTTCAGCCATTCCCCATCTAATCAGCCCCTAGGATCTTGATGACAAGTGGCCCCCACATATCCCTGCAGCATTAAGACCTCCCATACCAACTGCAAATAAATACTCACTAACTGGGACCTCTGTGGTCCACATGCCTGCGTGGACATGAGGCAGTTAGTGGCACAGCAGGGCCTTCAGCTTTCCAGTGGCACTTACACTACACCAATCCCTCTACTTGTGCCAAAAACAAAATCCTTACATCCATCAACCAAACAACATCCTGGTCCCCTACCTCCATTTTTGTGCAGCCCCCGTTTGCCTTATTGCTAGCAAATGTTATCTCGGACCCTCAGGGATAACTCAACTGTTCTGATACCAACACCACCTGTGTACTGGCAGCGTGCTGGAACCATCTAGCTCACATAGTTCTCTTTATGCATGAACCCACTGCCCTTTGGTTTCCAGTCACCAATGCAACCCACTTCCATGTTGTCACCCTTATAGAGCAGACAGCCTTGTTACAAGTCCCTCGCTTGAAATGGGATTTCGGGGTCACGGCCACTCTCATCTCAGCCATCATCCTTACATTAGGTTCGGCTGCCACCGCTGCAGTGGCTATCACCCAATCTTCCACTACTGTGGAGACACTCAACAAGGCCATGTCCAAAACCTCCTCTACCTCTCACACTCAGTCCCTTATCAATCAGCATCTTCACCAGACAATTAATATGTTACAACAACAAATTGATCTCTTAAGTGAAAAGCAGGCAATTACCAAAGACATGGCTCTGCTAGCTTGTGACCCTCGCTTTAGGTCACTTTTTCTCACCCCCTATAAAGTACAGAATATTACTGAAGTGCACTATATTCATGGCCACTGGAATCTAAAATTTCTTAATTACTCTATATTACTAACTAATCAAATTATTGCTCTGGACATCGATTCAGGGTTCTTAGAGAAAATCTGGACTAATCTAAAAGCACTGTTTGGCCCATCTTGGATTGTCACTTAACTACTCCTGACAGGCATAATTATTCTTCTCTTTCTACTTCTTAAATGCCTTGTCCTTCATTCCCTCAGCCAGAAAAAAATCAGTCACTTGGTGTATCAGGCCCTCAGAGCAATACACGAAGATGATTTCAACCAGCTCTATGCAACCCTACAGACTTGGCTTGCACAAATGTACGAGGCCTCGTACAGATAATTCCCCACCTTGAATGATGCCCTGGGACGATACCCCTTGGAGGGCTGGTAGTCAATTATGGGCATGCTCCTGTTGGGCTGAATAAACCTAAGCCAGGAAATGGATGTGTATGCCCATGCTACAATGACAGGTAAGGCTCATGCCCAAATAAGACAACATAAGACAGGCACAGTCCATGGTCCTGGGGTCATCCCGAGGCGGAGCTGCTTACAGGCTCTTGCTGGATAGTCATTTTTAAAGAAAAAGGGTGGAAATGTAGCAGGAGGCCTCCAAAGAAGACACGGACCAGGAGCCCTGGGATTCAGCAAGAATTCACTTCACTTCTTGGTCCACAAATAGCCTGACAAAAGGAGCCTGCACCTCCATACCCTGCTCAGGAGCCCAGTGACTGCTGACAGACTGTGTTGTGTGGACCAATCAGAAAATGATATGCTGACTAAAGGGACTTGGGGGCGGAGAAAATGGAACTATAAGGCCTGCCGCCTCATGCATTAAACGAGCCTTCAGCATCTCGCCTAGTGCTTGCTTCTTCCCAACTCCCGGTGTCTGTGTTTTCACTCCATGCCTCTTGCCCCCCGAATTGGCAGGGGACTCAATCTAGGTCAGGGTCTTCACAGCGGACTGAGGAGAACCTGCAACAACTATCCTAAAGTGAAAGGACCTATATATATATCAAGCAAATGATAGCAAGAAAAAAGCGGGTGTAGCAATTCTAATATCTGACAAAATAGATTTTAACTAAAACTAATCAGAATAGATAAAGAGGGCCACTTCATTCTGATCTAAGGAAGAATAAATCAAGAAGATATTACAATCATGAACATATATTCACCGAACTCTGGTGCACCCAACTTCATAAAAACAATACCACATGACTTTAAGACCCAGATTAATCCCAACTCACTAATAGTAGGGGACTTTAATGCCCCACTGTCTCCGTTAGATAGGTCAACAGGGCAGAGAGTTAACAGAGAGACATCTGAATTAAACAATACCATATATCAAATGGACTTAACAGACATCTACCAAGTATTCCACCCAAGCATCAAAGGACATACTTTCTACTCAGCACCCCATGGAACCTTCTCCAAAACTGACCATATTCTGGGGGCATAAATAAACCTCAACAAATACAAAAAGATTGAAATAGTTCCATGCATTCTATCAGACCATAGTGCAATAAAGCTTACAATCAACACCCAAAGAAGCCCCAATCACTACATGAACACATGGAGATTAAACAACACACTCCTGAATGATGAATGGGTCAAAAGAAAAATTAATAAAGAAATAAAACTATTCCTGGAACTAAATGAAAAGGACAATACAACCCCCCAAAAACCTCTGGGACATGCTGAAAGCAGTCCTTAGAGGGGAGTTTATAGCTCTAAGTGCCTACATCAAAAAATCAGAAAGAACATAAATAAATGACTTAACATTGAAACTCAACACACTTGAAAAGCAATAGCAAATGAAACCCAAACACTGCAGACAAGAAGAAATAACAAAAATCAGGGCAGAAATTAATGAAATGGAAAAAAAGAAAACAATACAAAGGATCAATAATTCCAAGAGCTGATTCTTTGAAAAGATAAACAAAATTGACAGACCACTAGCCCAGTTAACCCAAAGAAAGAAAGAGCACCTCCAAATCAACAAAACCATAGATGAAAGGGGAAACATCACAACACACAACAGAAAGATACAGAACATTAGAAGCGAATACTTTAAAAACCTATATGCTACTAAATTTGAAAATCTAAAAGAAATGGATGGATATCTAAAGGATGGGAACAACCAAAACTAAACCAAGAAGAGATTAACAGCTTAAACAGACCCATAACACAAAAATGAATTGAAACAGTAATAAAAAAGCTCCTGACTAAAAAAAGCCCAGGATCAGATGGATTTACAGCAGAATTCTATCCGACATTTAAAGACGATCAACATCGATTACTACTTCATTTATTCAAAAAGATAGAAATGGAGGGAGAACTTCCAAATTCCTTCTATGAAGCCAGCATCACTCTAATACCAAAGCCAGGCAAAGATACAACCAAAAAAGAAAACTATAGACCCATATCCTTAATGAACAATAGATGCAAAAATTCTCAACAAGATACTTGCAAACAGCATACAGACACACATCAAAAATATCATCCACCATGATCAAGTTGGCCTTTTCTCAGAGATACAGGGATGGTTCAATATATGTAAGCCAATAAACATCAGAAACCATATAAATAAGCACAAATATAAGAGCCACACGGTCATCTCAATAGATGCAGGGAAGGCCTTTGACAAAATTCAACATGCATTTATGTTCAAAGTCCTAGACAGAATTAGACTGGAGGCAACATACCTCAACATAATTAAAGCCATACATAACAAACCTGCAGACAACATCATTTAAATGGAGAAAAACTGGAATCATTCCCGTTGAAATCAGAAAACAGACAAGGCTGTCAACTCTTTAACATAGTGCTTGAAACTCTTGCAAGAGCAATAAGAGCAGGAAATTAAAGAAGTAA
The DNA here is from genome assembly GCF_000622305.1 of Nannospalax galili. NCBI lineage: Eukaryota > Metazoa > Chordata > Mammalia > Rodentia > Spalacidae > Nannospalax > Nannospalax galili. The sequence goes on from NW_008359214.1 coordinate 2,870,013, forward strand.
TAATTGCAAAAGAAGAGATCAAATTAACCCATTTTGCAGATGATATATTATATCTAAGACACAACAAAAATTTCACCAGAAAACTCCTAGAAATTATGAACATATTCAGGAAAGTGGCAGGTTACAAAATTAACCTACAAAAGTCTGTAGCCTTTCTATATACCAATAACAAGCAATCAGAGAAAGAGCACACGGAAACACTTCCCTTCACTATAGCTGCGAAAAAAACTATCTTGGAATAAACCTGACCAAATACATTAAAGAGCTCTACAACAAAAACTTTAAATCTTTAAAGAAAGAGATTGAGGAAGACATCAGAAGATGGAAGGACCTCCCATGCTCATGAATTGGAAGAATTAATATTGTGAAAATGAACATCCTACCAAAAGCCATTTATAGATTCAATGCAATGCCAATCAAAATCCCCATGACATTTTTCACAGAAATGGAAAAAAACCTTCCAAAGATTTATATGGAAGTACAAAAGACTTTGGTTAGCCAAAACAACCCTCAGCACTAAGAGCAATGCCGGGGAGATTACTATACCAGATTTTGATCTGTATCACAGAGCTATAGTCATAAAAACAACATGGTACTGGCACAAAAATAGACCCATAGACTAATGGAACAAAATTGAAGATCCAAATATGAGTAAATACGATTTCAGCCACCTGATATTTGACAAAGGGGCTAAGAATATTCACCGGAGTAAAAACAGCATGTTCAGCAAATGGTGCTGGCAAAACTGGATCTGCACCCATAGAAGAATGAAACTAAACCCCTATCTTTCACCCTGCACAAAAGTCAATTCCAAATGGCTCAAAGACCTCAATCTAAAGCTTGAAACTCTGAAACTGTTAGACGACAACATTGGAAAAAAAAACCCTACAAGATGTAGGTGTGGGAAAGGATTTTTTAAAGCAGACAGCAATTTCTCATGAAACAAGGGCAAGAATTAACATGTGGGACCTCATTAAACTAAAAAGCTTCTGTACATCAAAGGAGACAACCAAGGAAGGAAACAGAAAACCCACAGAATGGGAGAAAAATCTTCACCAGTGACACATCTGACAGAGGTTTAATATCTGGAATTTATAACGAACTCAAAAAACAGAGACCAAGACAAAAAGCAACCCAATTAAAAGATGTGCTAAGGAGCTGAACAGAGAGTTCTCAAAAGAAGAAGTAAAGATGGCTATGAAACATCTTAAAAGATGTTCAACATCACTAATAATCAGGGAAATGCAAATTAAAACCACTGTAAGATTCCACCTTACCCCAGTCAGTCTGGCTAAGATCAAGACAACAAATGATACTGAATGTTGGAGAGGGTGTGGGGAAAGGGGAACACTCATCCACTGCTGGTGGGGCTGAAGACAGGTTCAACCCCTATGGAAATAAGTGTGGAGAACTCTTAAAAAACTACAAATGAACCTACAATTTGTCCCAGTTATACCACTCCTTGGCATATACCCAAAGAACTCATCCTATCGCAGAGAGAGTTGCACATCCATGTTTGTTGCTGCTCTCTTCACAATAGCTAAGAGAGGGAAGCAACCTAAGTGTCCCTCAGTTGATGAGTGGATAATGAAAATGTGGTTCATTTACATGATGACGTTTTACTCAGCAGTACAGAAAGATGAAATCATGAAATTTGCAGGTAAATGGATGGAACTGCAAACTGTTATACTAAGTGAAGTAAAACAGACTCAGAAAGAAAATTGACATATGATTTCCCTCATATATGGATCCTAGAAACAAACCCTGATAAGTGAGTATGTATCCAGACATAGCTACAGGAACCAGGATAATGGAAAGGAAATAACGAGGTAAAGGAAATGAAAGAACCTGAATGGGAAGAACAATAGGAAACAGGCCTTAATAAGTGAGACAGAGACAAAAATTGGGTGAGTTTAAGGGAGGGGGAGGGAAGGGTATACTAGGATCCTAGGGGATAAGGGGAAAGAAGGAGCTCAAGAGAGGTAGGAATGTAGGAGAAGTTGTTATTAAGGGAGAAAGGGGGGAAGTGGGGGCACCTTAAGTGGGAAAATTATGGTGGAGGGGTGAGACAATGCAAGAGATAAATAATGCCTAGCTAGTTTTGAAAACCAGAGGGAACTACATTACTCGTACAACCTACTGACAAATTATACATAGCAGATCAAGAAACATATGCCTAGGTAATATTTATCTGAGAACAATTGGGCTTTGCCCAAGATTTATCTACATGGCACACAGTAATTAAAGTACCAGACTGGTGGAACTAACCTTCTTGGATGTTTAATAGACATACTTTGAGGTCTATACTAATTTGGAGGGACAAAAAGGACAGTTTTTGCTCCTTGCCACCCTGTGTCGACTAGTTCCAGGGGACTATGAGCATCTCTCAAAATGTCCTGTAGTGGTGGTGCGTCACCTCTCCTTTTGATCAAGGTGGCTGAGGAGACCCCACCAGATGGACTTGAACCAGTGTCCAGTCTACAAAGAGGAGGGTCAACACAGAGGAATCATTTCCTCCAAGCTTCCAAGCAAACCCAGGTTGAGCAGGACCTTTGACTTACCTTCACATAGGCAGAACTGGTAAAAGAAAGGAGCCAGGGTCTCCTCCCAAGCCCATGTGACCCCTGAGGAACAGGTCCTCAAATGACCTTAAGAGTAAAAATAAATTGGTTTATCAGGGCCAACTGTATTGCCTTAAACATCAAAAAGGAAAGTATAACCAAAGCTTAAAGGGCTCAATATAATTTCTTAAGAGTACATATGCATAACTAATGCTACATAACAAGCAACAATGCCAGATAAGAAATACCTTCTTTTGAATTGTTGGCCAGGGTAAACAAAGGGAGTCCCAAATAATAACCCAGCATAGAACTGGGAAAGTGAACAGCAGACCCTATTCCTATCTAAAGGAGTATTGACAACTGATTGCTGCTAGAAGAGGAACTCCTTATCCTCCTAAAATAAAGACCTCTAGATAGGCTGACTAGATTCAACAAAAGGGCAAGTAGTGGGGATTGGCTGGGGTGCTGACAACACCACAGACAGTAGGAGGGATATCAGAATATAAGGGCTCTAGTTCAGGTAGGGAGGCTATGGGAGGGTGCCAACTGGGAAGTGGGCATATAGTCGATTAAGATGGTCTGGAATGTTTTGTGTGATATACACACACACACACACAAAAAAATTCAACAATTTTTTTTACAAAATGTATTATATTTGAGGTGGAAGCATGGAAATTTACATCATGATAATTATTAGAGGTGATAAACATTACCACTGAAATCCGCCCGATGACTTCATAGACATACATAGGCACCCAGGGTCCTAACGCAACTGAGCATGACTAGAAATAATCAGATGCATGCAGATTAAAGATGCATGCACCAACATCTCAATGTTAGTCGCAAAAACAATGCATCTTTCTTCAAGGAACAATATATTCTAAAATGAAATGGGGATCTTTTTTAAAGGTTAAAAAACTCATTCAATTTTATGTCTTACAGGGCTTATACTGAGTTCAGTATTATAACTGCATTAACTCAACTGTGAACCTAGAAACTTGCACACACTTGTGAAAGAGTTGTATTCTTGCTCTAGAGTGTGTTACTGAATATGTTATATCTGTAGTGAAATGCTTTTTGTAATCATGTAGTTATTAAAAATAAAAAAAATGATTTAAAAAATATAACTTGTAAATGAGACAAACATTGCCATTGAAATCTACCTGACAACTTTATATCCATGCTCAGATGCCAAGGAGCTCAGAAAGTAACTGATTGTCACTAGTAGTAATTAGATATATAGAGATTAGAAACACATGTGCAAACATCTTAATATCAATTGCATTGAAAATGAATTTTTCTCTATGAAATTGTGTATTTTAATAATGAAATGGAGATCTTTATTAAAGGATAAAACTTAATTCAATTTTATGTCTTATAGGGGTTATACTGAATACAATATTGTATAAATGTAACAATTCAACTGTAAAACTAAAAATTTACAGCCTTTTTTAAAAAGATGCATCTTAGCTCAGAAAATTGTTACTGAATATGTCAATGCTGTTTTAATGAAATGCTTCTTCTAAGGATGTGGTTATTAAATAAAATAAAAATTTAAAAAAACTGAAAAGTGTTAGGTAGATTGTTTTGATTTGTTTTCCAAGTCAGACTTCCAGGTTCTGACCATTATTTTTGACACTTATTTTAGGTTAAAATGTGCAAAGAGGAGCAAATTTTGACTGTTTCAGAGTCTTCAAGTAGTATAGTGCCTAACAAAACTGAAATTTTTGTCTTACTTTTAATAGATATTATGCCTTAAACATTATCTAAAAAATATAAAAACACTTTAAACTGAGACTTTAAAAGAGCATTTTAACAAACTGCTACAGATATTGGAAAAACTTGCCTACTTTAAGTTCACACTATGAAGACAGTGCACAGTTTTTTAAAACCTTTTTTATGAAAGCACTTTATATTTAATGTCTAAAAAATCATATATGATCATTTTGTCTAATAAGGCTGTCAATGTGTTATCATTGTAAACTTTTGGAAATCTTCAAAGAGTGACTAAAGTTCCCGACACCCCACAATGTAATCATGTTTCCTTCTTATGTGTGACTAATAAATTTTGACACTTGAAGGGATGGTGGGTGGGCCAGGAGCTCTTCAAAATTTTGTGAAAGAAGCGCTTTATGTACTGTCAGAAATAAGATAAATTGTCTAACAGATCACTTGGAGAAAATCCTTTTAAGCACATTTTGTCACATCCTGTTATTTTTAAATGTTCTTATGCAGATAATAGAAAAGTTTATTAGTTTTTTGATGTTAAATTGAGCCAAATGTAATTATGATTTGAATATTCCACACATTATTTTTTTATGCAGTGAAATTTAAAACAAATTAAGCCAAGCAGTGTGGAGAACCCTCAGAAAACTAATGATCCAGTAAAAACACTAAACCTACAAAACAAAGAGATAATATTGAAAGCTGCAAAAGAAAAAGAAGTCACATATAAAGGGAAACACATCAGGATTACAGCTGACTTTTCAGTGCAAACTATGAAAGCCAGAACGGTCTCGACCAAAGTATTCCCAGGTTTAAATGACCACAGATGTCAACCCAGATTACTATACACAGCCAAATTGTCTATTATAGTCAAAGGGGAAAGAAAAATCTTCCATGACATAAATAGGTTGAAAAAAATGAATGTCCACAAAATCAGCCCTTGACAGAGTTCTTGAAGCAACATAAAGATTGAAGAAGGGAATGACTATACTCAAGTGGTTGCAAAAACAAATTCAATGAAGGCATAAATGTGAAAAAAGCACAGCTATATCAAGAATGTGAACAGAAATAAAAATGACAGGGTTCAATACACATCTTTCATTAATAACTTTAAATATCAACAGACTGAACTCCCCAGCCAAAAGACACAGACTAGGTGAATGGATTAAGAAACAAAACCCATCATTTTTTTTTTTTTGTCTGCAAGAAGCTCATATCACTTTCAAGGACAGGCACTACCTTAAGGTGAAAGGGTGGAACAAAATATACCAAGTGAATGTTACTAGGAAAAAAGCAGGTGTTGCAATTCTAATATCTGACAAAATAGACTTTAAAATTAATCAGAAGAGAAAAAGAGGGCCAATTCACTCTGATCAAAGGAACAATAAACCAAGAAGATATTACAATCATGAACAAATATTCACAAAACTCTGGTGCACCCAACTTCAAGACCCAGATTAATCCCAACTCATTAATGGTAGGGGACTTCAATACCCCACTGTCTCCATTAGATAGGTCAACAGGGCAGAGAGTTAACAGAGAGACATCTGAATTAAACAATACTATACATCAAATGGACTAACAGATATCTACTGAGTATTCCACTCAAGAACCAAAGGATAAATTTTATATTCAGTGCCCCATGGAATCACCTCCAAGATCAACTACATACTGGGGCACAAAGCAAACCTCAACAAATACAAAAAGATTGAAATAATTCCATGCATTCTATTAGAACACAATGCAATAAAGCTTAAAATCACAACCAGAAGATGCCCTAATAACCCCATGAAGACATGGAGATTAAACAACACACTCCTGAATGATGAATGGGTCAAAAGAGAAATTAAGAAAAAAATAATAGTATTCCTGGAATGAAATGAGAAGGGCAATAGAACACAACAAAACCTCTGGGACACACTGAAAGCTGTCCTTAGAGGGAAGTTTATAGCTCTAAGTGTCTACATTAAAAAAATCAAAGAGAACAAAAATAAATGACTTCACATTGCAACTCAAGACACTTGAAAAGCAACAGCAAAGGAAACCCAAACCCAGCAGACAAAAATAAATAACAAAAATCAAGGCAGAAATTAATGAAATGGAAACAAAGAAAACAATACAAAGAATCAACAACTCCAAGAGCTGGTTCTTTGAAAAGACAAACAAGATCAACCAACCAGTAGCCCAATTAACCAAAAGGAAGAAAGAGCACCTCCAAATCAACAATATCAGAGATGAAAGAGGAAACTCACAACAGACACCAGAAAGATACAAAATATCACTAGATGAGGAAAAACTGACCCTCCTAAAACAAAGACATCTAGATAGGCTGACTAGATTCACCATAAGGACAAGAAGTGGGGAATGGCTGGGGTGCTGACAACACAGCAGACAGTAGCAGGGATATCGGAGTATAAGGGCCCTAGTGGGGGAGGGAGGCTATGGGAGGGTGCTACCTGGGAAGTGGGTCTATAAAAAAAAAATTCTTCAAAGCATAAAAATTTGCTCCTTAATAACTAGTAGATGTGAAAAACATTACCACTGAAATCTACCTGATGACTTTATATCCATGCTCAGATGCTAAGGAGCTCAGAAAGTAACCGACTGTGACTAGTAATAATCAGATATATAGAGATTAGAAACGCATATGTATCTTAGTTTCAGTTGTATTAAAATGAATTTTTCTGTATGAAACTGTATTTTAGTAATGAAATGCAGATCTTTTTCAAAGTTTAAAACCTCATTTAATTTTATGTCTTATAGGGTTTATACGGAGTGCAATATTGTATAACTGTATTACCTCAACTGTTAACCTAATAATTTACAGGCAATTTTGAAAGAGAAACATCTTAGCTCTGGAAATTCTTATTGAATATGTTAATGCTGTTGTAATGAAATACCTCTTCTAATCATTTGGTTATGAAATAAATAATTAAACAATAATAATAATAATTAGTAGATGTGAAAAACATTACCATTGAAATCTACCTTATGACTTTATATCCATGATCAGATGCCAAGAAGCTCAGAAATTAACGAACTGTCGCTAGTAATAATCAGATATATAGAGATTAGAAACGCAAGTGCAAACATCTTAATGTCAATTGCATTGAAAATGAGTTTTTCTTTATGAAACTGTATTTTAATATTGAAATGGAGATGTTTTTTAAAGTTTAAAACCTCATTTAATTTAATGTCATATAGGGTTTATACTGAATAAAATATTGTATGGCTGTAACAATTCAACTGTAAACCTAAAAATTTACAGCCAATTTTGAAAAAGATGTATCTTAGTTCAGAAAATTGTTATTGAATATGTCAATGCTGTTGTAATGAAATGCTTCTTCTAAGTATGTGGTTATTAAATAAATAATAAACTGAAAAAAATACTGACATTTTAAAATGCTTTATGAGACTGGAGAGACTGGTCAGAAGTTAAGGGAACATATTCTTCCTGCAAAGGCCCCTAGTTCCATTCCCAAGACTCATTCCAGTTTGCTCAGAACCACCTGTAGTTACAGTTCCAGAGGAATCTGACACCTCTGTATCCCTTAGGCATGTGCATTCACACACACACACACACACACACACACACACACACACTTTATAAAATAATAAAAAGAAATCTTTAAAAAATAAAATGCTTTTCCTTAACACAGCAATAATCACCTGCCAATAGTTTTAAAAAGTTACAAAAAATAAAATAAAATGCTTTGCAAATATTAGCTTAGCTAATGTCTCCTTTGCATGCAAACCATATATAACATTACTTTATGTTAACCTGTTTCATCGAGTTCAATCCCACTGTTGCAGTTTTCCCAAATACGTGGCATGGGAATTCCTGGTATTCATAAGTCATATTAAGGCTATGGCTTAATTAAAAACAGTCTGACTCAGCATTCATTTTATGTCCAAGAGAAGACCTGAACTGCTGAGAACCTGTTCCTTTAGATTTTTTGGGGGGGTGGGGCTGTTCTCTTAAGCAAGGGCATTGCTCATTCTTTTATTTAACAGTATCACTAGCATGATATGGGGAAGTAGGATTCAGACCCACCCTTATTTTGTCAGAGAAGAATTTCATCCTTGAGTCCTAGGCTTAGAATATCACACACACACACACACACACACACACACACA
>NW_008359214.1:2878476-2904845 GCF_000622305.1 Nannospalax galili
AGAGAGAGATACAAACAGACAGTCCTTTTTCTCTCATTGTTTGCAATGAGAAAAGCATTGTTTGCAACACTTTGACCCACACTCACACACTGTCTTGAGTGGAGGGCAAAGAAGGGTCCAGAGGGATTAAAGCCATTTGACCTGGTCATAAGAGGAGCACACTGCTCAGTGAGCTTGTTTACAGTATAAACATTAACTTTTAATGGTAAGATTAGTTGAAAGGCCTTAGTCCAGAGTATTTCGATAATTTAGAAGCCATTAGCACAAGTGTTCTCCAAGACAGTGCCTCCAACCATTCCAATATGTGGCTAATTTGGATTCCAAAGAAAGAAACACAAAACACCAGGGTGATCTGCCCAAAGCATTCAACGGGGTTAAGAACTTCCAAATTCATCAATCCAAGAAGACACATTTCAATACATTTCTCCTTCTGTGACTATTTCTGTGACTCTTTCCACATGTAAACTCAATGTTGGACTAGTATGAGATTGAAACCTTGCTGTGGTCTGCTAAAGCAGTTCCACTTCAGCCTGTTAGGATATGTAGCACACACTTTCTGCATGTTACTACACAAATCAGTTTCTTTTTCACAGTAAAATAAATTATGATTCATGAAAAGAATTTAAGTTTAAAAATAAGTTTAAAGCATAAAATTTGCATATGTTTCAAAAAATAAACAAGATTAATATTACTGAAGTAACCAAAACTATTTTATGGGGGACATAATTAGGTTTTACTATCTTCTGATAAGTTCATGAGAATGTCTATGTGTCTCTCTGTTTTCTCTATTAAACATGCATAAGTTTTACAAAAATTACACCTTAACAAATCCCCAGCTTTGGAAAACAATATTACTACTGTAAACTTTTGCCAATTCCTTCTTTTTAACTTTCCATAGAAAATACAATGTTCATTCTGTTAATTATATTCTCTTCAATTTCAATGCACAGTTTAATTGAGCATGAATTCAGAATCATTCTACTCTAATGGCTTCCAAATATTTTATTTTTAATTGACAAATAAAGCTCTAAAATTATCACTTGCAAGTGCTACTTTGAAATACATGTGCATTGTTATAAAATCACCACATTATGTTAGTTAACATATATAACCTCACATTCATCTCTCTCTCTCTCTCTCTCTCTGTGTGTGTGTGTGTGTGTGTGTGTGTGTTTGCTAAGAAAACTTAGAATGTCTATTGTTTGCAGTTCTCAGCAGTAGTATTCTGAGAAAATCCTCTAACAGTGATCAGATAGAAACAAAGTAGAATTAATAAAATTAAGAAAAGCAAAGTGCAAGTGAATGTGAAAACATAGTGGAATAGAAAGGTATTTAGTATTTATAAAATACAAGCATAGAAAGAAAGGTATTTAGTATTTATAAAATACAAGCATAGAAAGAAAGGTATTTAGTATTTATAAAATACAAGCATATGTTAAACATGTTCTTGATGAGACACCACATCATTATTAGAACATGTATCAAAGTTTTAGAAATTAAGCTTTTTCATTCAAAAGTAAATCAAGTAAAGACCGACTAAGACTGCAAATTCATTTAGTGCCATTAATTGTGTTTTTGGATTAAACAAAAAAGCAAACATTTACAAGATTTCCCATGAGGTTCATTTATATTCTGCTTCTCGCTATCCTTTAATATTTTGGCATCTCTGTAAAATATTTTCTCAGGCCCATCATGATCACATAATAGTTATATAAGCAGTGTAAATGATACAACAAGTCCTATGGTAACCACCAATAACTCATTTTCTTATTTCTACTTACTCCATTCATTAGTACAAAACAATAACAAATATTGAGATATTATTGGAAAGATTTCTTTTAGAATGAGATGACTACAAGTTCTGATGTATTTATTTGAAAAATCAAAATTCACTGGTCATATACAATAGAAAAGCTAAACTCAGATACTTGTTGCTCACAATAATGGGGAAAAGGGAGAAAATATGCAAAGACAGAAAGGATAGTGCAGAAAATATGAAAGAAATGTAAGTCCCATTTTACATGAAAAAATGTGAGAGGTACTCATCATAATACATTTTGATAGAATGACCATGAGAGTCTATATAATAGTTTTAGAAAAAACTACTTTAACATTTTATAATGGGATATAAATTTGTTGAAGAAAAAAATTAAATAGATATATGCAACTTACGTAACAATATTAGTTATATAAAATGATCTTACACAATTTAAGTGTGTCACAGATTTAAGTATAATATTTGACTACATGGATTAATATTCTGCAAACAAATATGCTTCTATTTATATATATAGATGGCATTATGCTTGGTTTATAGTCATTACTCATGATGATGGTGTTCTGAATTAAAAAAGAAGCCACTGAGAGCGAGGAGTGGAAACAGCAAGAATTGGAGTGTTAATACAACATACTTAACTTTTAAATATGGTTTGGAAATAAGGAGTGGATTGACTTTCAAGAGACTTCCAAAGCAGGGAAAAAACTCTTCCTATTTGCACACCTTTTCATAGTTGCTGTACAATCAATCAAAGAGGTTTCTGATTTAACACATTTGGGCAAAGAAACAATTGGAAATTTCCAGAACTCTATTTCACCATTTATCTTCTACTATCCCCCCTCTTGCCCTTTTTGTCAGAAGATGTTTGAACCAATTTCCTTTTCAGTTTTGTACTGGGCACCAATGAAAGCAATCTGAGATCTCATTTATAAAAGGTTGTGATGGTTTCAGAAAACTGACATTAAGGGACAATTGATTTTGCAAAGATTATGTTAAAACTTTTTTCCTTAAAAGTTGTTTTGATTTGCATTTTCTTAATTACTAAGAGTGTTGAACACTTTTTAGAGTCTTTCTTGACCTTTTTTATTTCTTCTTTTGAGAGTTCTCTGTTCAGATCCATAACCCACGTTTTTAATTGGGCCATTTGTTTTCTTTATTGTTTTTTGAGTTCCTTGTATATTATATATATATATATATATACACATATTTAGACTTTTAAAAAGTATTTATTATTTTTACTTTATGTGTGTATATTGCCTGCATTTAGGTAAGTGCACCCATGTTGGGAAATGCCCACTGGGTCACAAAAGGCTGTCAGATCCCCTGGGACTGGAGTTACAGACAGTTGTTAGCGGCCATGTTGGTGCTGGGATTTGAACTTGGGTCTTCTGTAAGAACAACCAGTGTTCTTTTTTAAAAAAATATATGTATATTTTAAATTTTATCTGTATGAGTGTATTGCCTGTATGTACATGAATGCACCCATGTCATGTAGTGCCATGGAGGTCAGAAGAGGGTGTCAGATTCCCCTGGAACTGGATTCAAAGATATTTCATAGCTGCCATGTAGGTGCTGGGAATCGAACCTGGGTCATCTGCAAGAGCAGTCAGTGCTCCTAACTGCTGAGCCATCTCTCCAGCCCAATTCTTTATATTTAAAAAAATGCTTCATTATTCTTATTTAATGTGTATGGATGGATTGCCTGCATGTATGTACCTGCACTATGTCTGTGTTATGCATTGCTCAGGAAGGTCAGAAGAGGACATCAGATCCTCTGGTACTGAAGTTATGAATGGTTGTTAGCCACCATGTGGGTGCTCAGATTCAAATCTGGGCTTTCTGCAAGAGCAGTCTGAGCTCTCAACTGCTGATGCATCTCTCCAGCCCTATATATTCTGGATAGTAATCCTTTGTTGAATGTATAATGTAAAGATTTTCTCCCACTCTGTTGGTTCCCTCTTCAGTTGATTGTTTCCTTTGCTGTACAGAAGCTTTTTAGTTTAATGAGGTCTTATTTGTCAATTATTGTCTTTACATTTTCATTGACTGATATTTGATAAAGAAAGATGAAATAATGAAATTTTCAGGTAAATGGATGGATCTAGAAACTGTTTATACTAAGTGAAGTAACACAGACTCAGAAAAACAAATGATGTATGTTCTCCCCCATATGTGGCTCCTACCACCAAATCCTTTTAAATTCCAGGTCCTTTTAATAAGATGATGCTATACAGCAGTCCCTTCTGCATGAAATAACTACCATCATCATGACTTTGACTGAGCTTGATCACTAAACATAGTCACAATGGGGCTTGTGGATGGTTGGGCTCATCAACAAGCAGGGTCACTGGACCCTCACCTGAGTATTCAGCCACTCTTCCCAGCCAACTATTCCAGCCTTGGAAGAAATGAAGAACCCAATAGAGGGATGCTTGTGGAAGCCCTTGTCAAGAAACTCCAATGGATTCTCATATGAACATTTGAAAATTGTCCTTTCTTATCTAGTTCCCTGTCTAGAACTTTTAATGCTAATTACTCTTGCTTTTACTTCTCCTTCACACCTCCTATTCATTTTTCAAGGACTTTCTTTTCTCCTTAGAGACAAGAGTTATGCAATCTGGGAGTCTTTTAGGTAGACCCACTGAAGGGGTACTCCAATTGCCTCACCCTGCATCCCTGTTCAGCATGGAAGAAGCCAGAGTGGTCTGTGTCGCTATTCCCTATTGGCAATTTGGGTAACCCTTTCAGAGGATGGCGTGATAAGAATAGGAGGTAGGAATTGACTAGGCAGTTAGGATAAAAAGACCCCATAGAAATGTAGCCAGTTTCTGGGCTAAAAGTCAAAATATCCTTGGGCCTGTTAGCAGCATACTCTGTTCCAAAGGCCAAAAATGTCAAAAGTATTTTGGAGCTTGTCCAATCCTTAAAAGATTTTAGGGTTACCTCTTCAGAGAGTGAAACGTTGGAGGGGATGAAGTGGGCATGGATTTGATCAAAACACTTTATATGCATGTATGAAATTCTCAATAAAGTTTTTGTAAAAGTTAAAAAAAAGAAAAAAATTCTTTCCTGTATCTATGTCTTATACAAAATTGCTTATGATTTCTTCTAATATTTCAGATTTAACATTGAGGTCTTTGACCCACTTTGAATTGACTTTTGTGCAAGAAGACAGATGTAGGTCTAATTTTATTCTTCTACACATGGAGATGTGCTTTTTCAGACACCATTTGTGATGATGATATCTTTATTTCAGCATGTATTTGTGCATTTTTGTGAAATACCAGGTGAATGTAATTGCATGGACTCATATTTGGGTCTTCTATTTTGTTCCATTGATGTACATGTCTGTTTTTGTTTCAATACCATGCTGTTTTTATGACTATATCTCTGTAATGTATTTTTAAATATGGTATAGTAATCCCCCCACCCCAAGCGGTGTTCCTTATGCTCTGGATTACTTTGGCTATCTGGGGTCTTTTGTGATTCAATATGAATTTTAGAGTGTTTTTTTCCTACTTCTGTGAAGAATATGACAAAAGGGGTTGTTTGGGATTGCATTGAATCTGTAAGTAGTTTTTTGTATAATGGTCATTCTTACAATATTAATCCTATCAATCTATGAGCACAGGTGGTTTTTCCATCTCCTTGTATCTTCCTCAGTCTCTTTCTTCAAAGATTAAAAATTTTCATTGTAGAGGTCTTTAATGTCTTTACTTAGGCTTATTCTTACTTTAAGATTTCATCTTACACCCATTGGAATGGCTAAGTTTCAGAGAATAGATGATACCACATGCTGGGGAAGATATGAGGAAATAGGAACCCTCATTCACTGCTGGTGAGATAGCAAACTGGTACAACCACTGTGGAAATCAGTGTGAAGAACTCTTAAAAACTAAAAATAAATATTCCATATGATCTGGTTATACTCCTTGAGATATATCCAAGGACTCATTGAACTGCAGAGAAACTTACACAGCCATGTTTGCTGTTGTTCTTTCCACAATTGTTAAGAAATGGAAACACCCTAAGTGTTCCTCAGCTGATGAATGGATAATAACATGGTGGTACATTTACACAATGGAGTTACTCAGTGGTAAAGAAAAACAAAATAATTAATTTTGCAGGTAAATGGATGGAACTGGAAACTGTTATAGGAAGTGAAGTAACACAGAATCATAAAAACAAGCAAAGTAGATTCACTTTCATTTGTGGATTTTAGCTTTAAATCCTTAGTTGTGAATATATATCCTGATGTAACCATGGGATTTAGGAAAATGAAAAGGAACTATGAGGGTAAAGCAAGAGCCTGAAAGAAAGGGATAGTAGAAGAGAGATGTTATTAAGGAGGAAATGGGTGAAAGGATGGTATTTTACTGGTGAGGGAGTAGGAAGGGTTTGTTTACAGGGAGTGAAAGGAGCAATAAATAATGCTTAGGTCGTGTGTAAAACCAGAAGGAAATGTATTAGTTCAAAAACTTACTAAAAAATGGACATGCCCTATGTATTAGTGTATGTATATAGTTGAAGGCTATATATCAAAACAATAGTGTCAAGGAGGGGAAACCTTTTTTTGCGTTATTTGTTCAGGTTTTCAAGAGATTCTCGAAATAATATAGGCTATTGCCAGAGCCCTTGATTTCCTCCCAAAACTTGATGGTAAGATTTTTATTGTGGAAAGCAGGCCATACTTTGGCCACAGCACTTTGAAAAATCAAGCTGGAACTGACCTAGAAGCCTTCTACTCGAAGAGTAACTCTCATTGTATCAAAGAATACTATACAGCTGTCAAGGGAGAAAACCAACCAATGGTTGAAGCCAGCTGTAAAACCTTATAGCCACAACAACTGACCCAACGAACAATGTCTATTGATGGAGTAGTGACACTTTTATCTTTGATGTAATCAGTAAGTTGGATTTAAGCCCTGCTCAATGAGAGGGAACTCATGTATAGTCCTGTGAACAGCCAAATACAAACAGCTTGAGAAGTCATGTATCTTAAAGATAAACCTACTTTTGTCCCATCCCTAGACCAATGTAATTTCTTAGTGCATTCTAAACATGAATTCTTCTATTTACAGACTAATGTCCCTCACCAATCATGAAAGAGGATTTATTTGTTTTGTTTTTGCAACAAATGGAGAAGATTATAGTCCCACAACTAGTCAAATGAAGAGAATAAATGTCTGTGAGATGCCCAGCCCTAAGTGACACATCTACAATATAACCTCTACACCTAAGGATAAGGGAACATAGTGGAACAGGGGACAGAAGGAATACTGATGTATCTCTCAGCTCTCACCAGAAAACTGTCCTCATGCAACAGATGGTGATTAGCTAAGAAAACCACTGGTCAAAATACAGACAACAAAATACTGCATAGTGTATATATCTGGATAGATTGATCAATTAGCAAAATGAATGGCAGTATACTCTAAATGGACAATATAGACTTTAAAGTAGGCCAAAAATTTATCATGCCATTACTATACTATTGACATATGTGAAAATTTCATCAGGAATGAAGTTTATTTCCTAAAAGTAGGTTAGTTTTGAGTAGAAAATGTTTAAAAAATCAAATTATTTGCTTCTGAACATTATACTTAACATATCATTATATACGGATGGTGCTATTTTAGAACATATATATGTATTTATAGAGTGATTATACAGGTATAATACATATAATGTATAAGATCATTTCTATTTTTTTTAAGAACTATTCCTCCAATTCATTTTCCCATTAGTCTTCAGATAACTTGGCAATTTTATACATACATTTTTACAGATCAATGTATATTCTAGAAACTAAGTCTTGCAAACTGAAAAATATACTTTTTCCATTCTGTGGGCTGTCTTTGATGATTTTTTTCTTGTGCAATGAAAAATATTCTTAATTTTAGATCTTTGGAATATTTTAAACTGAGATGTATAGTGGGTGAAGAGTTATTCATCTAGTTTCTTTATTCAACAGTTATACATCCAGTTTTCCCAGCAACATTTGTTAGATGTTCTTTTCTCCAATGTATGTTTTTAACATCTGTGTCAAAATGAGGATGCTGTAGATGTATCCATTTATTAAACATCCTCAATTCAATTCCATTCATTCCCTTGGGTGTTTTCATGCCAGAATCAAGGAATTTCTTTTATGATGGTATACTATAATTTGATATCAGTATTGTGATAACTCCAGTATTGCCTTTTCTGTTTAGCAGCTTTGGTAACTGGAGTCTTTTATGCATCCTTCTGGATTTTAAGATTTTTTTCTGTTTTTGTAAAGAAAATCATTGGAATTTTAGTAGAAATTATGTCAGAAGACTGGCTTTAGTAATGCAACCATTTTCACAATGTTAATTTTGTTCATCCAAGTGCATTAGATAGGCTGTTTCTTAGATATTATAAGTGGGATATTTTCCTCCATTTCTTTCTAAGAAAGTTTGTTATTGGAAAGCTACTGATTTTTACATGTTGACATTATATCCTGCTACTTTGCTGACATCAATTATGTGATGTAAACAGTTTTTTGTGGTCTTTATGATTTTTTTAAACATAGGCACATGTCTCCTGAAAATAGAAATTCTTCAAAATTACTTTTCTTATTCATATCAAATTTCTTTGTTTCTTTCTAAGATACATTGCACATGAATGGAGAGAATGAGCAGCTTTGGCTCCTTTCAGAGACAATCTCTAATTTTATTAATTTGTATCTTTTGTCTTCTGGTAAAATTTACAAGGAGGCTGTCAATTTTATTTATAGTTACAAGAAAAAAAGGCATTTGATTCTTGCTATCATTCCTATAGTCTCTAATTCATTCATTTGTGTCCTAATTTTCCTTACTGACTATTATTTTGGGATCAAGTTTATTCTTGTTTTCAAAGACCTTGTGATATATCATTAAATTAAGATTACTTAATCATACGAAAATAACTAGAATAGCTATAAACTGTTTGAGATTTTATGTGATAGCAGTAAAATTTATTCAGGAAAATATTTAATAGTCTTAAAATTAATAAAATTTCCTTCTACACCAATCTTCAAGGCAATCCATTCAATAAATTGCTTAAACAGTTGAATTTTTTGAAGAGAAAAATAAAGATATTATTTCATGTTTTCTCTGGAAATAGCAGTGATATAAATATGTTATTAAGTAATTCAAAATATAGTATGAAGAAAAATCAAAGGACATAGAGAGATGGCAGCATTGTTTTCAAAATTACAATACTAAAGTATTATGTTATTATCTGTGCAATATGCCTGCTTTTCCAATGCTCAAAAGGATTTAGTTACAATAATGCTAGCTCATTAAATATTTTTTTTGAAAAATCTAACCTATTATTTTACAAGAAATTCTGATAAAACTTTCTAATGGAAATAGAGGCCTGTATGAAAAACTCCCACTGTAGGGAAATTTTATTTTTATTTGTTCATTCTTCTGTTCCCAGGTATGTAAGAATTTTACAGAAACTGCTTTTGATAACCATGTGTATTATAATGCATTTAAAGTTATATTTCAGTGGCAGGGCTGTATCAAGACTTTTGAGCTGTGGATATTTGAGGAAAAAATTTATCTTAAAATACATCTTTTTTTAAACTTAAAAAAAATTTGAGGATTTCATACATGCATATAAGGTGTTTTGATCAAATCCATGCCCACTCCCTCTCCTCCAAGTCCTCCCATATTTCTTCATCACCTTTTTCTGAAAACTTCATGTACTCTTTCTTTTTTTGGCCCAGGGGAGGGGTTGCTATTCTATCACTCCCCCTTCTGAAGGGGTAACCTTAAAATCTTTTAGGGATTAGGAATCCGTTTAGATAGACCCACTGAAGGGGTACTTCAATTGCCTCACCCTGCATCCCTGTTCAGCATGGAAGAAGCCAGAGTGGTCTGCATTCCCTTACTGATAATTTGGTTAGCCTATGCAGAGGATGGTGTGATAAGAATTGGAGGTAGGAACTGGCTGGACAGTTAGGGTAAAAAGATCTCAAAGAAAAGTAGCCAGTTTCTTAGCTGAAAGTCAAAATGTCCTTGGGCCTCTTAGCAACATACTCTGTACCAAAGGACAAAAAATGTTAAAATAGATCTTTTAAATAACAGCATGGTTTGCAGTCGACTTTTAAGAAGCAGAGGGGGGTTTACGTATGTCCCGTTTCCCTGTAAAGAATAGGTCTTCATGAATTATTTGTCTAACATTCCCTCATTTATTTATGATTCTATCATATTTATATTAGTGTCGGTTGTTTTTGCTTTATTTTAAAGGTTATAATCCAATATTTCTTTGTAAAGTATTTTGCTGAAGATGTCCTAAATTTGATCGGTAAGACTTTTGACAATTGAGTCCTCTATCTCTTTGACATTCCCCACAATAATGATTTTCACCTTTGGTTTACTAATTTTTGTTTGATATCACATAGAATATTCCTTCCAAAGAGTGTAATACATATAGTAAGAGGCAGGAAATGTCCCTATATGAGTGTCAATGCAGGTAACAAAGTTAACATCAGCAGTGCAGCCAGGTCTGTACTTAGCTCATTTGATGCAGAGTAGTAAGAAAGGAACTTCAGCAATTCAGTATCACTGCCCCAGACCCATAACACAAATTGAACCCTGAAAACAAAGGCAGACAATTCCCCGTGATGAAAATTCTACAACTGATCAGTAGTCCTTTCAAACAAGGTAAGTCTGGAGCTGGAGACAAAGCTGAGAGATTTACAGCCCTGGTTGTTCTTACAGAGGATCTAGGTTTGGTTCCAAGCACCCACATGGGGACTAACAACATACAAAAACTCCAGTTCCAGGGGATTCTTCACCTTCTTCTGACTTCCCAGGGTTTGCATGCGTGTGGTGCATTTATACACAAGCAGGCAAAACATTCTAAGACATAAAATAGAAGTAAATAACAAACTAATAAAAAAGGAGAGTATGAGGCATGTCACAACCTAAAGATGCTTACAGAGACATGGAAACTACATGTAATGTGGTTCCCTAGCCAACATCCCTAAACAGAAGGTATATTATCAAGACAATTTAAGGGAACCTAAGTATTGACGTTGTTTAAAAAATAATTGATATTGATTTTCAACTTGTAACAAAAAGTGTAAAATAGTGTATACATAGTATTTCCACTACTTTATTTTAATTATTTATTTAAAAATCATGTAATTAGATAAAGCATTTCATTACAACAGGATTGACATATTCAATAACAATTCCTGAAGCTAAGATGAGTCTATTTCAGAATTGGCTGAAAATTTTTAGGTTTACAGTTTAATTAATACTGTTATACAATATTGTATGCAGTATAAACCCTATAAGACATAAAATTTAATGAGGTTTTAACCTTTAAAAATTTATCAATTTCATTATTAAAATATACTGTTTCATACAGAAAAATTCATTTTTAATGCAACTAACACTTAGATTTTTGAACATGTCTCTAATCTCTATATATCTTATTATTACTAGTCAAAGTCTGTTACTTTCTGAAATCTTTGGCACCTGAGCATGGATATAAAGTCATCAGGTAGATTGCAATGTTAATGTTTTTTGTATCTACTAATTAACATGAAGCAAATTTTTATGCTACTTCCTCAAATATAACTCATTTTTTCTTTATTTTTTTTGTATGTATTTCATACAGAACATCTTAAACAATCTTATTCATCTATAAACCTATATGCAAGTGACACCCTCCCATGCCTCCCCCTACTACAGCCCATATACTCTGTCATCCCAGTTAGTATCCAAGGTGTTGTCAGCATCCCCAGCCGTTCTCCAGTGCTTACCCATCTGCTAGATCAAGTCAGCCTATCTATAACTCCTGGTTCTAAGAAGATCAGCTCTTCCTCACCTAGAAGCAATCAGATGTCAATATTTCTTTAGATAAGATTGGAGTCTGCTATTTATTTTCCCAATTCTATGATGAGTTACTGTCTGGGAGTCTTTTGGGCCACCCTGGCCAATAACTCAAAGGAAGGTATCTCTTGTCTGGCATTGTTTCTCATTATGTAGACTTTTAGCTATACACATGGACTCTAAGAGTTATATTGATCCCTTTACTCTAGTTATACTTTCTTTTTGGGTGTTTAAGACCATGCAGTTGGCCCAGATAAACCAATTTAATTTTACTCTAAAAGTCCTTTGAGGATCTATTCCTCTGGGGGCCACATGGGCTTAGGAGGAGCCCCTGGCTCCTTTCCTCTACCAGTTCCATCTCTGTGAAGGTAAGTCAAAGGTCCTGCTCAACCATGATGGCTTCACTTGAAAGCATGGAGAAAATGTTCCCTTGTGTTGACCCTGCTATTTGTAGACTGGACACTGGTTCAAATTTATCTGGTGGGGGTTCCATGGCTTCCTTGATCAAGAGGACAAGTGACTCACCACAGTTGCAGAACATTTTGAGAGATGCTGCATAGTCCCCTGTAATTTAGTCGACTTTGGAGGGCAAAGAGCAAAAATTGTCCTTTAAGTCCTTCAGACCAAATCATTATAGGGCTCAAAGCACGGCTGTTAAACATCCCCGAAGGTTAGTTCCACCGGTCTGGTACTTTAAATTACCATGTGCTATGTAGATAAATCTTGGTCAGAGACCAAAGGTTCTCTGATAAATGGTGAGTAGACATATATTATGTTCCTTGAGCTAGTTGCATGTAAAATTTGCCAGTAGGTTGTTGGACTAATATGGTTCCTCTTGGTTTTTCTTAAAACTGGTTAGCCATTATTTGTCTCTCACATTGTCTAACACTTCATTCATGGTTTCTCCATTTAAACTGCCACATTTTTCCCATTTGTCCCTTAATAATACCTTTGTCCTGTGGTCCCACCCATCTTGAGCTCCTTCTTTCCCTTTATCCCCAAGGTTCCTTGTAAAACCCTCCCACCTCATTCCCCTTAAAATAACCCTATTTTTATCAATATCTCCCTTATTAACATCTGTTTCTTACTGTTCTCTTTCAGATTCTTTCTTTTCCTTTACCTCTGTGGTTCCTTTCCATTATCCAGGTTCCCATAGTTGTGTCTGGATTCAAACTCACAAAGATCCACATACGAGAGAGAACATATGTCGTTTGTTTTTCTGAGTCTGTGTTACTTCCCTTAGTATAACAGTTTCTAGTTCCATCCATTTACCTACAAATTTCATGATTTCATCCTTCTTTACTGCTAAGTAAAACTCCATTGTATAAATGAACCACATTTTCATTATCCACTCTTCAGTTCAGGGACACCTATGTTGCTTCTATCTCTTAGCTATTGTGAAAAGAACAGCAACAAACATGGATGTACAATTATCCCTGCAATAGGATGAGTTCTTTGGGTATATGCCAAGCAGTTGTATAACTGGGTCAAATGGTAGGTTCATTTGTAAATTTTTTTAGAGTTCTGCACACTGCTTTCCATAGGGTAGGGATTGAACAAGTTTGGAATCTCACCAGTGGATGAGTGTTCCCCTTTCTCACATCTTCTCCAACATTTGGTACCATTTGTACTCTTGATCTTAGCCACTCTGACTGGGGTAAGATGAAATCATAAAGTGGTTTTAATTTGCATTTCCTAATTACTAATGATGTTGAAAACCTTTTAAGATGCTTCTTAGCCATCTTTAATTCTTCTTTGGAGAATTCTTTGTTCAGCTCCTTAGCCCATCTTTTAATTGGGTTACTTCCTTTATGAGTCTTTGTTTTTGAGTTCGTTACATATATTCTGGATGTTAAACCTCTGTCTGAATTGTTGCTGGTGAAGATTTTCTTCCATTCTGTGGTTTTTGTCTTCACTTCCTTGGTTGCGTCTTTGATGTACAGAAGTTTTTTAGTTTAATGATGTCTCATTTGTTGACTCTTGACTTTGTTTCCTGGGCAATTGATATCTGGTTTAGAAAATCCTTTCCTACAGTTATATCTTGTAGGTTATTGCTAATGTTTTCTTCTAACAGTGTCATAGTTTCAGGCTTCACATTAAGATATTTGATCCATTTGGAGTTGATTTTTGTGCAAAGTGAATGATAAGAGTTTGTTTTCTTTCTTCTACAGGTGGAGATCCACTTTTGCCAGCACAATTTGCTGAACATGCTGTCTTTCCTCCAGTGAATGTTGTTGGCCTCTTTGTCCAGCATCAGTTGGCTGAAGTTGCATGTACTCATATTTGGGTCTTCAATTTTGTTCCATTGATTTATGGGTCTATTTTTGTGCCAGTGCCATGTTGCTTTTTTATTTATTTATTTATTTATTTATTTATTTATTTATTTATTTATTTTTCTGTTTTGGAGACAGGATCTCCCTGTAGCCTCAACTGGCTTCAAACTCACAAAGATCTGCCTGCCTCTGCCTCCCAAGTGCTGGGATTAAAGGCGTGTGCCACCAAACCCGGCACTGTGTTGCTTTTATGACTATAGCTCTGTAATACAGTTTAAAATCTGGTATAGTAACCCCCAGCATTGCTCTTAGAGCTCAGGGTTACTTTTGATATCCACAGTCTTTTGTGCTTCCATATGAATCTTACCACGGTCTTTTGTGCTTCCATATGAATCTTGGGATGTTTTTTCCCAATTCTGTAAAGAATGTCATTGGGATTTTGATTGGCATTGCATTGAATCTATAAATGGCTTTTGGTAGGATGGTCATTTTCACAATATTAATTCTTCCAACTCACAAGCATGGGAGGTCCCTTCATCTTCTCATGTGTTCCTAAATCTCTTTCATAGAGATTAAAATTTTTCATTGCAGAAGTCTCTTTAATGTCTTTGGTCAGGTTTGTTCCAAGATTTTTTTTTTTGCAGCTATTGTGTAAGGGAGTGCTTCCATGTACTCTTTCTCTGGTTGCTTGTTATTGGTATATAGAAAGACTACAGACTTTTGTAGAATAATTTTGTAATCTGCCAAGTTACTGAAAGTGTTAATGATTTCTAGGAGTTTCCTGTGGAATTTTTTGTGTCTCTTGGATATAATATCATATTGTCTGAAAAAACAGATAATTTGATCTCTTCATTTCCAATTATTACTCCTTTATTTTTCTTCTCTTGTCTTACTGCACTTGCAAGACTTTCCAGCACTGTGTTAAAAAGGAGTGGAGATAGTGGACATCCTTGTCTTGTTACTGATTTTAATGGGAATGCTTCCAGTTTTTCTCCATTTAGAATGATGTTAGCTGTGGGTTTGTTGTATACAGCTTTAATTATGTTGAATTATGTTCCTTCCAATCCAGATCCCTCTAGGACATTGAACATAAACTATGTTGAATTTTGACAAAGGCCTTCTCTCCATCTATTGAGGTGACCATGTGGTTCTTATCTTTGAGTCCATTTATATGATTTATGACATTTATTGACTTACATTTATTGAACGATGCCTGCATCCCTGGAATAAAGCCAACTTGATTATGGCAGATGAAATTTTAGATTCCTGTCTGTATGAGGTTTGCAAGTATATTGTTGAGAATTTTTGCATCTATGTTCATTAAAGGTATGGGTTTGTAGTTTTCTTTTTTGGGTGTATTTTTACCTGGTTTTGGCATTAGAGTGATGCTGGATTCATAGAAGGAATTTGAAAGTTCTCTCCCCATTTCTATCTTTTTGAATAAATAAATAATTATTGGATATAGGTCTTCTTTAAATGTCCAGTAGAATACTGATGTAAATCCGTCTGGTCCTGGGCTCTTTTTAGTCAGGAGGTTTTGTATTACTGTTTCAATTTCCTTATGTGTTATGAATCTGTTTAGGCTGTTGATCGCTTCCTAGTTTAATTTTTCTGGTTCCCATGCTTTTAGATTCCCATCCATATCCTTTAGATTTTCATTTAATAGCATATAGGTTTTCAAAATATTCCCTTATTATTTTCTGGATCTTTTTGGTGTCTATTGTGATGTTTCCCCTTCCATCTCTGATTTTGTTGATTTGGAGGTGCTCTTTCTTTCTTTTGGTTAACTGTGCTAGAGGTCTGTCAATCTTTTTTATCTTTTCGAAGAATCAGCTCTTGGATTCATGGATTCTTTGTATTGTTTTCTGTGTTTTTATTTGATGATTTCTGCTCTGATTTTTGTTATTTCTTCTTATCTGCTGGGTTTTAGGTTTGGGTTTCATTTGTTGTTGCTTTTCAAGTGTCTTGAGTTGCACTGTTAAGTTTGTGTTCTTTCTGATTTTTTAATGAATGCACTTAGAGCTATAAACTTCCTTGTAAGGACTGCTTTCAACATGTCCCAGAGGTTTTGTTTCGTTGGGTTGTACTATCCTTTTCATTTACTTCCAGGAATGCTTTCATTTCTTTCTTAATTTCTCCTTTGGCCCATTCATCATTCAGGAGTGAGTTGTTTAATCTCCATTTATTCCTGCAGTTACTAGGGTTTCTTCAGGTGTTGATTTTAACGTTTATTGCATTGTGGTCTGAGAGAATGCATGGAATTATTTCAAACCTTTTGTGTTTGTTTGGTGAGGTTTGTTTTGTGCCCCAGTATATGGTCTATATTTCAAAAAGTTCCATGAGGTGCTGAATAGAAAGCATATTCTCTCATGCTTGGGTAGAATATTTGATGCTTGGGTAGATGTTTGTTAGGCCCATTTAATGTATGGCATTGTTTAATTTAGATGTCTCTCTGTTAATTCTGCCTTGTTGACCCATCAAATGGAGACAGTAGGGTATTGAAGACCCCAACTCTTTTAAAAAATATTTTACTTATTATTTTTATTTTATGTGTATGAATATATTGTCTGCATGTATGTAAGTGTACTCATTTTGTGCAATGCCTGGAGAGAACAGAAGAGCCCTTCAGATTCCCTGGAACTGGAATTATGGACAGTTGTTACCTGCCATGTGGGTGCTATGATTTGAACCCAGGTCTTCTTCAAGCCAGTGTTCTTAACCACTGAGCCATCTCTTCAGCCCATGATTCCAACTATCAATGAGTTGGGGTTAATCTGGGTCTTGAAGTCCTGTAGTACTCTTCTATTATTATTATTATTATTATTATTATTATTATTTTGGTCTTTTTTGAGAAAGGGTCTACCTGTAGCCCCAGGTGTCCTGGAACTCACTATATAGACCAGGCTGGCCTTGAACTCACAGAGATCCATCTGCCTCTGCCTCCCCAGTGGTGGGATAAAGGTGTGTGACACCATGCTTGGCTGTAGTACTGTTTTTATTAAGTTGGGTGCACCAGAGTCTGGTGAATATATATTCATGGTTGTGATATCTTCTTGGTCAATTTTTCCTTTGTTCAGAATGAAGTGGCTCTCTCTATTGCTTCTGATTAGTTTTAGTTTGAAGCCTATTTTGTCAGGTATTAGAATGCAACACCTGCTTTTTTCTTAGTACCATTTGCTTGGTATATTTTTTTCCCATCGTTTCACCTTAATGATGCCTGTCCTTGAAAGTGCGATGAGTTTCTTGCAGACAACAAAAGATGGGTTTTGTTTCTTAATTCATTCTACTAGTCTCTGTCTTTTGACTGGGGAGATCAATCCATTGATATTTAAAGTTATTAATGAAGATGTGTACTGATTCCTGTTGTTTTTATTTCTGTCCACAATCTTGGTGTAGCTGTGCCTTTCCACAGTTATGCCTTCATTACATTTCTTTCTGTTGCCCCTTAGGTATGGCTGTTCTTTTCTTCAGCTCTTTGTATTGCTTCCAGAACTCTCTGAAGGCCTGGTTTTGTGGACATGAATTCTTTCAGCCTATTTATGTCATGGATGATTTTTCTTTCCCCTTCGACTATAATAGACATTTTGGCTGGGTAAAGTAATCTGGGTTGGTATCTGTGGTCATTTAGAACTGGGAATACTTAGGTCCAGGCTCTTCTGGCTTTCATAATTTGTACTGAACAATCAGCTATATTTCTGATAGATTTTCCTTTATATATGACTTATTTTTCTTTTGCAGCTTTCAGTATTCTCTCTTTGCTGTGTACATTTAGTATTTTTACTATAATGTACTGTCAAGATTTTCTTTTCTGGTCCTGCCTATTGGGTGTTCTACATGCTTCTTGTAGTTGTATGGGCCTGTCTTTTGTTAATTTGGGGAAATTTTCTTCTACAATCATGTTGAAGA
Source organism: Nannospalax galili (assembly GCF_000622305.1). Taxonomy (NCBI): domain Eukaryota; kingdom Metazoa; phylum Chordata; class Mammalia; order Rodentia; family Spalacidae; genus Nannospalax; species Nannospalax galili. The sequence goes on from NW_008359214.1 coordinate 2,896,287, forward strand.
TCTGATCTATATCATTATCCTTAGATTCTTCTCATATGCTTATGATTTGTAAGTTTGGTCTTTTTATGGTGACACACAATTCCTGCATATTCCATTGTTGTGATTTCTTAATTTTTTTCATAATCTTTGCTCGGGTAATCTAATTTGTCCACTTTTATCTTCCAGTCTTGGTAGTTGTTTTCCATTTCATTTATCCTATTTGGTGAAGCTTTCTCTTGTCATTTCTAATTGGCTTACTGAGTGTTTCACTTCCTTCTTCATTTCAACCTGATTATTCTTCAATATTTCTAACTATTTTCTGAATTCATTCAGCAGTGTGTCCCTATCTTCTTTCAGTTCATTGATTTCTTTGTGTGTTCTTTAAATACACTGAGTTCTTTTATCATGTTTATAATTGTTCTTTTGAGTTGCATGTCCTGTGTGATGTCTAGGATGTTCTCATTGTACTCCTCTAGAGGACCGATGGTACTTGGTAGGAATATATTATTTGGGTTTTACATGTTATTGTTTTATGCTGTGACTTTGACATGTGGATTTCATTTGTAGTTTCTGGTTCTTGTGTGAGACTCAAGCCTTCCTTTGTTGAATTTAGATTTGCTTCTTTGTGTAAACTTTGTGTGCCTTTTTGCTTTACTTTTTGGGCAAGAAAAGTTGGTTGGTCTAGGCTTCAGGTTCTCTCTTTTGATTTTATATTGGAGGGACCAAATTGATTTCTTCTTCCTGCTCAGGAGTTCCCACAGAGGCCCTTGTGGGATGAGGATCAGATGCTCTCAGGCTTTCTCCTAAGGACTGGATCACTCCAGGCAAGATGCTTGGCCCAGGAAGTTGGGGGGTGGGCCGCCTAGAGATGCAAAGGGAGGTGGGGGCAGGAAAAAGCTCTGAGTTCTCCTGGGGACTAGAGGGAAGAATTGGATTGGTCTGATGCAAAGGATCAGGAAGCAGTGTGGAGTCTGGGCCAAGAGGTGAGTCCAGAGGTCTGGGGTGCTAAGACAAGAAATTCACCAGTGACTCTGACAGAAGCAGAGATTGCGTTGGAGAGCTTGGAGGGAGAATGAAGCTGGGGGAATCAAGGCACAGTGGGCACTGCCAAAATTACCCAGGAAAGCTGCTGGCCCCAGGAAGCCATATTTTCACTACTTTAAAAGTATAAAATGTTTCTAAAGTTAAAAAAAATTCAAATAACAAAAATTAATAGAATTGATGAAAAATAGACTATGATTATCCAAAAATATCAAAAAAAGTGTATAAAAACTTTACATTCATGCTTTCACTTTGCTTTACTATTATACTTTTAAACATGGGTTTCTTTTTCTTCCAATCCATAAATATAATTATTTTAATGACAGAATGGATGAATAAAAATAAATAATTTATGCAAATCTTGCTTAAATTACTATAAAACTCTTATCCAAAAATCTGTCAATATGTTAAAGTTGTAGAAAGAAATACCCTGCATACATTTAATGTATATCTTTTAAAAAATGTACTACAGACCTCTATGTGCTTTATCTTAGCTTACCAGAGCATACTCAGGCAATGCTATGGAGACGTGTTCAAATATATAGTGTGTGAAGTGAGATGTGTCAGACCCAGCGATCGCATTCTCACCTATGCTGGAATTGATGAGGAACAACCACAGTCTAGAGAAATCTGAATCTCTGTCGTTGGGACTGAAATTCTGAAACCCATGGAGACCCTCTGTAAGAGGCAATATACACTTCCATTTTCAGCTGAATTCTTATTCGTGTGTTCTGAGAAGCACATGAATCAGGTTGCATAATGAGTTAATATGAAGTTTTGCTCCATATGGAATATAAGATTCTTCTCTCTACTGTTTCTTTTTCACTGGCTATCTTTTATCTGCTAGGAATATGCAATTTGTTATTATTAGCAATCTCTATTTGTTATCATGACCCATACAACTTTAAAGATAATTTGCTAATTTGTTCTCATCCTTGCCTCCAGTACTGTCTTCTCAAGGCTTCTGTTGCTGGCTTTAATATTTAGTTTTGTTCAAGGAGACTTTTATACTTCTGATTGTTACATGGTTTCTACATTCTGACAAAACAATATAAAGTGGATTGAAAATGTTGATGATATCATAAGTATCATCAATCAATAAGGGAACTAAATAGAAAAAATATTTTCTTGTACTGAATAACCCAATTCAGTTTAACACATCGGATGAATCTGTGCTCTTAGAGACTTCATTGGATTCATATGGTGTTTTCCACATCTTTGGTTGCTTTGAGATCAGGGTTTGAACTCTCACTGTTGCTGGTTCTATTATTGTATATAAGAGTAACTTGAGTTTATGTTAGGAAATTTCTTATAAGTCAGGACCTTACCTCTGATTCCTGTTGTAATATAGAAGACTAAACTGGGTGACAGAATCTTATAAGATTATTTTGATATTATTGAAGCTTTTGTATCTTTGCTCAAAGCTATGCACTTTGAACAATACTTTGTTGAAATCAATAGAAAAAAAAAAAGCAACAAATTCTTTTTTGCGTCATAACCCAATTCCATGCCAAGGTAAGCACTTTCTTAAAAGAATGAAAATAATGATAATCGGCTTTATTTGTCCCTCAGATCTTAATATTTGGACATGAAATTTTTACCCAGTACTTTGACAGAATGCAAATAGATTCAGATTTCACTTGAGATCTTGAGAAAGGATTTCTAACACACTAATATGAATCTTTTATATAAAGTAAGCTAAAGTGAAGGTACACTAAAGATAAAATAACAAGTTATTTCATTTTTAAATAGTTTTAAAAACACAGAATCTTATAAGCATTTTTAATACTGCAAAATAAGGTAAAGTATCAAATAAAATTAATTCAGTGTAAACCTCATTTCTTCTGTTATGGACTTAAGAATATGCATATCATAGTTTTATTTATCATTCATAATGCTGATAATTATAGAAAAATGCTGACTTTAAAAATATTCCTAGGGCCAGTATGATGACTCAGCAGGTAAAGGTACTTGCCATGCAAGCTTGAGTACTTTAGTTTAATCCTTAGAACCAATACAAAAGTGGAAGGAATCAATCAATTCCACAAAGCTATCCTTTGACTTCCAGATGTGCATTGTGGAACATCCCTTCAACAAAAAAGAAAAATTTTACAGCTGGGTAGGACCATTGATTGGTTTTCTCCCTTGGCATCTTGTATAGCATCCTCTGATACCATGAGAGCTAGTCTTCAGTGAAAATAATCCCAGATCAGTTCCAGCTTGATTGCTCTAAGTCTTGTGTTTGAAGTGTGGCCTGTTTTCAGCAATGGGGTTTTATCTTCATGTTCTGGGAGGCCACCAAGGGCTGTGACAGTAGTTTGTGTTATTTTGGGAGTTTCTTGGGCTACCCTGACCAACAACTTGAAGGGAGGTTTTTCCTGCATGACACTGTGTTTTTTGTTTGTTTTGTTTTGTTTTATTGTTACATAGCCTTCAGCTATACACATCCATTCATATTTTTCATTAGGACTTTAACTAGTATATTTCCCACTGGTTTTTCATATCAACTAAGCATTATTTACATATCTTCTCACTCCCTGTGTATAAACCTTACACTCCTTTCCTAATTAAAGTATACCCTATATTCCTATTTCCCCTTTAATTGTACATGTCTCCTACTATCCCTCTTTGGTCAAATAGAAAGAATAAGTGTCTATAAGGCACTTAACCCTAAGTGACACATCTTCAATGCAACCTCCATACATAGGATGAATGCATTTCTCATTCATTAGAGAAGTTTCTTTATGCAGCAGATGGTGATTAACACAAAACATACAATTGGCCAATGTGCAGAGAACAAGAGGCCACAGAGTGCTTGTACCTGAATAGGACATTTATCTCAAACCTCTGCTTCCCAAGACTCTGCGATCATTGCAGAAGAGGCAGAAAGATTGCAAGCGCCAGAGGGGTTGATGACCAAGAGGAAACAGAATCTTCAAGACAGCTGGTCAGTTACTCATTTGAACTCATAGCATTGGTAGCAGCATGGACAAGTCCTATGTATTTCAAAACAGACAAAATCCCAGCATAGACATGAGGAGGTGGGTAAGAAATATCAACCCAACCTCAGAACTTTTGGAAATAATTGGCTGCTGAGAGGGGGAAAGACAGTGTCTTACAGGGATGGAATTCTTGGTGGACCCCGTTGATGGATCCACACTGAAGAAGTTTTGGGGACATAAATCAGACTCTATAAGGCATGTTATAAGAGAGTGCAGCAAATTGGGTGAGGAGCAATGGAGGGAGGTGTGGATGGAAGAGGGGATCTAAATACTGCCAAACTATGTTGTACAAATATTGCAGAAATTCAATAAAAATAAAATTTCAAAAATTAAAAAAATTTACTAAAATGTTCCTAAATGGATACAAATATTGATACATTCTATTTTCTTTATACATATAATTTTATTTAACAACCATTGTTATGCTGCATGATTTAAATATATGTAACTTGTCCATTTGTTTTTATATAATTTTGTAGATTAAGTTGTACTTAATCTAGGATATTGTATACATAATCAAATCCATTTGTTACTCTTAGGTAATAGGTTATAGCACATCTATTTGATTAGTTTATCTATCTATATATATATATATACTTTTAGATTTCATTTCAACTCTTGTATGTTCAATATTTAACACATATTTTCAGATACTTTGAAGGTTAGATCATATTTTCTTGGTTAGTTTTTATTTCAGTGATTGTGGGATTTATAATCCCACTGATGTTATGCATTATTGAGACATACGACGAGAACAAAGAATATATTTTAAGAATGAGATGTTATATGATAACATCTTATCAAGAGTTCAAGTTTATTAGTAAGCAAATTTTAATACATTCAGTGATTGTCCAAATTCATGCATCTGTAGTAAAACAGAAGTACCTCCTTGGCTCTTGAACAAGTTCTCTTTACATTTATTCTGTTCTGATACAGTCTTTGCTATTCTCTATTTTCTAACATCACTGATGAACAGAAATTTATCTAATTAAGATATTTAGCACAAACACAAGATCCCTATATTTATTTTTCATGTTGGAAGAAAGTTATCTATCATCTGTAGAGTTTCCATTCAAGAATAAGGAATTTTTTTATTAAAAAAATAACTTTATTGAGATCTTCGTCCATGAGTACTGAATTTATATAATTTCACCACTTCCCTACCTTTATATCCTCTTATGTCCCCTGATGCACTCTCTAGTTCATGACCTCTTTTTTTGAAGTTTTGTTACACACAAACACACACACACACACCATTATATAGAGTCCATTTATTGTTGCTTTACGTACATTTATTTAGGACTCACCACCTGAGATTAAATAATGTATCATTGGATCATTCCTGGAAATATTGATTGATTGTCCCTTTCTCATCAGTCACTGATTGCCTATAGCCCTTCATCTAGAGATGGGCCTTTGTCAAATTTCCACTATAAATGTTGACATATCTGTTGGTGTTGTCATGAGGCAGGTCTTGCTTAGGCAGCTATTTTGGTAGATTTCATGGGTGCTGCTTCCCTATCCTGTCTATCCTGTACATGAAGATGCCTAATAAACACTTTTAAGCAGATTATAGTAACAAAACAAAATTGCCAAGTTTACCAGTTATCATTCAGTTAGTATGATCATTGTGCTCAGTGTGGCTGATATTATGATAATAAAGCATTTATGTACCACCTTAATATTCCCAAGATACTTTGCAATGATCATCTTCCAGCTATCCTCAGCTGAAATGTGTGTAGATGACTGCCTATGACAGACAAAAAGCACTGATGAAGGGTACAGCTCTTTTGTTTATAAAATAACATTGTTTTCTATATAAGATAAAGTCTTATGGGAAGTGGCCAGTGAGCACATAGGATAAATAATGTCTATACAGTCCTTGACATTTGTGTGTATGTGTAATGTTTGAAATCACATCAAGATAGCTTTTATTCATGATGTGGGACATTGGAATATTGCCTTAATTTACTTTTCATTTAGTATTACCTTAATACTGGCCTTTCATTTTCCCTCATGAAAACAAGTGGACTATTAAGCTAAAAATACTTTAAGCCATGAAATTGAGTTTGGGAGAGTCAAAGTATAAAATTGAAGAGTACAGAGATTAAATATAGACACTGAAATGTAGACTGATGCTTTTGTCTGTCCCGTGAAGCATAACAGGTAGTAACAAAAACACACTATCTGTTTTTTGCATGTTTCCTTATCCTAGAAGACTGTTTTATTGCTGATGGATGAAGATAAATTATTTCACAGCAATATTATCACTTAGCATTTATATGATTGGATCTGGAGGTGTTAGTGTTTTATCAATTACTGTTTATTTATTAGTGCTTGTGTGGTCAGATGAATTTTGGTATGCTCCTCTTTCACATATATATTTTGACTACTCACAAAATAAAATGTGTGAACATTATATGTTAATAAAGCTATTTTGAAGTCAAGAGATTTTAACTAACATATTGAATGCCTATAATTGTTCATTTATATTCCATTCTGTGAGTTTCTTTGGTGTTTTGATCTTGTATCCCAACCATAACGTCCAACTACAAATACTCTAGAGTTTTTTCTGCCTTTCTTTCATGTGCTTTGCAAAATTTTCCTCATGTGTTTTCACAGTACTCCTTAATGCATTGTTTTTTGACTGAAGGTTTTCACCTGTACACAGAATGGAAGATATTTTCTCATCAATTTATGACATTTCCATCAAAGACATGCTTATATCACCTTAAATTCCTACAATCCATAAACAGAATATTCTGATGCCAAAGATATCTTATCTTTTACCACATTGTTTTGGTTATCTGTATTAATGACTTTTCTGTTGTTATGATAAGATACCATGACAAAAACCAATTACAGAATAGTTTATTTTGGCTTAGGGTGCCAGAGACCCAGTCCATAATGGTTGGGCTATATGGCAACAGGTGGTTAAAGTGGGAAACTGAGAGGTAATATCTTCTTCCACATGCAAAAAGCCAAGAGAGTGAACTTAAAGTGAAACAAGGCTACAAAACCTTAAAGCCCATCCCAGTGATGTGTTTCCTCCTCTTTTTTAAATCATTTGTTTGTCTAAAATTTTTTTTGTCTTTTTCAGACAGCATTTTCCTATAGCTCCAGCTGGCCCAGAACTTGCTATGCATAGATAAGTTTAGCCTGGATTTCACACTTACTTGGCTGCTTTTGCCTCTCTAGTGCTGAAGCAAAAGGTGTGTTCCATTGTGCCTGACTTTGTTTTAGTATTCTTATTGATTCAAGAATTTTAAACAATGTGCTTTGATGATAGTCAGATTTGCTTCTCCCTCTCCACCCCTACCTTACTACCACCACCCATGACTCGTGCCCCTACAATTATTTATCTTTTTTTAAAGGTCTGTCAAATCTAATCTGTATTCCCCATTTCTTATGTATTTTCATTTTAGTGTATGAGTGTTTGCATGCATTATGTAAGTGTACCCTTGTGTGAAATGTCCCTGGGGGAGGGTACCAGATCCTCTGTAGCAACTGTAGTTTTGGGCTGTTGTTAGCCACCATGTGGGCACTGAGAACAAAACTCAAGTCCACAGAAAGATTACATAATGTTCTTAATCACTGAGCTATCTCTCCATTGCCAATTAGCGGGCATGTTTTGCCAAGCTAGTTGTTACTATGACTTCCAGAATTCACAGCTGGATAAGGATGAGGATTACCTTTTTTCTGCCAGTAGTATACATAGCACTTCCCTTTCTAATGCAGTGAAAATTAACCAGGAGAGATGAAGCTTTGAGATCAGTACCAGTTTGATTTCTCCTTGTGTGTTTTGTGATTCAGGACTGTAGTATCTTCAGGAATAGGGTCTTATGATTAATTTCTGGTGTGTAACCAAGTGCAATATCAAGAGTCAATATTGTTTGAAGATCTATCAATTTCTCTGGTTGACAACTCAAAAACAAACAAAAACCTCTATTCCAGGCATTGAGATTTTCATTTGCTAGCTTGTGGTGCCCTTTAGGACCACGTATCCTGTTGTAGGATAACTAACTTCATTCAAATTCCTTTTTATTTTTTGGTTCTTAGTCTTAGCCTTTAATGGCTACACTATCACCACCAGATGGACTTGAACCAGTGTCCATTCTGCAAAGAGGAGGGTCACATTGAAGAATCATTTCCTCCATGCTTTCAAGCAAAGCGAACCATGGTCGAGCCAGGGGCTCCTCCCAAGCCCATGTGACCCCTGAGTAACAGGTCCTCAAATGACCTTAAGAGTAAAAATAAATTGATGTATGTGGGGCAACTGTGTGGTCTTAAATGCCCAAAAGGAAATTATAACCAAAGATTAAAGGGGACAATATAATTTCTTAAGAATCCATGTGCATAGCTAAAGGCTACATAACAAGCAACAATGCCAGATAGAGATACCTTCTTTTGAGTTGTTGGCCAGGGTGACCAAAGGGACTCCCAGATAGTAACCAGCATAGAACTTGGAAAATGAACAGTAGACCCCAATCTTATCTAAAGGAGTATTGACAACTGATTGCTGCTAAATGAGGAGAGT
>NW_008359214.1:2904976-2933925 GCF_000622305.1 Nannospalax galili
CATATACACACATACACACACACATACACACAAATCAACAAATTAAAAAAATGAATTATATTTGAGGAGCAATCATAAAAACTTACTTCATGTTAATTAGTAGAAGTGATAAACATTACCACTGAAATCTACCCAATGACTTTATAGACATACACAGGCACCAAGGATCCAAGTACAACTGATTATGTCCAGTAATAATCAGATACATACAGATTAAAAATGCATTCTCCCACATCTCTGTGTTAGTACCAAAATCAATTTGTCTTTCTGCAAGGAACAATATTTTCTAAAATGAAATTGACATCTTTTTTAAAGGTTAAAAACTCATTCAATTTAATGTCTTACAGGGCTTATACTGACGTTAATATTGTATAACTATTAATTCAGCTGTAAATCTGTGAACTTGCTGTGAAAGAGACGTACTCTTGCTCTGGAGTGTGTTACTGAGTATGTTAAAGCTGTAATGAAGTGCTTCTTCTAATCATGTAGTTATTAAAAATTAAAAAAATAATGATTAAAAAATAATAATTCTCTGGTTTTCAAATCTACCTAGGCATTGTTTATCTCTCACACTGTCTCATCTCTCCATCATGGTTTTCCCACTTAAAGCAGAGAGAACAATATTAGCCCTACAACCTACTAACAAATTATACATAGCAGATCAAGAAATATATGTCCAGGTAAGGTTTATATGAGAACACTGATCTTTGCCCATGATTTATCTACATGACACACAGTAATTAAAAATACCAGACTGGTGGAACTAACCTTCTTGGGTGTTTAATAGATATACTTTGAGGTGTATGAAAATTTGGTCAGATGGACAGAAAGGACACTTTTTGCTCCTTGTTCTCCTTGATCGACTAGTTCCAGGGGACTATGAGCATTTCTCAAAATTTCCTATAATGGTGGTGGGTCACCTGTTCTCTTGATCAAGGAGGCCAAGAAGACCCCAGCAGATGGATTTGAACCAGTGTCCAGTCTATAAAAAGGAGGGTCAACACAGAGGAATCATTTCCTCCACGCTTCCAATCTAAGCCAACCATGTTTGAGCAGGACATTTGACTTATCTTCACATAGGTGGAACTGGTGAAAGAAAGGAGCCAGGGGCTCCTCACAAGCCCATATGACCCCTGAGGAACAGGTCCTCAAATGACCTTAAGAGTAAATATAAATCGGTTTTATCTGGACCAACTGTATGGCCTTAAGCACACAAAAAGAAAGTATAATCAAAGATTAAATGGGCCAACATTATTTCATAAGAGTCCATATGTATAGCTAAAGGCTACATAACAAACAACAATGCCAGAAAAGTGATACATTCTTTTGAGTTGATGGCCAGGATGGCCAAAGGGATTCTCAGTCAGTAATCCAGCATAGAACTTGGAAAATGAACAGCAGACCCAATCCTTTTCCAAAGGAATATAGACAACTGATTACCACTAGATGAAGAGCAGCTGACCCTCCTAAAACAAAGACCTCTAGATAGGCTGACTAGATTCAACAGAAGGGCAAGTAGTGGGGAAAGGCTGGGGGGTGCCGACAACACAGCAGACAGTAGCTGGGATATCAGTGTATAAAGGCTCTAGTCCGGGGAGGGAGGCTATGGGAGTGTGCTACCTGGGAAGTGGGTATAAATAAAACAAAATTCTTCAAACCATAAAAATTTGCTCCTTAATAATTAGTTGACATGAAAAACATTACCATTGAAATCTACCTGATGACTTTATATCCATGCTCAGATGTCAAGGAGCTCAGAAAGTAACTGTGACTATTTATTATCTAGATATATAGAGATTAGAAACGCATGTGCAAACATCTTAATGTAAATTACATTAAAAATGAATTTTTCTGTATGAAACTGTATTTTGATAATGAAATGGAGATCTTTTTTAAAGGTTAAAACCTCATTTAATTTTATGACATAGGGTGTATACTGAGTACAATGTTGCATAACTGTAATAATTCAACTGCAAACATAAATATTTACAGCCAGTTTTGAAATTGATGCATCTTAGCTCAGGAAATTGTTATTGAATATGTCAATGCTGATGTAATGAAATGCTTCTTCTAAGTATGTAGTTATTAAATAAAGAATTAAAAAATAAATTCCTTTTATGCTATATATGTATAATTGAAGGAAGCTTCTATGGTAGATTTCCTATACAAATCTTTCAGAAGTCCTTTACTGTCACTTATCCCTCCTCTAAAGCCCTCTGTTCCTCTTTTCTCTTATTCCCCTCTTCATTAAACCATCCCTACCCATTATTTCTGTTCCCATTTATATTATTGCATTCTATTTCTCCTCCCATTAGTCACTGTCAGTGGTCCTTTATTAGTTTGCTGATATCTAAGTATTTTCCAGTTGAAGCACACATCTCAAAAGATTCCAAGCTAGAATTGACTTACAAGAAAGAACATGTGACATTTGTCTTTCTGGGTCTGGATTACCTCACTTATGATGATGGTTTCCAATTCCATCCATTTACCTGAGAATTTCACAACCTTGTTTTTCTTAACAGCTGAATAATATCAATTGCGTAAATGTATTATACTTTTACCATCTGTTTATCAGTTGATGGACATCTAAGTTGCTTTCATTTCCTAGTTGTTGTGAATAGCACAAAATAACATGGATAAACAAGTATCTCTGTAGTAGGATAGAGAGTCCATTCGGTATATGCCCAAGAGAGGTAGGACTGGATCATGCGGGAGATGTATTTTTAGCTTTTAAAGAAACCTCCACAATAATTTCCATAAAGCCTGCACTTGTTTGCACTCCCACCAAGGGCTATACCTCTTAAAGGATGCCTATCCTCCTCCAAATAACACTACCAACAACAGGTAAGGTATTCAAATACATCAAATACATTGGGGGCATTTCACATTCAAACCATCACACCACCCATTCTTTCCTGGTTAAGGATGTTCTAGAGCCACACATTACAAGAGCTCAGTAAAGAATGAGACTAAATCACCAAGGAAACATTGGGTACTGCTGTCATCCTGATTTATGAAAAAAAATTATGTAATGCCATATAGTTGAGAAAATCAAATACTAAAATGACACCAGAAATTGTTATGTTATATCTCTGTTAATAATTGTTTCTAGCAGTATTCAGAAGACTTTTGGTGAATAATTTACTGAGGAAAGACCATTCTTCCTTTGTAAACTGTTAAATATACCTATTATTTCAGTAGCTTCAACAGTAAAAATAATATGGAGTGGTATGTATATTTATGAATGTATGTATGCTTTAGGAGTCTGTGTGTGTGTGTGTGTGTGTGTGTGTGTGTGTGTGTGTGTGTAAGCAGAGAGAGCATTTATTAGAGCACTTATCTTAGGTATGCATGACTCAATATCATTATTAGGCTAATTTTTCTTTGCCTTTTTTATATTACATTTTCTTTTTCAAACAGGAGATAGAAATGTTTGCTGAAGCAAGTATGTTATCTCCCACTGTAACTGAAATGGTCCAGAGTTATTCCTCCTTTGAGACAAAGAAACAATTTTGGTTCTACAATACATGCTTGAATTTTGACACTATCTTGTAATTGACTGTGGAGAATGAGGTTGCTATACTGGAAATAATAAGGACAGATGGTCAAACATTTAGAAAACATTTGCATGAACAGAGTATGATTATAGTCAAAAATCTTTTTCAATGGAGAAAGGCAGACCATCCAATAAGTTTTGAAAAGAATTCAAGTAAGTGAAAATTCTCACCTTAATAAACAAGAAAATATTTGAATATATAAAAGATTTTAATTTAGAAAGAAAATTCCAATAAATTAATCTAAAGATATTTTAATTGGAACATACCTGATATACAACTTTTATCATTCAGGCCTGATGATATACCACTAAGAAACAAAATTTGAAGTGATCTTATCATCACATTTAAATTTGCAGGTCTGAATTATCTTCTATAATCAGAGATTAAAGAAATATCACCTATATAATTATTTCTTGACTTATCCAGACAAGTAATCTCTAAAGCCCAAACTATATAGATTTCTGTTAACCAGAAGAACTCTGACTTGGTACTGTATAATGTATCATTTTGATCTGCAACTAGAATTTAGACAATATGGAATATTCTGAGAAAGAATTCTTCTTGTGAGGCTCATAGTTAATCTTGTATGAAAGCATATATCTAACAGGAATGTAAGTGATTTCACATATGTATACATTTATTAATTTTTCATGTAGTAATTTCCTATTGCTGTAGTAAATACACAAAAGATGTAGGAGTTTTAATTGTCAATAAACCATTAAAATGTGAAGACTTTAGAAAGAAGAGATGGCACTTGTGAAAGTGAGTAGAAAATTTAAAACATGCTTTCAGAGTAGAGTGGTGAGGGCTTCCTATGTGGGCCAGGGAATTGGGAACTAAATTTGATTAAGATATATTATATGAAATGCACAAAAACAATAAAATCAAGTTATGAAGTTATGTACAAATTATTGTCTCTATCACTGGAAAAGCAAAATCGAAGTTGACAGTTTCAAAGAATATCATTCAGCATAAGCTAGGATATTTTCAGACTAAATAACTTCTAAATTTTAGTCCTATTGTAAGATTTGAGTAAGATATTATCTACAAATGTTTCAATAAAATTTAGGAGTCTTTTCTGTCTTGGAATTTCTAAAGAAAATATGAGTCTCTGGTAATTATTAGTATATGAATTTTAAAAGATTCAAAACGTATCATATGTTATACAATTAGGTTTATTTCAGTGCTTTTATGTTAAACATTTATTAGTACCAGGTCTTGTATTTGATGCTTAAATGCAGACATGAATAGGACACAATCTTTACTAGAGCTGATGATATAATACAGATACAGAATCATGGCTTGATTATGATTTTACTACATGACATTGTAAGTAAAATAAAGTCTCATATAAAAATGGTATCTAATAGAAGTTATTATATTTTCTTTTATGCCTTATCAATTTATTTTAGTGTGTGTGTGTGTGTGTGTGTGTGTGTGTGCACGTATGCATGCAAAAGTAAGAATGTGCATGTGTGGACAGAAGACAACCTCGGACATTGTTTCCTCAAAGCCATCCACCTTAACTTTTGAGACAGTGTCTTTCACTGTCATAAGTCTCCCTGATTAGGCTATGCTGACTAGCCAAATGAGCCCCAAATACCAACCTATCTTTGTCTTCCCATCACTGGGATTGCAAGTACACCCCCACATCTGGATATTTACTTGTGCTCTGAGGTTTGAACTCAGGTCCTTATGCTTGAGTGCCCACCATTTTGCCTACTGGTATATATCCCCAACCTCTAACTGAATTTGTTCTTGAGTATAAGTAGTTTTATTTATTTTTGAAGCTATTTTAGAAGCATGAAATTATGACATTTTCATAATAAACAGAATGAAGAGAAGTGGAGACCATCACATGAAGCAAAATAAGCACCACTCAGAAGACCAAGTATTAACCAATATTATGTTTCTTTTCATATGTCACACATATATATCTAGAGAGACAGAGAGAAAGAGGGAGAGGGAGAGAGGGGGAGGGAGAGAGAGAGAGGGAGAGAGAGAGAGAGAGAGAGAGAGAGAAAGGGGGACTATTTGAAGAGAGGGACTACCAGGAGGGGAGAGAAAGGATCAAGAATTGTTAATGAGGTGTTTATGAGCCAAGTGCATGTATGAAAACGATAATGAAATCTATTATCTGTCCAATAAGAAAATTTTAAAAGTGAAAAATCTTAGAAAAAGCACCTTTGAAAATATGAACTCCAAGTTAAAGTATAATTATATTTCCATAGATAGCTTTATCTCTTCTGGACAACATAGCTGCATTTAAAACTTACTTAGAGAAAAATGAGTGTTTCTCTTTTTCCTTGTTGCGTTCTGAAGAGATAACTGCCCATGCTACTGTTGAAAAATCCTCTCTGTGTTTATGTCTGTGTGTGCAGTGTGTGTGCGTGTGTGTGTGTGTTAGCAAATTTATATTGTATTTAATAATGATGTCTACTTTTTCAATGAATGACTACTATTTAAAAACTTTCCAAATGTAATATAAAATGCTGATATTAAAAAGATTTATTATATCTTCAAATGTGTTTATAGTTACAATCATTAACTCCCAGTGGCCATTTTGTATTAATAAACGTCTTGAGACCAGAAATTGAGCATCACTCTTAAATTCTCTTTCACCTTCCGACTCTGCATCCTATCCATCACATGTTCATTCAAGTCTACCTTCAAACCATGATTCAAATCCTTTCACTTTTCTTATCACTCATTGTCCTTTCTCCCAGGCCAGCTTCATTTATCTCTGTCCTAAACTACTTCATATTATGAATATGTAAATGCTTTTGATTTCTCACTCTTCTAGTTTATTCTTTCCACAGCATGAGGAATTTATATTTCAGCAATAAAAACAAATCACATCAGGTTTCTTCACTAGTTAAATTCTCACAGTGTTAACAATATATTATACACGTGAAAACTCTTCACAGACTGAATACAAACTATTTTCATCATTGAAAGGGCAATAGTATGAAGCAATGTACATGATAATTAACTAGATTTGGTTATTCTAAATCTGATGTGGTACCTGGTAAGCCTTTAAACTAAAAGCAAATCATTGGCATGTCTGCATTGTTTTAGGAAAGTATGCAGACTTTGTACCAAAAATTACAAAACCTAGAATAAACAAACCTGTTTCTCATGTTAGATTGCACCACTTCTCAGTGTCTTTGCCTGTTAAGAATATATCTAGCTAATAATGCTCTCCATATCCAAAAGTCAATTACACGTTATATTCCTTCTTACACTAACAACAACAACAACAACAACAACAACAAACCCTAAAATTACTGTTGTTATCGTCCAACACCTAAAAATTTAATTAAAATGCTGAGATTAAACTGACCCAGAAATTCTCAGTTCATAATCATATCCTCTCCACAGCATCAGATGCAGTCTGTCAATCCTGGCCTTGGATTTATTTAAAAAATTATCAAGGAAGCAATTATTGAGAAAACCGGCGGTTTTGTGAATCCAGAATGGCCTGAAATATGAAGGCCATGAATATGTGACTAATAAATACACTCTCTCTTCAGCTAGGTTTGTAGTATGAAAAAAAATGAAAACTAAAGGGAAGTTCAAAACCTAGATTTGAATTTCTATCCTAATATCACTAAAACTGATTAAGTTGATATTGTTGTGTGATCTATATGAAGATATTGGTGCTCCATTTTACTACTATTAGATTGCATGATCTCATGTAAATTCTCTCCTGACATGACACCATGGTGATAATAATGTCTGCACCAGATGCACTGACATCTGAACCTTTAGGGACACTGGGAATCTAATTTTGCCTTCTCTGTTTCTGTACCAGGTGTCTGTAACGTCTTCCCCCAAAGAAATAAGGAGACGACATGGTTACTACTCTAAAATTTTAATTTTATATTATCTATGTATATAGACCTATTTAATACTAGACACTCAAACTTCAGTGTTTATTATTTTTTGTGTGTATCTTGTATACTTGACTCATAAATATACCAGAGTAGCCAGGATATTGGATTTAAACTCTTCTCAGTAAGCAAATGTGGGATTCAATTAGTCATATTTCAAGAATCAACATCATTCATTTCCAAAAACACATTAAGTTGTTATCCAGTATTTGAAAAAAAAGATAGAGATATTTAGCTCCATTAATCTTGACCTGGGAGCAAGATAGAATTGAAATCAATGGTTCTAATGCTTCATTTCCCAATTTTTTTTATCTTAAGTTTCTGCTCCCAGTCATTAAAATATTTAAAGTTTCATTCTTACTAGTATTAACAATAACTTGATTTAGAACATCTGCCACTCTTCTGCCTCAAAATGTAACATCTCTTTCGTTTCCTGAAATACATTTACCTATTCTTATTTGCTAAACTTAATGCATTTGTGTGCTAACATTGTGAATTAAAGGAATTATGAAACATGCAAGAGGGTGTAATGTACACATTGCAGAGCCATAAGTACATGAAGCACAGTCAGGAAAAGTAAAGCATTTCTTAGAAAAATGACTATAGTTAAGAATTAGTCATTAATGGCAAATTGATAGACAAGAAAATCTCTTCAAAATGCAAAATCTGTTGCCTCTGCTACTTTGAAAATGGATCAGCTTTTAGAATTCAGCAGATTCAAGATAATGATAATTCATAGACCCATATAACTTCAACCTGAATTTATAATACTTTGAGATCTTTGCAGTGTAAAAGCCTGTAGTTTTAAAATCATGCTTTTCACAAGAATTGTTTTTAGTGTATGATTACTCTCCTAATGATAACATATTTCCAAAGGTCTTCAAAGGTCACACATGGGAACATAAAATAGGGTCTAATGGATAGCATTCATCAGTTACTGCAGCTTCTATTGGCCACATTTTACCATTTTTGTTACTGGAGATCATCAGCATACAGGTTTACAGTGGTTCATGTAAAACGGAAGGAGAAAGATCAAGTGAGTAAAAGTAATTTTCTTATACAATGGTAACATGAGGAAATGTATTTTCTCAAAAATGACATTTCTTTGAACTCGTCTTTTCATTATTTCCATTTTTAAGGCCCTTTCAAAAGAAACCTCTGTGTTCCAGTAAAATTGCTAGAGTGGGAAATGTTCCATCAGAAGTGCTTTATTCAATCTTCTACTTAAGAACTTCAGAATAAATATAATAATTACACTAAGAACATGTTGTTATTAAATTTTCAGTACGGTTCTAAAAGTTCATAGGATACTATGTGACCACAGTGAATATATTGCTGAAGTCCCTGGGGAACACATATATTTATGAGACTCTATTATGATTTCATTAGAATTTCTGAACAGAACAGGAAATATCAAATAACTGACTTTTCTGTTAATTAAATTTAAAATTTCTTAGGCTAAATTAAACTGAAATGTAAAGATTAATATTCAAATCTTTATCAGTATATTCTAAACTTTTTTACTTTAGCCAAATGTGTCCAAATCATACTTTCCTTCCTAGCTTGTTTTCAACTAAACTTATAAATGTCTAGTATAGATGGTAGAAGACCGAGTGTTACAGCAGTTGATATTTCAGGGAGATGTTGTGTGACACTCCTGGGGAGATGTGAACAAACATCTACTCACCCCAGTTAGGGAGCTCATGTCATACCAAAGTATGACTAAAGTCCTACTTGGTGAGCCAATAAGTTTAATGGAGTAAATTAGAGGAGTGTGTATAAAAGGTTCATGACATACCATCTTCTGAAGAGGTTACCCAAATTGCCAATAGAGAATCAGGACGCAGTCCACTCTGACTTTTTTCACGCTGAACAAGGGACACAGGGTGAGGCAATTGGAGTACCGCTTCAGAGGGTCTATCTAAAAGACTCCCAAATTGCATAAATCTTACCTTTAGGGAGAAAAGAAAGTTCTTGACTGTTGAGTAGGGGATGTGAAGGAGAAGTAAAGACAAGAGTAATTAGCATTACAAGTTCTAGACAGGGAACCAGGCAAATTTCAAATGTTCATCTCAGAGTCCATTGGGATTTCTTGACAAGGGCTTTCAAAAGCATCCCTCTCTTGTGTTCCTCCTCATTTTTCTTTTGTCTACCAAGGCTGGATTTGAGAATTATGGATTCAGGATTTGTTTTCAGGCACTTTAATAGCTGTTGGAGTGGCTAGAATCAATGTTGGTTCCCTCTCAAAGGCTTCTAGATAAGGGAAGGAAACAAATTCATCCATCATTTTAGAACTATAGCTGGTTGTCTCCCTTAGCTACAGGTGGGCACTACAGTATTGCAGACCAAGATTTGAAGTCGTACATTTGAGCAGCAAGTTCTGCTTAGAAACAAAATTATTAATGAGAAATAATTCTCTAAACAACATTTTATATAGACTTAAGTCCAATGTCCTGGAAGTGTACTCCCTTGAACTCTTAAGGAAATATAATGATCACTTTAGCCTTTGGGTACACTTTTCCTTTTGGGTGTTTGTGACTACATAGTTGGTTGGCCCAAATAAACCAATTTATTTTTACTCTTCAAGTCATTTAAGGAGCTGTTCCTCAGGGGTGACCTGGGTTTAGGAGGAGACATTTAAAAAAATATATAACTATTAAGTTGACTTTTAAAAAGAATTATCTACAATTTGTTCCCATTTTTCTCAGAGCTTTTATGGTAGTAGAGACAAAAGGAGACATAAAGTACAATGGAAAGAACATTGAACTTTCTCTCTGTTTCATTATTTGCCTTACTGTCTGTAAGATATCTAGTTCCTCCAACTATTCATTGGTTTATTTATCATTGTAAAAAATACATGCCCTTGCTTCACATAATTAGAGTCACATAAAGTATCAAAATGATTTCGTGATGGAATGAGGCATCTATGAGCAATCAAGCATAGGTTCATTCATGACCACCTATTTCATTTCTGTGCAATAAACACCCACAAGCACAAATGCTGATTCACATGCTTGTTGAATATATTCTTTTAAATTAAACTACCAAAGTGCTTTTGAGAGCCACTGTACTATTTTACATATCCCCCAGCAATGAATGTATCAGTGTGTGAGTGGCTTGGCATTATCACCATCAGTGAATGTCATTATTGTTCATTTATTACAAGGCTATAAATACATGGCAATAACTCATTGTGGATTTATGTTTTCTGTGTGGGTGATAACTTTAAACATTCTATGTACTTAATTTCATGTCTAACATTCACTACTGAAACATCTACATACTTTCTTTAGATAGTTCTAACTCAACTTGTTAAATTCTTTTAGTATTGAGTTTTCTCAACTAGATAGAAGATCTCTGCTGGTCACATAATGTGCGAACATTTTATTCCAATGTGTAGTTTGCAATTTTCTTATCAGGATTCATTTTTCTAGTTGATACAATGTCTCTCTATGTAGTTTGGGCCACTCACAGATACATAATCCACCTGCCTCAGCCTTCTGAATGCTGGGATAAAAGAGTATATCACTGTATCAAGCTATGATAATTTTCCGTTTTACATGTTGGTATTCAAGAATATTTGTCTTGTCCAAAGTATCCAAGATTTTCCTTTATTCTTCCCCTCTAATTTTGTAACTTTATACTTACATTAAAATTCATGATTCTAAATAATTTTTATATAAGCTTCAAAGCTTCTGTGTTTAATACTTTACTTTTGAAAGTCCAATATTTCTTACATCATATGCAATTAGATCTTCCACCTAAAATATACAAGTTGAAAAGACAAGTTTCTTAAACTGAATTGCTTTTGTTACTTTGTCAAAAGTTATGGCTATATTTGTTAGATATCTCTGGACTCTCTTTTCCGTTTACTTAATTTACTTTGTGGAAACAGTTTATCTGGATTTAGCTGCCCTGTAATATCTCCCAACATTTTTTTTTTTTTTTGGTCTTTTTGAGACAGGGTTTCCCTGTAGCTCTGTTTTAAAATATCTGACTGTTGTAAGAAATGTTTCTTTTTTTATACATCTTTTAAATGTTATAAATAAATTCCAAAACTGTTAGTGAGATTTTGAAAAGAATCCAAGAGGAATGTAGCCCCTTCTGTGTTGGAATCTTCAGCACATGTACATTGGATAAGCATGCTCCTTCTGTTTGGAGTTTTCAGCACACATACCCTGGATGCGATTTCTCCTTCTTTGTGAAATCTTCAGCACACATACCCTGGATATGCATTCTTTAATTTTCTTTGGGTATTTTAAAAATTATAGTTCTTATTTACTTTGGAGTTATTATTAATAAAAATCCATCTTGAATTTCACTTTTCACTCATTTTGGCAGCATATAAGGCCATAATTGGCTCCTATGTATTGATATTTTTAGTTAATGTTTTTGAAATCACGTGTTCTTAGGAGTTTGGAATGTTGTTTAGGAATTTCTTCATAATCACTCATACTACCTGCAAATAGAAGCAAGTTTCCATATTGTTGTTGTTGTTTTTTTTAATCAAATAAGTATTGATTTTCTTTCTCTTTCTTACTTAAACATAGGATTTATAACTTCTGGAGTCATCTTGAATAAAAGTGGTGAGAGTGGATGACTTTGCTGTTTCTAGTTTCTGGAGCACTAGACTTCTGTCTTCAGGATATCACAATTCTATATTTTCTATTTCTTTTTGTAGCACAGCATAAAATTGAGGGTATTCATCTTACCTTTAGGTATAACAAGAATATTTACTGTGACTAGATCCTGTAATTTGTCAAATAATTTTTCTGAGTCATTCGATATCATTATATAATGTTTTGTTATCTTGTTGATATTGTATATTGTATTGATCAGTTTTCATATAATGAACAGATTTGCATACAAGGAAAAATTTCATTAGTCAAGGTCTGTGATTACTTTATGTATTGAAAAATTAGCTTTGCTAAAGTTCTGTTCAGTAATATTTCATTGAAATCATTGATATATTGATCTACTTTTGCTTTTCCAGGGCTGTTTATTTTATTTAATTTTTATTTTTTGGTCTTTTTGAAACAGGGTCTCCCTGTAGCCTCAAGTGTCCTGGAACGATGTGGACCAGGCTGGCTTAGAACTCACAGAGATCCACCCGCCTCTGGCTCCCAAGGGCTGGGATTAAAAGCGTGCGCCACCATGCCCGGCAGGGCTGTTTATTATTAAAAGGTCTAGTTGATTAACATATTTTATGTAACTTTCACATTAATTTTTAAGAAAATACTTATTTTGATTTCGTTTTACATTCAAAACAATATTTATTTATTTTTATTTTATGTATAGGAGTGTTTTGCCTACATGTATGTAGGGGTGCCATGAGTGCAGTTCCCTCAGAGGACAGGAGAGGGGTTGGAATCCCTGGAACTGGAGTTAGTTACAGAAGATTGTTAGCCACCATGTGGATGCAAGTTCCAAACCTCAATCCTCTGAAAGAGCAGCCAGTGCTCTCAACCACTGAGCCATCTCTCTAGCCCCCATTAAAAACATTACAAAGGTGCAACAGAGTTCCTATAGAACTTGAATTACTATCCCCCAATTGTTAACACCTTATATTGATAATGGACATTTATTACAATTAAACACTATAAATACATTATCATTATCAATCAATACATGCAATTACCGTAATTAATTTAAATATACATTTAATATTCATTATTATGCATAATGAGTTTTTCTAAAAATTTGTTTTTATTGAATTTTTGTGCATTTCATGCAGAATATCTCAAGCAATCTTAATCATCTTTATACCCCCATCCCTACCAGCACCCTCCCATAGTCCTCCCACTGGAACCCATATACTCTGTCACTCATGTTAAGGCCCACTGTGTCAAGTCACTGTACCCAGAGGTTCACCATTGCAAGTCCATCCACTGAAGTCTAGACAACCTATTTAGAGTCCCTTGTTTTAGGAAGGTCAGTTCTTCCTCATCTAGTAGTAACCAGTTGCTAATATTTTTTCAGCTAAGATTGGGGTATGCTGTTCATTTCCCCAGTTCTATGCTGGGTTTTTGTCTGTCTGAGTTTCCATGGGACTTGTGTATGTTGACACCAGTGCCATAGAATCATATGAACAGGTTCCCAGGAGCTTGTTGGGCTCTGTTTCCATATGGTCATGAAGCTTCTCCCTTGTTCTTACAATCTTTCCACCCCTTCTTCCACGATGGTCCCTGAGCCCTGGGTAAGTGAAGTTTAATAAAGAAGTCCTGTCCTAGGGCCAGCATTCTGCCAAGTTTAATCTCTATGTTTTGTCCATTTGTTACCTTTTGTGTTTCTAGCCTTCTGTTGCATGAGGGAGCTTCATTAATGAGAACTGAGAGATTCATTAGTGTACTCTTCTTTATCCCCATTCTACATTCCTTGTGCCTTAAATTTAGAGGTTGTGTTGTAGGTGTGTCACTTAGGCCTGTGCAATTCATAGACAATGTCCATTTGTGACCAATTGTGGTACTTGGTATAGTTTGACTGATGCAAAATAAGCTTATTTGTTGAGTGGTGACTGGGATATTTGTAAATATAAGGATACATATACTGCACATAGTAAGAAATTGCATTAGTCTAGGGATGTGACAGTCTTAGGGTTTTCTCTTAAGATCTATGACCTATTCAGCCATGTGTATTTAGTTATGTTTACAGTACCACACAAGTTTCCTACCTCTGAGTGGGATTTTAGTTCAATTGGGTAGCTATTGATTGCCCTCAAGATAAAAGTGCCACTACTGCACCAATGTTATATGTTGTGCTGGCCATTGATGTGGTTATTTAGTCCTGAAGCTGGTGTTAGACCATTGATTGATGTTTTCCCTTGGCACCTTCATATTGCTTTTTGATATCCATTATCATTACCAATCAGCACATATAATTACCATAATGAATTTAAATATATTACTTAATATTCATGAATATGTGTAATGAGCTTGTATCAAATACAAACTTCATCCCCCTCCCAGTTCTTCTCTTAGTTCCTCAGCATTTTTCTCTCCAAACGTCAAATGAGCTTCTTTTTTGTTTGCACTCACTGAGTCTACTTAGTATTACCTGTAATTGTATGTGTGTAGGATCATCTATGGGAGCATGGGTAGCCTCTCAAGGGCTGCATCCCTGAAGAAAACTGACTCTCCCTGCCACAGTAGCCATCAGTTGTCAATAGTCCCTCAGGTGTGGGGTGGAACTTCACCAGTTGTTCCTCCATCCATGCTTGGATTTTTCACTGACTTGATCTTGTTCAAGTCTTGTGTGCTCAGTCTGAGCATTTTGGGTTCATAAGTGCAACTTGGGCTGGTTGATGTGCTATCAAGAGTGTATTGATCTCATAAAAGGAGCTGGGAATTGTTCTTTCCTCATATTTTTCTGAATAAAATCGTATAATGTTGAAGCTATTTAAATTTTTTTTTTCAGTGAAATTCTACAGGAAAACAATATGGCCCTTCTTACTCTGTTCTCAGTCATGATTAAAACACAAATTATGTTCCTGTAATTATTTCAGACCATTCATTTTTTAATTTAATTTTCTTTTATTGCTTTGTTCATTATTTTCAACGGAATTTGTGGATTTGTTACACTATGTCAAATTTGTGTGTGTAAGCTCTTGGCTGGAATTCCTCATTATCCTTTCAAAGATTGTAAGTCCATGTTGCTTACTGGTGGTTTATGTCCTTTCTACTATTTTGTTATTCTTTCATTATTTTGGCTTCATTCTAGAAACTTTATAATGTCTTGTTTTTTCATTCAGGTCTAAGTGTTTTGCATTTTTGTAGAGATTTTGTCTTTGATCCTTGGGTTATTTAGAATTATGTATTTCATTGTTCAATATTAGAAAATTTGCTTAATGGATTCCTGTTATTGATTTCTACTTTGATCCATTAAAGTCAGGAAACATTCTTTGTCTCTATATGATTTTAATTTCTTCTTTTCTAGACAGGATATTATCTATCATGGTAAATATCTTAGGCTTTTGGAAAGAATGTCTATTCTGCTGCTTGGAGGTGGATTGTCAGTAAATGTCAAATACATCTATTTAGTGTTACAGAGTATGCATTACTGATTAGTAGTTTTATTATCAGCTAAGAGTGGGTTCTTGATGTTCCCAAGCAAGTATGAATAACTATATTGACCCCTTCTAAGTTCTAATAGTCTAATTTAATTTTTAATAGGAAATTAAAGAACTGAAAAATAATGGAAATGACATTCCATTGACAACTCTGTTGTACTTTATTTAGGATGACTACATCTGCTTTATCCACCTCCCTCTTATTATTATGTAATAGTCATAATATAACCAATAATTTGCAGTTGATATTTGATTAATATAGTCAATCTCAGTCTCCAAAATGTTTGCATTATTTCTATGTTTGTCTTCTTTTTAAAATGTGCACAATTTTTTATTATTTCATAGACAAGCATTATATTTGCATATTTTACTACTCTCAGTCCTCCTCCACCTCTTCTCATGTCTCCTCAAAATCTATTGCTATTATGTTTGATGTGAGATTGCACATAGGTTTTTATTTTTGTATAACTTGTAAATTAGTATCACATAGATGGAGAAATTACACCAATTGCATTTAAAGAAAATGCTAGTTGATTTGTAAGGCTTGGTTCTGCCAGGTAATCTTTGTTTTGTTTGTTTGTTTTTTTTCTTTTTCCTTTTCCTTCCTCTATTTTCTCTCTTATTCCTTGCCTTCTTATTGTATCTGTGATTTTGTTTAAAAATTCCATTTTGAGTCATTTATACTACTTTTAAGTGTGGCATTTTGTATTTTATTATTAGTTTCATATAGCATGCCATTAACATATGTGATATTTCACAATCTATGAGTATTGCTAAAGAAATTTTTTTCCAAATTTTGCCACTTTATCCCTCTAACTTATCAATGTCAGAAATATTTCCTATACACACACTGAGCAGCACAATGGTGATTCTTATTTTTTTATGATAGCCATGATTTATAATTTAAATAATTCATGATTTGAATGATTATCTATTATATTTTATTTCTGTTTTTATTCACCCTGTGTGGTTCAGTGTGTTTGGGCTTTGGAGCTGCTGCTACAAATGAATTAACCAACCAGTATATTCCATACCAATGACAGGGTGGCTTTCTGAGTTCTCAATCCTTTGAGTAAAAATAGTAGGACTTTTTAAAATTAATTTTACTTATTTAGTTTTTCTTTATTGTTGGATTCAAATTATAAAACACTACTGACCAGTTCAGAGCATTTACAGCATGAAAACAAACTTCAAGGAATAAGAAGCTCTCTGCCCCTCAAGGCCTAATTTTCCCTCTGAGACAATTCCTGTAGTTTCTAGTTTCAAAGTAAATTTGTCATCTATAAACTATTTCCAGGGTTTTATTTTCATTTTTTGTTTGTTTGTTTGTTTTTGTATTTAGAAGGAAAGAAAAATGTTTCTATCATCTTAGTCTAGAAGGGAAAAATTTTGCATATATTCTTTACCTAGAAATGTCCTCTGACTGCTATACCAGCAAACTAAAGAAACACCTCCTTCCCACACTCATCAAGATGTCGAGTGGGGGGAGTTGGTTACCCCTACCACCCAATCATTAGACCTTAGGTGCATGTTGGAGAGGGTCTAAAGATATACAAGCTGAGAATGCCATAAGGCACCTCTCTCTCCATTTTGTGTGGCTGTTGGGAAGTCACAGGATCTATATTTAAATGTGGACTTTCCATGGCAGCTGTAAAAGGGGGGGGCACCCAATCTTCTGTAAATAAATCCTTACCCTATTTTCTGTTAACAAGTCCAATGAACTAGTCAGGATTTTCAAAATAAATAAATAAATAAATAAATAAGTACTTTCTTGTATCTTAAAAAATTTCTACTTATTAGAGAATTTTATACAATGTGTTTAGATCATATTTAGATACTTTCCCCTCTCCACTTCTTCCACATAAGCCCCCCCCAACTTCATTTCCTCTATTACTATGTCTTTTCACTTTTTGAAAAGTCCTATGAAATCTAATCTGTGTTTCTCAAATTCTCTTGAGTGTAGGTCTAACACATGGAGTCTGGTAAACCTTCCAGGTACCATACCAGTAATGTAAACTGACTTGCCATCTCCCAGCATCTATCAGTTGTTAATAGCTTCCTACCACCTTCCCTATGCATGCTTGGTCTCTGTCTGACTTGAGTTTTCATAAGTTTTTTGCATCCCCATGAAAACTTGATAAGACCCTATTGCTGAAGAAACTACATACCTGGATCACAGAACAAACAAGGAGAAATCAAGCTGGTACTGACCTCAAATGTACATCTCTACTGACCAGATTTCATAGTACTAGAAAGTGCTGTGCATGTTATTGGGAGAAGATGTCATCATTTTTACTCATCTGTGAACCCGGCAAGCTACAATAATGATTGACTTGGCAAAATATGCCCAATGGTACAAGTTCTCATGGGTAACTAAGTGCAATGGCAATAGCCAATACTGTTTGAGGGTCTATGAGATCTCGCTGGTCAATACCTTCAAAAGAGAAGTCTATTCCGGGCATTGGACTTTTCATTTGCTAGTCTGTGGTGACTAAGTGTCACTGAACACCTATTATAAGGTAACTACATTTAAACTCCTTTTATTATTTTATATATTTTTGATACATAATATATGGTATCCTGAATATATTCATTGATATTTTCAACATACAAATCTGTATATTATACATATTCATCCTAATTACCCCTCTTAAACTTCTCCCTCTCCTGTTGATCACTTTATTCTCAAATTTTTGACCTTCTGGCATTAAGTCCTGATTTATAATGTAGGTTTTGCATATGAAAAAAACATGATTATTCTTTCTGAATTTGACTGTTTTAACATGATGATCTCTATTTCCAATCATTTTTCCTCAAATGATATAATTCTATTCCACTTTTATAGCTGAATAAATCCCCATTTTATATGCATAGCATCTATACTTTACCTATCCTTTATTGATAGATGCATGAACTGATTCTATAATATTGCTTTGTGAATAGACTTACAACTTACATGGGTGTGTAGCTGGGCTAAGTTTATTTTTTGTGTATTCCTGTGAGTTCTGTAGTTGGATCAAAAAGGAGTTCTGTGTTTAGTTTTTGAGAAACCTCCATAATGATTTCCACAATGACCACATCAACAGTGTATAAAGCTGCCATTTCCCCCTTACATTGCCAGCATTTGAGGTTGTTTTTCTTGATGACAGTCATTTTTATTGGTGTGGTTTGAATGCTTTAACTTGCATCTTACTGATGGCTAGTGATGTTGTATATTTTCCATATTTTAATTGGGCATTTGTATTTCTTTTTAAAACTCTTTTCCATTATGGATTAGATTTTAGATTTTTGTTTGTTTGTTTGTTTCTTTTTTATTTTTTTGGTCT
This sequence comes from Nannospalax galili, assembly GCF_000622305.1. Lineage (NCBI taxonomy): Eukaryota > Metazoa > Chordata > Mammalia > Rodentia > Spalacidae > Nannospalax > Nannospalax galili. Next base: position 2,923,818 of record NW_008359214.1, read on the forward strand.
TTTTTGAGACAGGGTCTCTCTGTAGCCCAAACTGTCCTGGAACTCACTAGGTAGACCAGGGTGGCCTTGAACTCACAGAGATCCGCCTGCCTCTGCCTCCCAAGTGCTGGGATTAAAGGCATGCACCACCACTTAATCCTTCCAATGTTGTAGATTTTAATGTCATGTAAGACACATAACTGGCAAAGTTTTTGTCTCATTCAACTGGTTGTCTCTTCACCCTGTTAATAATTTCTTTTGCTAAGAAGAAGTCTTTTAGTTGCATTTATAATCCAATTTTCCAAGTATTAATATTTTCTGTGCTACTGAGGAATGGGAGGGTAGGGCAAAAGAAGAATTTGGGGAAGGGATAATTAACACTAAGAATATTTGAAAAAAGTCATATGGAAAGCTAATGTTTTATAACTTCTTCAAATACACAAGTACACATACTATAAACATAATATATATATGCATATATGGTAACCTGGACGTTCCTCTGACCACTATGACAGCAATCTATAGGCCTACGTCCTGCCCACACTCTGCAGGAGTCAAGCAAGGGAAGCCCATTACCTCTCCCACCCAATGAGTTGACCTTAGTTGCATGAAAGGGGAGGGGCTAAGGATATATAGGCAGAGAAAACCACAACCACAGGCAGGTCTCTCATCATTTTGTGTGGCTGTCAGTAAGCTGGCTTCCTGGAAGCCACACAAATTTATGTTTGGGTGTGGACTTTCCAGCATTGCCGTGAATGGGGGAGGGGGGTGCCCATTCTTCTTTAAGTAAACCAGTACCCCAATCTCAGTTAGCAAATGCCATAAACCCATTAGGATTTTCCGAATGGCGCTTTTGGAGAATTCTTGCCTCAGTTTGTCCGTCAAGTGAGGAGGGAAGCAGACACCATGTGCGCCTTGCAGCAGTGAATTTGAATTTACATATATATTCATATAACATAGTTTAATTGGAATTAACTTCTACAGTGGATTGAGCGCTTTCTAGAAGCCATGGGTTACCAAATAAAAAGACCTGTACCAGGTGTGTTATAACTCTCCTCGAATGGTATGATTTCTCTCTTACTGTGACAAAACACTGATCCAAACCAACTTCAAGAAGAGTATATTTGGCTTACACATCTAATCACAGTTCATCCCTGAGGGAAATCAAGACCGGAACTCAGGGCAGGAACCGGGAATCTTCAACTGAAGCACACACCATGGAGGAACAGTACTTACTGGTTGGACTACTGCCTGTGCTCAACCTGCTTTCTTATAGAACCCGGGGCCACCCGCCAAGGGTGGCAACACCCACAGTGTGCTGGGTCCTCCTGCATCATTCAACAGTAAAAAAATGCCTCACAGACATAACCACAGGTCAAGCTGATAGAGGAAAATCCCGCAATTGTGCTTCATTTTTCCTAGGTGTGCCAAATTGACAATTGATGCTATCCAGCATTTAGGTAAGATGTACCCATGGATGTAATATTAGTTTAAACATTGTGAGTGGGTAACCAATTGCTTTCTAATTGAATATAAGGCCCACTCTAAAGGAGGAATCACATGATAGTTACTGTAAATCTAACCAAGAACCCATGATTGGGGATCTCACGGGTCTCCAGGGCTTAACCTCTTATTATTATTCTGCTAAATGGACATAGTGTTCAACTGCCTCTAAATTCATATCTTTCTACCTGTAGATAAGTATTACAGTCAGACCCCATCAGAGAAATTTATTTGTGCAGTGGATGGTAATGCTGAAAATAGAAAATGTATAGTGAATATGATTTTGTTAAATAAATAAAATGATATGGAAAAGGGGTGAGTCTTGCTCTGTTTTCTCTGTTTTTCTTCTGTTCATTCTTTTTCACATTATCTTTCCCTGATGCCTACCACTATGAATTAGACTTTTATTCTATATTCTAATTACAAGTTGGCTATTTTGACAAAAATGTGAGAAATTTTGTAATGCATTTTGAAATCAAAATTTGTTACTTGGACATATTTATATCGATATTATGACTTCGCAACTCACTGACTCTGTCTATACTATGACCAAAAGCTACTTCCTCACAGAATCTTCATCCTTGAGCTCTTCTGCTCTTAATTATTTTTTCCAACATTTTCCCTGATCAGCTTATATCCCATTGAAAAGCTATCCCTATAGGCTTTTCCTTCTATATATTTAAACTGCTTTTCCCTTTATTTCTTCTTATTCATTGAGATCAAAAACCATTACTCTTGTGTAAACCAGTATTCTCCTTACTGAGTCTTCATTCCAATATATGATTGTGAGGTAAGCAAAATACTGGCTAGAGGTATTGAATTTAAATTTATGTTTTCATACATCAAATGGTACTCATGCCCTAATATATGATTCTAAAACAATTTCATTTTTGTAACATTCAAAATCATGATTTTTAAGTTTCCTCTTTGCACATCCTCTCAACTGATGGCTTGGCTTCATGTTTTCCTGAAAATCAGAGCAATATGGATGAGCATTATTTTTATTATATCAGCATTCTGATATGCTGGACTATAATATCTATCTTAGTATCACTCTTTCCTCTCTTTGAATACTATTCTGCATTCCATTAATTGCCAGTAGAGTGATATTTTTAAAACTTAATCTTTCTCATGTGAGCCTGTGACAACAGTGGCATCGAATATGGGACCCATGTCAGCTTAGTTAAACAAGGGTCCAAATGGGAGGTGAGAAATAGTTAGAGGGAAAACACTAGATTGAGAACTATTTGAGATTGATTATCGCTGGGTAAGGGAGATTATGATTTATATATGACCACTGGATGGGCTGACTAGACTCCAGTGGATGCATTTACACTGAAGGACATTTGGGTACAAACACCTGAATGAATAGGACCCAGCATGTATGGCAGAGTGCATAGGGTTCTTTGGGGGGATGGGAGGCATGGATGATGGAGGGAGTCTGGTTTGAGTGGGAAATGTTATATGAAATTTTAAAAAGCTCAATAAAATTATATAAATCAGGGGCTAGAGAGTTGTCTCAGTGATTAAGAGCTATCTGCTCTTGCAGAGGACCTATGTTCCATTCCCAACACACACATGGAGACTGACAACCATCTATAATGAAATGTAGTTACAGGGGAACACCCTCTTTTAACCTCTGTGGGCATTTCAGGACACAGATGCACTTACATACATGCAGGCAATACACTCATTCACATAAAATAAAAATAGTTTTCTTTAAACACACACACACACACACACACACACACAAACACACACACCAGACATAATGCTCCTCTGCGAGAAATTCTTCATGTGGTTTGTAAGAGAAATGTTCCCAATAGTTTCATGTATTTGAATATTTGGTCTGCCTTAAAGATGCTGCTTAGGGAGGATGGAACCTTTAGGAAATAGAGTCTTGCTGGAAGAAGTACATCACTGAGGTGAGCTGTGAGCATTTATAGCCTCACCTCACTTTCTGCTCTCTCCATTGCTTCCTGTGTGCAGATGAAATGTGATCACTTTGCTTCTTCCTCCTCCTACCATGCCATCCCTTTCCAGCTATATGGAACTGTAAAGCAGAATAAATTCTTCCATCTATAAGTTGCTTTTGGTGATGCTATTTTATCATAGCAACAGAAAAGAAACATACTCTTCAAAATCATTTTATTGCCCTTAGAATTACTTAATTCTTCATACTCATGTCTGTGTGGTTCTATGACATGACTCCTGAGTATAGTTTCCATGAATAGAATTATTCTCATCCTAGTCATAACAGAATTATCCTCTATAAAATAGCCACATTGCACATATTTAATACATACAATATGATTTTATGGAGTATATATGTTTACAAGTATGTGTTGGGGGACCCTGTGGTTAAAGGTTGTAATCCACTATGTCCAGACAGCTCTCTGAGCTTCACTCAAAATGGAGGACTCCCTTTCTCAGCAGGAGTTTCCTACTCTCTGCCTGACCTTATTTGGAAAGTGTCTCCAAGCACAGATGCCTGACCTTATTTGGAACATGACCTTTGACATAGTTCCCCGCAAATGCTGCCCCTAGTTTTCCCATATGAAAATTAGGCATTGCACTACAACCAATCAGTCCCCCCACCCCTTTCTACATGATAGGGTCCTCCTGCCACATGTAAATAAAGCATACTCTGAACACCTATCAGGTAAAGCTTTGGCTGCCATCCTCACACTGTATATTCCCTCCAACTCCCCTAAATAAATGAGCTGTCTTACTAAAACTGACTACCAGAAGTTCTTTTCCTCATACTCACAGCCGTCCTGACCCTGTTCCTTGCTTCTGCTCCGTTTGTTCTCACGGATCAGTGACCAATGAGCCACGAGGGAAGAGAGACCCACAAGTATGTATATAATACTATAGTCAAGTAAATTAGCAACCAAGGCCTTGATTAATTATTGATTTTAAAAGATTTTAAGGCAAAAGCATCTAAAATTTCATTATTATAAATGAATGCCATTGTAACAGAATTTTATTACTTGTAAGCCACATATGTTGACTCTTTATACATTTTTCCCTATATATCTGTTATTTTATAAACCTGATCTATATCTCTCTTTTTCTCTCCCCTCTTCACTAGTTACTATCCTTTGATTTTGTGAATTCTATGGCTATCTCAAAAATCTAACAAGCTTACATTGAAGGACCCTAATTCAGTCCCCCTAGGCTAAAGACAAGGAAATAAGTCCTTCAGGCCAAAAAACTGTACAAGGAAGTAAAAATAAAAAAAATAATTCTGAATGCTAAGAACAAGCTGAGCTGACCTTTTTCATGCTCTTTGCCCAAAGCTGGAAATCATCCCAGAAATCCCCCCCTACCTCTGCTTAGCACATAGCCTCCACTTTTTTGCTTGGCACATAGCCGCCGCTTGTGACATTACAGCCGCTTTCTCTCTAGTTTGTGGTCTTTGTCTTTAAAAGAAGCCTGTGAACTGGGCTCTGGGCTTCTGCCCTCCGAGTGAGGCAGGGGTCCGTTTTGCAAAACGTAATAAATCCTCATGCTTGTTGCATCTTCTGGTCTGAGGACTGAGTTATTGGGGAGCGGCCTCCTATGGACGTTGGGTACCCCAAACTGGGGTTCCAACAACATTCCTCGGCATCTGAACATGAATACAAACTCGTCAGATAGACAGCCTTCCTCTCCCACTAGAGGCTCCATACTCTGCCATCCTATATACAATTTTTTAGTGAGTTTGTGTACATTGGTCTATTTTTATGTCTCAGTAATTTCAAAATTATGGCCTCTAAATTTGTGGCATAAATACTACTTGGGATTTGTAGAAATGCAAATTTACCAAGTTCATCTCTCAAGAGCTAACAACTGGGATTTATCAAGTTCTCCATGTAACTGGCTATACACTAATATCTAGAAACCACAAACAACAGATGACTTTAATGCTTTAGGACCTGTGTTTGTCATTTTCCACGGTGTAATACTCCTTCTCTGGCTCTTAGTTTGCAGGGTTGTGGAGGTCCAGGATGTGTTACTGAATCTAAAGCCTCCAATCCCATTAAATATGATTAAATACCTTGATTATTGTATTATCTGTCACTCTCTCTGAAATGCAATCCCCAACATAGCAAGGCCTTGTCAGTCTTGTTTAGAATTTTAACAACACCACCAGCACACTGCTGATACAGGGTAAGTACTCCGTAACTGTGCAAGAAGGAGCATACCCTTTGTAAGAACATATAAATAATAATTTAATAGGTGAATAGTTTTATAAGCTTTACCAAATTAACTGACCTTTTTCTTTTTATCGGAAAGGAAGATATTCCATATTTCCCTCAGGATGACAAAATGTAAAGCATTAATATACTAATTGTGTTTTGATGAAAGATGTTATCTATTTCCTCAATTGTCAAAATAATCAACATTGTTATATTACGATGCCCTGAGCTATTCATCTTGGCTTATGAATATATAAACCCAGCTTCAAAATAATATTTTAATAGTTTTAGTTTGAAAAGGCAGAAACGTACATCTATTCATACAAATTATAAATATAATATATAACAACTCCTTAATAATGATCTCAAAGCCCTGAGAGGCACTGACCTGATGCTGTCAATTCACATACACCAAAGAGAAACCCTAAAAGGGATCCTTTAATTGAAATGGTGAAAGTTTCCATTTTACTAAAGAAAGGAGAAAGAAACCTATGAGGATGTCACTAAGAATCAATTAGTCTCTTATGAAATCGTGTACAAGTGGAAAGAAATTCAAACTAGGAATTGTGTCATAGCCAGTGCATGTACTGCAAATACAGTGTGTGGTAAGTGCTTAGTTCAAAAGAAAAGGCATTAAATCTCTGCATTTGCACACAAGATATAAAGTAGTGTATGCAAGGTTTGTTATTATCTGTGGTTTCATGATCCAATTGGGAGTCTTGAAACATCTCCCTTTAAATTAGGGGGATTACTATAAGTCTAAAAATGTTATCATCAGCCATATTTTAATAGGAACTTTATTTAAATGTTACATTGATGCTTTTAATGTGTTGAAAGTGAGGAAATATGTGTTGTGATGAAGGTTGATAATTAAATCACTTCTACTGTTATATGTTTGTCAAGCATATTTAAGCTTTCAGGTATCAGATAGTAATAAAAATTCCATCTTCCATCATGTACAGACATCATTTTTACTGCTACTGATGGTTTTAATAGATGTGTTGGGCAGAGTCTAAGACATATGCCAAACCAGTCCTGATTCTTGCTTCATGAAAACCTCAAAAGAAATAAGGAAAAAAAATCAGAAAGTGGAAAATCTTCTCTGAATCTCTTGACTTAGAGTATTATAATGAATAAAATAAATAAAATCTCAGCGTCTGATCTGGGACATAACAAGCTAAGTTTTGGATATAAATCTTCCCACCTTATTATAAAAAAGGGTCTTATCCCCACCATCCTCTGGGATTATTTTTACTACCTTCACCATGACTTCCTACTTACCAAAACCAGGGGACATACAGTTTTTCTTTATTCTCTCATCGGTTTTTTCTGCACTCTTATAAGATTTTTAGATATTTTTATATTCATTTTTGTCCTAGATCCTTTAGCTCTATGTATGATCATTTATTTTAAAAATTTGTGTTTTTTTATTCATTTCTTAAATATTTTCACCCCAGTTCCCCTCTCCCAGGCTGGTGTTTTCCTTGCCATCACCAGCAGCAACTGTATTCACTTTTACAGATTCTATTTAAAATACTCTGATACTGCTTTAGAGTATATGGGGAATTTGGACTTAATTGCTGTAGGATAAATCCATATATGATCAACCACCACCAGGGACAAATATTCATGTGGCTATGAAAACCTTTCAGCTCAGCATCTTTCACTAGGAACTTCTCACCTCATGACTGCTCCGCAGCACCCTCCCAAATCGAAGTACAGTATTCATACTCCTCAGAATTCAGAATGCAAGCCCATGTGGAGACAGGCTGTTTACAGAAGTAATCAGGTTTATATGAGCTTATTAGTCACATTTGACTCTAAAAATATATAACAGACACCCTTATGAAAAGAAAAAGACCCATACTCAGAAAAATAAGAATATCATGCGATGAAGAAGGTAAAGAACAGTGATACTTCCAGGAACCAAGAAACAGCATTTGCAGCAAAACATCAGCAGCCAAGGAAGAGGCCAGAAGTAGATTTTGCCTCCCTTGTCATGCCAGTGATGACAGGGATCTTAAACTCCAATGCAGAGAAACCTGATACAAGATGTTTCTTTTATGTGAACCTCTCTCTCTGTGACACTTTGTCACCATGGTCTCAGCAAAGTCAAAGAATCACCAAACCCAATTCAATATGGACAAAAGATAAGTGAAAAATTCAGGTAAGCAGGTGGATAATAAGTAGGCATATGATGTTATGCTTAGCATTACTTATGACTACAGATACAAATTAAAACCAACATAAAATAACATTAAACACCAGACAAAAATAAAAAGAAAGAAAAGAAACTCAAGAACGGTTAAATTGCTAGAAAAAAAAGCCATGTACTGGCAGAAATGCAGAGCAAATAAAAAGTTTATACATTTTGTTAAGATGCTGCTTTAGCTAATAAAGCTTACAGGTGAGTAGAAGAGATAATAATAAATTGTACCGTTTTAATATCTGTTCATTACTTGATTTCTGAGCATTATTAATTACCGTAGCCTTATGCTTAGAGCCTAGCATTATCTAACTAGCTTTTCTAATATCCTTCACCATACTAGACCTTCCCTCCCTCCCTCCCTCTCTGGCTTTATCCCTATTTCCTTCCCTTCTCAATGTTACAGAGTTTGAGATCACTGGAAAAAGACTACTCAGACTCAAAAAGTTCTAAATCAGCTGAATGTTTTTAACTTGTCAGCTACTGCATTCTCCCAGCCAATTTAGAGAATGCAGAGGAAAGCAAAATGTTTAAAGTTCATATCCTGACTGGTTGGTACAAGATTTACTCAAAGACAAGTGGTCACATGTTTGTTCCTATAGGTGGGAAAGCAAGCAATTAAGCCAGATAAGTCTCAATTAGAGCCTCCCAGGATTATACCCTGTGTTCCTCTGGTGTCAGCTTTTCCTGGGACTGCTGGCCCCGGGCCAGGGTAGGGTCTGGGACAGCTCACCAAGATGGCATCCTTACACAAAATGGAGGAGCTCAGGCTATCACACTCAATTCTTGTTTGGTCTCTAGTCACTGTAAACACTTTCCATGTGTTCTTTGTCATGTTTTATTTCCTATGAACATCTCAAATTCAGTCTGGGGTTCAGATTTCAAAGGTATTCTCTATCCTTATGTGTTCTATTCTTTTTCCAACTCTAATTACATACCTTTGTATTTGAGTCCTAAAAAAGTGCCATGAGTAATTCCACATTAACTTACGGAATGTTTTGCTGTTTACCTCCTATGAGTTCTGAGGTTTCTTCTCTCAAGGACTGATATATTTGTTTCAATCGTTCGTGTTTTGTATTTTGGTATGTACTAAACACATTATGTGTTATTCCTAGAGGAAGTCATTAAAATACATATAATAAACAAAATAGCTTAGAGCTAAAGATATTTCCGAAACAAAATTAAATAGTGAAAGTCCACAGATCTGAATTTGGGCCTGGGATCTCTATGGAGGTTGGGGTTGTTCAGGTTAATGTGTCGTTTAGCAGCTTGTCTTCCAGTTGACATCTTCCTAGAAATTGCTGAGCTTAGGTAGCTCCACAGGACTCTTAGCTTGGACTCATCACTTCTTTCCCCCCCAGAAAAAAACTATCAAAAAGAACTAAAAAGAGGTGAAAATATAAAAATAACTCATACCATTAGAATTGTTTAGTCACAATGTGTTTTGATTTGAAATGTATGTTTATTTAGATAAGGATTATTCTTCTACCTCAGTCTTAGAAAAGCATCTATAATAGTAGTGCTGTTTAAGAATGTATTTTTCTTAAATCTTTTTTTCCCTTACTATGTAAATACATGGAAGTTGTTAAATTCTTCAGTGGTAGAAATTAAAGTCTGGTCATTAGCAACATGATGAGAAGAGTCTGATTATTTTTTTTTCTATTTTTATTTTATGTGTATGTGTGTACTGCCTATATGTAAGTGCAGATGTGCAATGGCTATATGTAAGTATGTATGTATGTAAGTACAGATGTGCTATGCCTGTGGAGGACAGAAGAAGCTGTCGGTTCCCCTGTAACTGGAGTTATGGACAGTTGTTAGCTGCCATGTAGGTTCTGGGATTCGAACCTGGGTCTTCTGCAAGAACAACCAGTGTTCTAAACCACTGAGCCATCTCTCCAGCCCCTGATGAGAGTCTGTTAAACGAGTACCATGAATGCCATGCTGCATAGAATGTGTGTGATCACGGATTAACTCAGGAAAATGTGTGTATGAATGTAATATTCAGGGGGTAAAATTCATAATATATGATATGCAAATATCAATATTTGTTTTCTTCATGTGTATCACAGATTGGAATTCATAGCATGACATCGTCTTAGTATACTTCATTAATCCTTTATGTTGCCCAAGGGAGCAGAAATATTTGTAGGAAAAGGGATTGACTCATATTATTTATCCTCAGATTTGTAAAGAAAATAAGTAACAATAAAAGAATGAAATTAGTATTGCAAGT
>NW_008359214.1:2933996-2962653 GCF_000622305.1 Nannospalax galili
ATATATAATATTAACATGTGCATGTCACAATAGTTTCTTTTTAATTATTGTTTTGGTTTAATTATTTGCAAGCATGTTTGTTGTGTCAGGAGGGCTATTTGTGCTTGATGTTCATGTGGAGGGTCAAGGACAACTTCTTGGAGTTGGTTTTCTACTTTGACCTTTCTAATGTTTCTGGGACTCCAGTTCAGCTTGTCAGCCTTGCATTGCTAGGTGGCAAGTGCTCTTCCTCGTTGAACCATGTGCTGGTCCCTGTGTCTTTTCTTTCTTTCTTTTTATTTTTTTCAATGCAAGTTTTCAAGTAAAGGAATATGTAATTCCTCTTCTCTCTATATAAAATTATACATACACAGGTTTATAGGGTTTATAGTAGTTGTCATTGGATTTAATCAACCTATATGCTTTTGTTTATATTTCAATTAAAATTATTTCATTTCAAATTGTCTGATATATCTTCAATATACTGTTTTTAGTAAATGAGTAAAAATGTGAACTTATCCAATTATAATTTATACAATTTTTTCCTTAACATAGAAATCTTTTTAACTTTTAGCAATATTATCATAAAGTATCTTTTTCTGTATCTTACTAGGTGGTGCTTTTGTCATCGGTGGGATAAGTCACCATAATTCATGAAGATGGGGCATAAAAGATATTTCTATAAGCCTGTATGTATTTCTGAAACATTTTCCTGAAAATTAAAGCAACTTATATTTATATGAAAAGCATATTTCATTGTCCTTGGACATACTTTGCACCAGCGAGGTATTAAGAATTTTAATCGTGACATTCTGATTCTGAAGTGACAACATATTGTTCCCTTTCTTTGCATTACCCTGAAAACTAATGAGTCTGAGAAGCTTTTCATTAAAATTTGTTCTTGTATTAATTGCCTCTTCAAGTACTTTGCACATTTTCTAATATTTAGCACACATCTTATCATTTATCAAGTACTATTATAAATTAAAGATAATAACTCCATCCTCAGCATTGCCAGACTGGAATAATTTATTGCCTATCCCTGTATTCTGCTCATGTTATTATTTTGTCATATTCACATTTTATTATTAAAATTTGCCTGTAATTTTTCACTTCTGAGTTTCTACTCTCATTCAATAAAGTTTGGCCACCACCTTTGCATTCAAAGAGTCTCAGTGTTTTATTCCTTTTTTGCATTTAAGCATTTAATACAAATTGATGAAATTCTCAAATATTATGGATATAATATACTTTCTTTCCTCATTAAAATAAGGATGTATCCATTTTACCTCTTCCTCTGAATATAAGCTTTTCTGAGTGACTTGAAGCCATTTTTGCCCCTAAATAAATTTAAATAGATATTGAGGTCTTATTCCAGATTCCTCATCCTGTTCAATTATTTTGTTGTTTCTTTAGCAAATCTAGTTGATAAATTTAATACATGTTCTGATATCTGGAAAGGAAAATACCAGTAACCATTTTTATCTGCCTACACTATAGGCATTTATTTTACATAAAAATATTGAAACAAAACTTATTCATCAACCTATAATAGGTAATAACTCCCCTGGAATTTTAATTGGAACTTCTTTAGTTAATATGTATTTTTGGCTACATGTGGTTGGGCATACTCAGTAGGCAAAGGCAGGGGGATCAGAAGCTCAAGGTCACCCTTAGCTGCATAGTACATTTGAGGCCAGTCTATACTACATATGACACTATGTCAAAACAAGGAAACAAATGGCAACAACAATTTTGAAAGTCTGTGACAGAAAACTTATTTTTAAACAATTTAATTTTTTAGCAATATGAATATTTTTATTTCTGTGTTTTACCTTTCTTGGGCCTTGATTTACAACATGGTTTGAATTAGTGTGCTCCGTATGCTCCAATATTTGGAAACTTGGTCCCACACAGGGTCATGGAACATTTAGGAGGTGTGGTCATACTGGAGGAAGCAGGTCATAGGGGTCAGCTTCCAGAGATCTTAAGCCTTGCCCAATTTCCAGTTTCTCTGTGCTTCATGGGCCTACTAGAAAATGAGATCACTCAGCTTTCTGGTCTGGCCACATTTGCCTTCAGCCCCCACCCCCACCCCCACCATTATGCGCTCTAACGCTCTGGTACTGTAAGCAAAAGAAATTCTTGCTTCTATAATTAGTCTTTTTCATGGTGTTTCATCACAGCAACAGAAAAGCAACAAATACAGAATTCTTGTTTAGGAAAGATCCAATAGCATGAAATGAGACATGAAACTTGAAAAGCAACAAATATCATTAGTAGAAAATATGGCAATGTCAATCTGGCCTACATGGATTCAATCAGAACCCAGGCAGACCATCTCCCTATATGCACAGGTAGAATGTGCAACAAGTGGGACTAGGAGAATTTAAGTAACCCATAAGCTTCTGTTTAATCAGGGGATCTTCATAGGTGACTCTGTTTCAGGGCTATGTTATCATCCAAAATCTTTTACTACATACTTTAAGATTTATTTAAACATTGAGCAGCAATTTTTCATGATTCTCTCTCCCCTCATTCTTTGTTGGAAGCCCATATGCTAAGTTTATCAAATGATTACTTCATCTCTTCTATTTAATATATATCATAAGATATTGACATGTGTATTGAGAATAGTTAGTTAATCTTAATATCATTCTTTAGTTTGAACACCTTAAAGGTAGAGATTACTTTTTCTTTTATAATATATTCTCTATACCAGGAACAATATATTAAAGAATGGAGAAGATAGATTTGAAAAATGTATAGATGTGATGGAGTGTTTTCAGTCCACACATAAATTTAGGTCAATTACTAGAGTCAAGGCAAGAAAACACTGTCAATATTGATAGATTATTTTTAACAATAACATAACAAATTCTTGTCTTAGGTGAAAATACCCTTCACACAAGCATTCTGTGGCATTCAGCATGCTGATGGGTATTATATCAGCAAAAATGATTTTCTTTTTAACATTTTTAATCACAGATTGTTATTATTACTCAAGATTTTGTAGAACATAATTAATATAAAAGATACTAATTTGTGAAAAAAGAAAATGAAAGTTTATTTTTATTTAGCAAGTAATTGTCATTAAGACTATCTCTAGGAAAAATTAACAAAATAGCCTTATAATTATTCAATTTATTCAGGTGTTATAAATATTATGCACATTTGACACTTGTAAAGTATTATGACATAGTTGTTTAAGTGTTTAACTTTAGTTATTCATCAGAGACTTGGTTCTAAAACTCATTAGTTATAGCACTTCAATCAAGAGTGTGAACCATCTGATCTTTATTATATTAAATATTTTGTCTATAACTCAATAAAACATATATTGTCATGGTCATTTTTGTTTTAATTATTTAATGTTATTTGTTTCTCTTTAGAACTAAAAACAGTATTTCTGATATAAATATAAATGATGGTTAAAAAATAAGTAAACATTCTCTAAACAATCAAATATTTGAGTTATAGTCTGTTCTATACTTGTTCATTATGTTTAAACATACTTACAAGTCTACACAGACCATCCAAACACATTATTGACTCTTTTCTGTCACTTATTCTTCTATCCAACTCATATATTTGCTCACTACTTTCAAGACAAAACCTTGGGAAATGATCCAACTAATATAACCATATATGTATATTTATAGCTACAAATATGTGTGAAAATTATCCAGTTCTAAGTAAAAGAATAACTCATAAATAATTCTGTGAAGATTTTACAATTGAGGTTGTCAGTTTAAATTCAGATGAGTTTAATTTACTCTAATATCATAGAATGAAAGACCTATCTATATCACAATAAAATAGTTTTGCTTTACATAGCTTTCCTTTCAATACCTAAATATAAATTTCTCTGAATTATGATAAAACAAGATAGAACATTTAGTTTTCATATTTATTTACTTATGGCTTAATTGATTGAGGAGAAGGATCATTTACTAGAATAGGCTAACTATACACTTTGTTGCTGAACTACAATGATAGCCTATTTTTGTTCCTATAGTTGGCAAAAATGAAAAGCTTTAGTTGCCAAAAAATAACTGGTTTTACATTTACTGACCCTACAGTTTATAACATAGTTTGATGTCACAGGAGGATTCTAAATCATCTCCTTTTGCATTTCACATTTTAGCATGCTGCTCTGGCCCATTCACCAAGGACTTGTAGGACTAAAAGAAATATATCAGTTCATCTAGACTACAGGCAACAATTTTTGTTATGTCTTGTCTTTAGAATATTCATGGGTGTCAATACTAATTTAGCCTTCTATGCATGGGTGTCAATACTAATTTAGCCTTCTAATAGTTTGCTTATCCATTCAATCACTCATTAGTATATGTGATATATATATATAATTTTCTATATAAATTATATATTTATATTATCAGTCGTGATTATTTCTTCATTCATCCATAATGACACTTGTCTTTGTGGCCCAATCATTTGTTCAAATGCTGGTTGGTGTAAATATTCATTTCCCAGCATCTTCAGGGATGTTGAGACTCCCAGAAGATGTCTATAACTGTGGATAGTGCCTAACCCTATAAAACAGTGCAGCACCAAGTAAGAACATTTCAGTCAGTGATGACTCTAGCCTTATAAATTTGTAATGGAACCACAAGATTTGTATGTCTACTGGCATTGTGATCACTGGAAATTTGCAGTGCAATGCATTACTCATGTTTTGGTGTAATGTTGTAAGCAATTCTATTGCATTGCTGGTCACTGTGTCATAAGAATATGACACAAATAATTATGCATAGCACATACTGCATGATAAAAACAATAAAAGACTTTTCTATTTAAAGAGAAATTGACAAGCTCCACATATAAAAACAGAGTTTATTCCAGTCAGTGTGAGGATAAACACACAGGAGGAACAATTTCTATCAACCTAGACTTAACTGTCCTTAAATTGCACCTGAGAGGTCTAGGTTTCCTTTGGAAAAAAATAGTTTACAGCAAGCCAAACATTAGATGACTGGACAACATAAGACACTGTTGTTGGCAGCTCAGTTATGTTATACCTTCCAGTTAAGAATTGTGATAAGTAGAAAATAGATTTTACCAAGGGTATTTATTATACTGATGGCATCAGGGGGGCTGCAGAAACTGCCATTTGAGTCCAGGCTGACTTATTTGACTGTGGTCTCATGCCTCATGTTTCCCTTGGTAAAAGGATGTGGTAATTTCATATCAATTTTGATTGTGTATGACATAGTAAATTCTTTCTGACCTTGTTACTTTAAAAAATATTTAAAATATTATACTTCTATCAGTACTTTAGAGTGTACTGGTTTCAATTAAGAAAGGAACTTTACTATATACATTATGCCATGTTATGCTGGCAGACGCCTCGTATTTCTTGTGTTTATTGTGTCTTTTGATGACATTATTTTCCTCGACTTCTGTACTTCATGTTACCTTTTCCAGACTGGTTTCTCACTTAAACCTGGAGCTTGCCAAATTGGCTAGACTGGTCAGAGGTAAGAGGCTATATTCAATGACTGACCTTTGTTCTCCAGGTTTGTGTAGTATACTCTATAATATCAGCAAATGTGAAAAATCCCCTACTGACCCATTGATCGGAGGGAATCTCCATCAGTAATCAAAGCATGCTTCTATGTTTGGCTATTAATTTCCATTTTTTCCATACTAAGTTGGTAATTCTTATCTTGGCACTTAAAGGAAGCACTTTAAAGCTTCTGATTGCCATATTTATATTATCAACATCATGACTCATGTACACTGAAGCCATGATTAAATAAAATAAGGAACACCTGTACATAATTGCTTCTGTGACACTGAATGTGATAACTGAGACTCTGAAGTGACTCACAAGTATTTAGCATTTATGGTGTTGTTATACCATGAAAAAGGAGTACACTACACTATTTCCTGCAAGGACTCGGGGGAGGGTCAACATTTTTCATCATCCTATTCAGAATAGCACACAATTTAAAATCTGTAGATTTAGTCCTTGACTGCCTCTCAGAACTTGAAGCAAAGATGCTATTGCTGAAGACACAACATACTTCGAACACAGGAGTTGGAGCAATTGAGCTGGAACTGGTCTGGAAGCCTCCTCCCTGAAGACTGTCAGAGAATCAGAAGGTATTATACAAGCTGGGAAGGAAGAAAAAAAAGCAATGATCCTACCCAGTTGTAAAGTATATAAACCACAACAATGACCAGCCTGGAATATATCACCATGGCACAAGAGTGGCATTTTTATCTTGTGGTTAATCAACAACTGTCTAATGGGAAAAAATTCATGCAACCATAGTATTGTAAACATATCCAATTACACATGGTTGGAGAGGTCACAGTTTTATAGAGGAACCAACTTCTGTCACTTTCCTAGACCAACAAAATTTCTTACTATATTCTAAATACATATCCTTATATTTACAGACCAGTGTACCTCTCAGGACCAATCAAGAAACTTCTTTTTGCAATAGACAGAGACTATTACAAACTTCCACAACTGATCAAACTACACACAATCGTGACTGTCTGATGCTCAGTCTTAAGTGATACATGGACCATGTAACCTTCACACTTAAGGTTCAGGGAACATTGCAGAAGAGAGAACAGAATGATTGTAAAAGTTAGAGAGAAAGAAGCCTGCTGCTAGTTAATGCATTCTAGACATGGTAAGGAAACCACACTCATGAAATCTCTACATTATGGATGCCTAACAATATCTTCATAATTAAAAATCAGTTGACATATATGAAATTCACAATTATTTTTAAAAGGAATACAAAAGAAACTTCAAAAATGTGTGGCTTGTTTATTTCTGAAAATTCCTACTTAATATTTTTGGGCATGATAAGCAGAAAATAAAATCACAAATAAGAAGGAACTTCCATATAAACTTAGTAATTATACTCTGCTCATATTCAATTCAAGGTGAAAATTAAGCATTAGCTTTAAAATTTCACAATATTTTATAAAATTAAGTAGACTCTGAGCTAGAAGAAAATAACTGAGTGACACTTATTTTCTCTCACTGTGGAAAGAATAAGTAGATATTCACAAAATAGATACAAAGTGCTGATTATACTGGTATCACTTCCACATTTTGATAATAATGTTGTATTTGGAAGGGCACATATAAATGCTGAGCACTCAAACAGATGGTCAGTGAAATCCTTTGAATTCTTTCCCTAGGTGTAGAAAAAGAAATGTCTACAAATTCCATTCTGTCAGCTCAATGAGTTCTTTAGATTTTTGACAGATAAGGTAAAACCCATCTTAGTTCTGCTATAAGGATGTCAACAGAAATTCAGGTGAGGTATCTGTTAAGAGGAACTTAAGTGCTCAGGTTCAGTAATCCAGGTGCTATTAGTTGCTTTGTGCGTATCTAGAAGTCATGAAGTGGGCAATAGCTCCTTTACCTCTAAGTCACAGCTTCTGTGGAAGGTCTTGGGCAGTGGTGTGATCAATCTGCTACTGTAACCATCTTGATGAGTGTGCAAACATCTAATTTCCCATATTAAATCCCTTTCCTTTAAATGTCCTCATTGGATAGCACCTCTGCAATAATATATCTTTAACTCAGTGATGCTGTCACTTACATTCTCTGGTCTCTCACATGTGGGTCATTCCCAAATACACAATAGTGTTTCATGGCCCAAGTTTTAGCACCTACCCTTGTATTGCCTCAATATGCCTCTTTGGAATTTGTAAAACATATTTCCCCTCTTGAAGTAAATAAAATTTTTCTTGCAAAAGGTTTTCCTCTACGTTGTCATTTGTTCTTTTACAGTCTCATGGTTGCTTTGATATATAGAATGCACAGTTGTCATCCTGTCATTTTTTGTTCAAATTTCTTTCCTATATTAAATTTGAAGTTCCTAGACCAAAAATCCTACAGCCTATAGCTTCAGGGTTTCTTAATATTCAGTGCGTATTCTGACTCACGTTAATAACTCTTTACCTAATATATTCCATCTCTTGAGTATCTGAAAGGATGCAATTTCTTACTTCACTTGAAACTAATATCATTAGCTTTAAATGGTATTTATATGAGAGACAACAATTTTCAAGGATTTTTTACTCTATTATAGGACAGAATGAACAAAATCTGGTGGAAGGGATATGGAAGAAGTGCAGAGGAGAGGGTGTCTAAATATGATTAAGATGCGTAAATGCACAAAAATTCAATAAAATTCATTAAAAATACATAAATTGAAAAAAGATGGCTGCTATATTTTACTCATCATTTAATTTTTGTACTATTTTATTTTGTATTAGATAATTGAGTATATTACCTACGATTAAAGAGTAAAGAGTTAAAACAAATGAACAAAAAAAACACTTCAAATCAGAATCAATTTTCATTTCCAGTCAGTTCAAATGGTTGAGGTGCTATAGGGGTAGGAAAGGTAGCTGTTTTTAAAACAGGAGGCAACCACAGTTTGCCAGATTTCAAAGTTATTAGTAGGAGGGAGTCATCAGATGGGGACAAGCAATCTTTTGCCAAAAGCCAGTGAGGTTTTCAAGTTCTATCCCACTGCAGCTACAGATGGCATTTATGGGCAGTCACAGGAAACTGTGACAGGCATATTGTAAAAACTGGACAACAGCCACATCTCTAGGATGAGCATAGGTGGGTGAATCGGTAAATTTGCAAGTGAAATAACATCAGAAAACTTATATTTATTGGTGAATAAATGCCTCAAAGACTCTGAAATTCTGTGAATTTATTTGATAATATTTCGTTTCTTATTAGGAGCTATTGGGTGGGGCTGACTCAAAGAAAAATTTTAGCTTATTACTAAATTAATGTTAGAAGGAAAGGAATTTCAGTTTCTTCCTTTTAGTGAATATAGGTCAAGGAGTTAAATTCCATAGAAATAAGAACAAGTACTAAAGGTCACGTTGAGAGACATGACAAACAGATTCTTAAGGCTACCTAATTTGAAGCGAGGTTTGAGGACAAAAGTGATGAGCCAGAAGAAGGCTAGTGGTGAACCAAACACCATTTGAACAGCTGATTGGGTCACAAAGATTACTATCATTATGTATGAATGAAGAAATAATCACCACTGATCTCCACTGGGCTTTTGTAATTCTTGTGGAGAATAAAAATATTACATGGTTATAACTCATAAGGGGAAAAGAAGTGATTGATTTTCTTGGATTAGCATAGGAACTAGAAAGCTCCATAATTAATAGTGAAAAAATTTCCTAGAAATTCTCCAAAGCTATTTTAAGAGTGTATTCGAATTAAAAACCGTGGACCCTAAGGGTGCAGATCTTACTGCTTCTAAATTCCACATTTACTCTCTTTACGTTGCCAAGTTATTTGACCACTTCCTCTAAAAGAAATTGTTGTAATCAGTTTCTGAATATTATAATTTCTGAATGCAAATTGAGCATATATTAATGTATGTTTACAACTCATTTCATGATTTATCTTTAGATATTTACCAGTCTATGTATTTTAAATCATTTATATTTTGAGTTAATAAAATGTCTAAGGTGATATTAAAGTCGGGTATGTTAAGTGAGTGAAAGGAATTAGTTGCAGACTAATTCCCGATTCTCACACTAATAAACCAGACTGGTGCTATTCTTTACAAAATGATTCCAAAACCTTTTCCTTATATTGAGATGCCTTTCCTTACTTAAGTCATTGATTCACAAATTGCTGTTTTCTTGATCCATTTAAAAGTAAATATTTCTATGGGGTAAAATGTAATTTTGGCCATCTTACACATAGTCACAGAAAATTTAATCCCCATTTAATTGGGTTTCCATTTCACATGATAGTTCTTTGAAACATATTTGCTGAATAAAGAAGATTAATTTTTCTAAGGCCAAATATTTTTCTGTTAGTCAAACAAATTGCTGTTTTCTTGATCCATTTAAAAGTAAATATTTCTATGGGGTAAAATGTAATTTTGGCCATCTTACACATAGTCACAGAAAATTTAATCCCCATTTAATTGGGTTTCCATTTCACATGATAGTTCTTTGAAACATATTTGCTGAATAAAGAAGATTAATTTTTCTAAGGCCAAATATTTTTCTGTTAGTCAAACTCTAATTGTTGTGTGAGAATCTCTAAGAGGTCTGGAGGCCTGTGGAAGAAGGCTACTGCTAAATTTAATGTTTTCTGTGACTCAGGATTAACCAGATTCTCGCCTTCAGGAAACTGTTGCCAGTCAGATACTGTACTGTTGAAGTGTTACCCAATTTCCAATAGAACAAATGGTTAATAAGCCAATTTCATGAAGAGTAATGGCATATTGATTAGGCAGTTCCACAACCTTTCTTTAGATTACTCTCAAACAGATATTCTGAAAAATCAATGACAAAGTCAGAGTCAAATAAAGGAAATCTTTGCAGCATCCTCATTGATTCTAAAATGGTGTTAGAGACTTAATGCCCAGCGGAGGCCACATTTGGATGTTTTAATGATGACTATCAGAGAAATAGCCAAAATGTAAATAAAGATAAAAAACAAAAATAAAATTTAAATGGTTATTTTACATTTACAGAAATTTAAAACAATGCATGTGTTTTATCTAGCAAATTCCCCTGCAACCATGGATTCTTGAGTTTTCCATGTCCGTGAGATACCAAAGCAGTTGCTTTGTACAACAAAATGTGTTCACTTTCTAAATATGTAATGCATATAAATATATGCAGTTATATATATACATATAATTTATTTAATGTATAGACTCATGTAATCTTTAGTGCCTTTATTACATAATCTCCACATAGACAATTTACTCACAGAAGTTAAAATATAGATGTTAGTGCCATGGAATCTAGCTCTAAATATTACATTCTGGACAGTTTTCTTTATTAGCATTAAAGTTCATTTTTATTGTGATAGCATAGCTCAGCAAATACTAAGAAACCTATATCCTTTTATATGTAAACACACAAGATCTATATTTTAAAGGAAGCAAAAATAGTTTTATTACTTTTCAGAATGCTTATTTCCCTTGAAATCTGTTGAAAATACTACAGAAAATATATTTTGCTTCATTTAAATTTCTAAGAACGCTAACAAGAGAAATTTTCAAGTTTTGAGAGGTAAAAAGGCCTAAAGTCAGCAAAAGATACCAACCATAGGAAACAAATACATTTCTCTGCTTTCTGGTGTGTCATCAAAGACAGATATTTTACACTGGAGCGAAATCAGCAAATGAGGACAGCGTTTCTCAGCTGACATCAGAAGCACCCCTGAAGCCTGGCCCAGCACTGCTCCTCCTGTAGCTGCACCTACTTTTCTAAGTCCCCTTCCTTTCTGGCCAGGCTAGCTGCCAGTAAACATACCCCGCCCCCCGACACTTCCATGCCAAACTTTGTCAACCTTAGCAGGCTCTTCTGATCCCAGAAGCAAGAGAATCTGGCTTCTCGTGAAAATGTGTGTTGATCAGAAATATGTGTTGCTTCACTGTTTGTTAGTGTGATCATTATTGCATTTTTAAAGGAATTCACTCCATGAGTAATTCTGCAATACAGCTACATTCAGAAGAAATATAACTTGGAATTACAGATATTCAGACAAAGAGTCATGCCATTTCTTTCAAACTATTGGAAAAATATTACACTGACCAAGGTAAACAAATGAGGAAGTCTATATTCATGACTATATTAGCATATGATACTATCACATAAGCAACAGAGACTGGCATCTCCTTAAAGACCAGAGGCAGTAAGATTTTACGCAGGGAGATGAACTAGTGGAAAAGACTGGAGGCCTAGGGTGGAGGTTATTTGGTGTTCTTGCATATTCTTTGTTTGCTAACTGGCTCTAGTGAATTCAGGCTTTGTGATTACATTTCTTTTTTAAAAATATTTTGTGTGGCCAGGCATGATGGTGCTCACCTTTAATCCCAGAACTTGGGAGGCATAGGCAGGCAGATCTTTGTGAGTTTGAGGCCAACCTGGTCTACATAGTAAGTTCCAGGACAGCTGGGGCTACAAGGAGACCCTGTCTCAAAAAGACAAAAAAAATTATGTTATTGTTTACTGGTAACAGTATGTGTATGAGTGTATTGCCTGCATGTATGTAGGTGCACCCATATCATACACTGATGATTAAATTTCAAAGGGCTAGATCCCAGATCCTAGGCAAGGGAGACTCCTGGGTTCTAAACTTGACAAGAGGAAAGTAAGAGATTCACATCACAAAGGGGCAAAGAAAGAATTTATAATTGTACATTTTCTAAATTGAATCTTCTAAGA
Source organism: Nannospalax galili (assembly GCF_000622305.1). Taxonomy (NCBI): domain Eukaryota; kingdom Metazoa; phylum Chordata; class Mammalia; order Rodentia; family Spalacidae; genus Nannospalax; species Nannospalax galili. The sequence continues at coordinate 2,946,210 of NW_008359214.1, forward strand.
AAGAAAACCAAGACCTATATTCAGGAAAACAATTACTTAAAATTTAGTCAAGCTAAGGGGAGCAGTAAGACCATACTGTCCACTAGAAGGTGCAACACATAATGCTTTCTCTCCAAAAACATGGGTCATACTCTGAAGAGGCTAAAACAAGTAACTACCACAGAGCAGAGCTCAGACGATTTTTTTCATCAATTTGAAATTTTTATTCATTTTCTTATTGAAATTGTTTTACATTACCTCTCTATTTGTTGTGCACAAATCACACTTGATTTCTTTTTTAGACTCCCCACTATGTCTTCTATGATTGGAAGTTCACATGCCAGAGTTTAGGATGTATATATCACAGATAGTATGAACATAAAATTTTTATTTATGTTAATTATTACTGGTGTAGAACACTGGTACAAATTCTAAGTAATATTAAACTGGTAACATGATGTGGATAATAAACACATGAGAGTAAGACTTTGTATATAAATATCTATTTACAAACTTGCATACATCTATGTTTCTTAAGGTATTATAGAAAAAGAGCAAAGAATGATGTGCCAATTATGTTAGTTAAATGAACTGAGAAATTCAGGGTTTTTGTTGTTCCCTGAAATTTGCTTGTAATTGAGGGTAATTTTTGTTTTTAATTTTGTTTTAGTTAATTAGAAAATTATTGTAATTTTCCAATTCATTTGCAAATTTATTTTTCTCATGTAAACACATATTAACTCTGTTTTAAGCTTTAAATGGAGTCAGTGAAATGGAAATTACAAAACTTTGTCATCAATGCTGCTTGTGAAGTAACTGTAACAGCTGTCAAATGAAATGTACTTCAAATGTCACCCAAAAAAGTAATGTGGCCACGCAGAGATTGCATGATGGCTGACAAATCACGATAAGGAGTGGGTACAGCTAGCACCATCTGTGAGAAACTGAGCCACGGACATGAAGGACCATAATCAGCAGCTTACAGAGTAAATGCCACGTAAGCTGCTCTGAGAGAGGACTCACCTTCACACAGCAGTAGAAAAGGAGAGTACTGTAACTTAAAACCCTGTATTTATATAAATCATTTCCTTGAAAAGCTCTTAAGTCCTTAACAGATCCTGTGCTCATCAATCCTTAAATTCCAATGGAGCACGAATTATAGAGGCAAGTAATCCTCCAAATAATTATTTAGTGATCCAAGACAGACAATTTTGCAGAAGCCCCTTCTGTTTTATGAATAGTTATGTGATCTTGATAAGGGGATTACTGTTAGAAAAACTCAATCTGCAGAGCATTTGAGACAAAGAGTACAGGGATTTGTCCTGTTCTGCTCTACATATTGCCTTAAGGTGCCTTAAATCCTTTTTGAACTCAGTGGTAAATAAACACAGATAAGGTCAAGAATGGGGAATTACTATATTTGGATGGAATTTGTGATAATCTACATAAAAATGGTTGCAGGAGTCTGCCAGACAACCTTACTAAGGGGAGGAAACAGTTTTCTAAAATATCCAGTGTGCCTGTCATAGGCAATGTTGCTTATGTATCTGATTGGTCTTTTCTGTATTTTCGCTTCTACCCACTACCAATGCCATCCTCACAGTAGAGCCCACTCAGCATCATCAATCCAGCAATCAGTCTTTACCACCTTCAGAACGCAAGATCTAAGTAGCATACGAAGGTCTAAGTCTGTTCGCCAATGAACATTAAGTTATTAAAACAGTGTCAAGCTTATACCACAGACTAAATGCATATTATGTGAAGAAAGGAATGGATGAATAAGCAAATAAATGATCTCCTTATGTTCTTACTGCACCTCTATCATCTAGTCTATACACTTTATTTGTCACTTAATTCTATTGTGTCACAACAGAGTCAGAGTCAGACTTTCTTCTTTATGATTTTTTTCCTTTTATTTCAATTACATATGTTTACAATTATTTTCATGTGAGTATTTAAACCTATATGCTGACAACTGTTGTCCCCAAGTCAACTATGTAATCCTTTTATACTGTAGCACCTGTAAGCAACATTCTCTTTTCAATTTTTATTTGCACAGATAATTGATCTTCCAAGTAATAATGTAGAAGGCGTAATTTACTTCTAATGTGTATTTAAAACATAAGTCTCACAGCGCTTATTTACTGTTCGCATCCTTGGATCAAATATATGACTGAAGGCAATTTGCAGGAAGGAGGGTTTATTTTGGATCACGGTTCAAAGGACTGATTTCTCACAGTGGGGAAGTTGTGGCAGGAGGAGCAACTCTTATATATGTATCACGATCTATAGAATCTGATTCGTGTTCCAAATGTCCTTCACTTTAGGTTCATAGACTGGGCCCACAAAGAGATTCATTTCTATAAGTCACTGCTCCTTTCCCAGCAGCCACCAACTGCCAAATTTCTTTATGCTGGGTTGGGATTTGTTAACCGCTTCCCCATGTCTATGCTGGGATTTTGTCGTTTGAGCTTGCATAAGACTTGTGCATTCTGTCACCATTGATGTGAGATGGAATGAGTAACTGATCAGCAGTCTGGAATTCTCTGTTTCTTTGTGGTCATCCACTCCACTCTGGCTCTTACAATCTTTGGGCCTAATAAAAAACAGTGACTTGCCCATTTGTTTCTTTAATTAGAGAATATCTTTCTATTACTTCAATATATAGAGAGTATCTAGACCAGGAGATACATTTAGAGATCCTACTGTACTCTTTCAGAATTGTCTAAGTCAATTTTTTACTACTTTTTAAATACTTCATTGATTGGAAGAATTTATATTCTAGCTCATGTAAAAAATGGATGTAGCAAAATCAACAAACTAAACATTACTATGTGCATATAGCATTTGCTATGTAAATTTAGAAATAGCCATATAATATAAAAGTAAGTAGTTTATTTCTTCTCTGTTAGCTAGCATGTAGGTATCTGGCCATTATAAATAAACCAGAGGGATATGGAGATGATGAAAATCTTGACAGGAAAGCAGAGTGGTCAACTCAATCTTTTCTTTTTTGTTCTGTTGATAAAAGATTTGCATGGAAATTGGACATTGAGATAATGACAGAGATATCAAACTATCAACCTTTCACAAATTTCAGAATAAGACAAAAATGGGTCATTATAAAGCAAGAATGATAAGCAGAAAACAAGTGTGGGAAGATTTATTTTCAAATCTGTAGTACAGTACTATTTGCCACTATGCATGCTGCTGTATGTCTAGAAAGCATTCATAGGAGGCTGGAGAGATGGCTCAGCAGTTAAGAGCACTGACTGCTCTTGCAGAGGACCAGGGCTCGATTCTCAGCACCCACCATCCTTAATGCCAGTTCCATGGGAATCCGAAGCCCTCTTCTGACCTCTGGAACATTGCACAACATGGGCACACTCACGTACATGCAGGCAATACACTCATACACATAAAATAAAAAATATAAAATATTAAAAATTATTCATATTGCATAGTTGAAACTTTATATTCTGAATAATATCACAATTCATCTCTATTCCCTCTTTTCTCTACCAATCACCATCCTACTTCGTACCTTAAGAACTCTGACTCTTTTACATTCTAAAACTTTATGAAGTCCTTCAACATTTCCCTTTCTATATCTTAATTGTAATTTGCTAAGAAGCTCTAAATTCAATTTAAAGCTTCTCAATTCTTATGTACATTCTAGATAATCATATAGAGTTAAAGGTTATGCTAATTAGTTTGAGGTGATAATTTCAAAATGTATACTTAAAAATTTCAAGTTTTTCAGTTTGGCTGTATATATAATTTTTAATGTGTCAATCCATCAACAAATCTATTCAAAATTTCCTTTCAAGACTTTTGTTAAAATATGCAAATTTCTTGTTAAGAACGATATATTATGTAAAACACTGTCTGGATTATTTAATAGGATGAATTTAAGAGCTATATAGAAAACTTGAAGTTGAAATTTTGCTATGACTATCTTCATTTCTCCATTTCATTTTTAAAGGGGGACTTGTAATTCTTTATGTCTATGTCAAAATATGACAGGAAAAGAATGAAATTAATATGTTGATGCATCTTTCACATAGCTATTCTGTTAGAGACTAGCATCCAGTGATTTATTTTCCTTCAAGAAAGCAGATTATAAAAACAAAACATTCCAGCTGTCATCCCAGATGACATAACTGGCTCAATTTCTGTTTAATAATTGTGAAATAAAAGAGAGATGAGAAAATTCTCCACCTAGGAAAAAGTTGAATGGAGTAGAGATGGGCTGTAGAAAAATCTGGCATTAACGGACTAGTCAGATTTCCTGATTTTCCTGCACAGAATCAATTATTAGTTGTGTGTTGATAAATTTTTAAAAATTACATTGAATGTTTTTGAAGCTGAACTTCTATCCATATTTCTATGAATAACAATACATAATTTATGATGAATTAAGTAGGACTCTCATATCTTTTGATTTGGAGAAGCTACCCTTAAGTAGAAGTAAAATGAATTTGTTCCATATTTTCTGTTCTGGTAATAGAAGTAACCATGTAAACAGTGAGCCAGAATTACGTCCCTGTTTTCTACATAGAAATAGAATCATTTTATAATTACCAGAATAATTTACTTGAAAGAAAATTGGTGTTTTTGTACTGCATTTAAAAAATTTATTTTTCACCAAAATGTCCAGTTTTATTTAAGAATGGTTCTTTCTACAGACCACAAGCCATCTGAACTTACTATGTAGCACAGGTTACAGGTTATTTTGAAACTAGAGATCCTCTGTCCTCATCTTCCAGAGTCTTTGGGTTGGAGATGTGAGCCACCATAAGTGGGTAAAAGCATTGTATTTTAAAAAGCCAATTAGCAGAAATCTAAGTGTTGATGTAGGAGAAAAGATCTCTAATTTCTCTCATTTCTAATGTTACATGACATCTTAAAGCATATGAGTCAAATTGAAAGATTAGATCAGATCATTTACCCATATTTCTGTAACAATACATAATTTATGATGAATTAAGTAGAAAGCATCATAAACAGAATAATTATGCACCTAGTTTTATGTATATGTCATTGCTGTTTTAATGTAAAAATAAAACAAAACAATTGTCATTCCCCCGTATAGCTATCAATTTTGAAGAAAATTAAAATATAGCATATAATATCTTAGTGAATTAGACTTCAAGAAGAAAAAGTGTTAGCAGAATCACTCAGAAATTCATGTTTATTTTATATTCTTCATGTTCTAGGTAGTGTCTCAGATAATTGAATGCAAGTTTCCTTCCTCAGGGAGATTAATACCTAATTGCTATATTAGTTCAAGAGCAACTGAACAGATATTCTATCAGAGGAGAGAAGATCAGGAAAAGATAATTTAATCAAGTGAAATCTCAGAGTAGATATTGACCACAAACTCAAATATAGCATAAGATTTGGACAGAAAAAGAAAAAGCATGATGCAAAGAAAATACCACATTCACCATAGAAAATGAAGAAATCATTATTAGAGTAGGGGTTAATTAATGATTATAGAACAATTGGTTTAGGAAAATGATTTTCTGTAGACAAAAGCTGGTTGGACAATTGAAAGTCATATTTATTTGAATGAGTATTATAAAGAAAATTAAACTTTTCTTCTGATAACAACAAATACACATGTAAATGATTAAATGAAGTGGGTGTAAAGGGAGTGGAGACAGGATGTTCTGACAGGGTCCACAGACAAAGGCTTTAAGGGGACAACAGAAACAAGTAAATATTTTGGCCACATACAGAGCTCGCTGATTTAGCACTTATGTGGTACAAGTGACCATGCAGAGCCATATCCATCACTATTTTTAATCAATTCTAAAAATTTTAATGATAGAGATTATCATTTCCATATAAAAATTAAGAAAAGAAAGGAAATGTGATTTTTTAAAACTAGATAAGGACACATCTAAACGTTTAATCCAACCTGATTATCCTTTCTTAATATTTTTAATCTCTCAAATAATAACTAATTTCTCAGTAGAACAGAAATACATAAAACATTTTTATGAGAAAATCAGAATATGATGAATCTCTGGCAAATAAATATTTGAAAATAAACATTGGCCTGAAGATCTTTATTTTGGACTAGAAAGAATGTATGGAATTATGGCAAAGTACAGTGGTAGAAAGCTGTATATCCACATGATCACAATATTAAAGGTGTCACCTCACTGAAATGTCTCACCACAGACAATTACTATTATTAACAATAAATTTCATATCTTCTTCCCTGAGAGATATGGATTTATGCATCAAATCTATAATTTGTAAATTATTCAGGGTTGAATATTAATTACTTTGCCAAAACATAGAAAATTGTCATTCTTCTAGCATCATTATTCATACTCTTAAGTTAGCAAATGCCAGCTGCCCTGGAGGGTACAATAATCTTAGGACTGAAGCGGTTTTATTTTTTCAGCTTAAGAAAATTTTCAGTCAAGTCCAAGAGCTGGTGCCCATTGCCTGCCACTGTAGTGGGGGAAGGCTAAATCTCTATATCCTGAAGGAAAATGTCTACACCCACCACACTGTTCATCAATCATAATGTACTCTAGCTGTTTTCCTGTTTTGTACCTTGTAAATATGGCATTCCCTTGCCCATCAGTTATCATCATTTCCAAATCTTATATCCCAAACTGTTTAGTATTAATCAATTAAAACTTATTTGTTGGAACTCATAGCTGAGTAAAAAGAGGAACATGAATTTAGATACTGCAATCCCAAATGGCAACTTTGTTCTCAGTATTTCATCATCCCTGTTGTACAAGGAGGTGATGTCTTTCTGGCCACTATATGTCTGTAGGGTTTGGGCACCTCTTAATAAGGGAGGCTATGCTGTAGCAATAGATCCCAGTCAGTCTGGTCACCCAAATGGTCTCGTAGGTAAGAAATGTTGGCTAGCTGGTGTCTACTGCTACTGAAGTACAATTTATCAATAAATCTTGGACTAAGAAATAGAGCTAGCAGACTGTAAAACTGGAAAATTAGAGGTTAATCAGAGTTTTCTAAGCGGTTCACAATAAAAAAGCAAGTTTCTTCATTATATTGGGCAGTTTCTACTTCTCTAAGAAATAGACCTGAAAATTAGGGCAACACATTTATCATTAAGTATAAATGAGATTTCTTCTTTTAAGATCAATTTTAGATGTCCTTTTAAACTAAATATGTCAAGTTTATGTCTATATCACCTATTTGTATCAGAAAATATTCAGCTAGAGAACTGGAAGCCATTTAATAATGAGAAGTTGTAGCTGAACTTTTAATTTGAACTCTCTTTACACACAGGGCTGTTTACTACATCTCCAAAGATGCCATTTTCTCCTTCCCTCTTGTTATCTATTTCATTACTTACTACCTGGTTTACAATGTGCTGGAAAAGCCTTTGAAATTTTCCTCACTATGTTCTCTGTTATCATTTCAGAATACTCCGCTGTTTTACCCTCAAAAACTTAGAAATAGTGCTTTTCTAAAATGATTTCTTAAAGTTTATTTTTATTCGTGTGTGTGTGTGTATGTGTGTGTGTATGTGTATGTATGTATGTTTATGTTTATGCTATATGCGTGCTTGGTACCCACAGAGGCCGGAAGATGATGTTGTGTGTTCTGGAGCTGTAGTTATAGGTATTTGTGAGCCACTTCGTGTGGGTGCTGTGAACCTAACTCAGGTCCTCTGGAAGAACAGCATATATTCTTAACTGCTGAGCCATCACAGTGCCTCTAAAATTTTATAGATTCTTCTTAGAATCTATACTTAACTCTTCACATGTCAATCGATAGTGGCATTTTTATTTTTTTCTTTTTTCAGAATTATTTTTATTATTTATTTATTTATTTATTTATTTATTTATTTATTTATTTATGAGTGTAGGTTTATAGTGAAGGCCAAAGGCAGCCAGTTCCCTTGGAGCTGGAGTTACAGGTGATTGTGAGTTGTAAGATATGGGTGCTGAGATTCAAACCTGTGTCTTCAGCAAGAGTAATGTACACTCTTAACCCCTGAGCCATCTCTCCAAACCTAAATAGTGGTAGATTTTTTTTCTCATTTGAGTCTGTGTTTTAAATTTAAACTGATACAATATCAAATGTCTCTAGTGTAGATGAATACATAGGAATATATTTATGGATAGGAGGGAAATGGGGCCTTGTTGAAGGAAACAGGAGACTGTAGACACCTTCTTTGTGCTGTACTGTATCTTATCCCAAGCCCTACTGTCCTCTCTGTTTACTATTACTTTGAGACGAGCAACTATTCATACATACATACACATTGTTTCATTATCTTGGTTTGAACATTATATTAGTAATTTTTCTGTTGCTGTGATAGAAACACTGACCCGAGCAACTTATAGAAAGAAGAGTTTATTTGAGTTTATGATTCCAGGGGAATTACAGTCCATCAAGGCAAGAGGCATGGTGGCTGGACGTGGCTGGACAAGGAGCAGCAAAAGCTAAGCTCTCACATCATCATGCAGGCACAGGAAGCTAGAGAGTGAATGGAGATCTGGAAAGGCCTAAGAACTCTCTAATCCCACCCCCAGTGATGTGCTTCCTCCAGGGTAGCCACACCTTCTAAAACCTCCTAAAACAGTGCCATCATTTGGGGACAAAAATACCCAAACATTTGAAACCTATGGGGGACATTTTCATTCAAACCACCACAAACATGAATCCCTAGGGAATAATTTCTCTACAATTCCTTTTGTAATGTTCAGCAAAGGAGTATTATCAATAAACAAAGATATTGTTATGATTAAAATGTAAATTTCTATTTTATTTAGGAAAATGTACTCCAGAAACAAAAAATAATTATCATGATTATAAATTTTCAGAACAAATTTTATCAAATAAACTATATTTCTTGAGATGTGAATATACAGATGCCAAAACATGAGAAAAGCATAAGAAAGAAAAACAAGTTCTTTCAGTTATGATGGTGAGGTAGAAGCTAAATTGGAATAAGTGGCAGATTATAGTTTGGGAAGTATAAAGAATAAAAATATTTATTACTCCATCTCTTACTTGTACAATCCCTGAATCAACTTGTCCAACACCTCAACAAACCTCTTCCACCATCACAGATATAGATCTACCATTGGGCTGGACTTGCTGTGGCATAGGCAAGGAATGCAGCCTCCAGGGCCGTTGTATCGTTTTATTCCAGACAAACCTGGCTAAGGAAACTTGGACCAAAAAATCTACAAAGTTGGAACCTGTAGGAATTTCAGAGAAGGGGTCCACAGCAAGTGTTTCAGGAGCTGCCATCATCACCCCAATGGTGAACAAAGTGTGGACGAAAACTTGCTTTAGCTTCCACACAGCCACCCTCTGCTCTCAACTGTGTGAGAAGGCAGCAACCACATGGGAAAATTTGCCTTTTCTATCTACTGCCCACACAGCAGTCAACAGAGCTCCACATGCAAGGGGAACTGAGAGCTCACAAAAGAACAAGGCTGGTAAAATTCAACACACAATACTGCTTGTGCCAAGGACCAGCTAGACAAAGCAGTGTGTCAGCAGTCCGGACAGCAATCTCATTTTCTATTTCCACCCAACTTTCCTTATCCACTAGAGCAAAGTTTTATCAGCTAGCCATTCCGTCATCTTATATCCCCATTCAGCTCTCCTCCCTTCCCTACAAGTATTTCTTGCCTATAGTACCAGAGGGCATTGCAGAAGACCAACACAGTCTACTGTTCACTTTTGTTTTTGCCTTTTCAAAGCATTAATATTTGCACAAATTAGGGGGAATTTTTTAAACTGGTAAAAAGAAATCCTCATTTTACAGAAGTGAGACACTGAAAAGAGTGTGGCATCCTGTTCACACTCTTTACTCTTCTCTATCTTTCTCCCTGCCCATTTTTTTCTTTTTTTTAAATTTTTTATATCTATTCTTTTCACTGTTACATCTGCAGAAACCCAGGGGAAATCTTTAATTATGTAGTCTATAATTGACCCAAACTCTCATATGTTCACCACATGATTTTTCCTTTCTCTCAGGCATTTCCACTCCTATGTATGTCCCTCTCTTTTACTTCTTTTTTGACAATCTAATATTTATGAGCAGTCTCACCTTCATTGCTTACCTCTTCTCTTTCCCTTCTTTTTTTTTTTTTTTTTTTTTTTGTCTTTTTGAGACAGGGTCTCCTTGTAGCCCCAGCTGTCCTGGAACTCACTATGTAGACTAGGCTAACCTCAAGCTCACGAAGATCTGCCTGCCTCCCAAGTGCTGGGATTAAAGACGTGCACCACCACGCCTGGAATACCTCTTTTCTTTCCCTTTCTAATAATATTAACATAGTGTATATAGTATCATTGCAGCTTCTTTATTCCCTAAAATATTTGGTAGTTGGAGTGGGTTAACTACTGCATGACTGTTGCTGCAGACATTACTCGATCCACAGTGTCAGACTGGAGACAGAACCTGGTGAAACAAATGAAGACATCATCATGACTGTACCACAGCCTAGTCTCTCCTGAAAACTAGAAACATGTCCATGTAAAGAAGACAGGCAAACCAAATTAAAACAACAAAAACAAAAACAAATCTTGACTACAATGTAATCCTAGATGGACAGGTCACATTATAAAAGCAAGTAACTAAAAACAAAGAGAAATAAGATTAAAACCAAAGACAATATATCTTCTCCAAAATTACCAACCCCATGCTAATGACTCTGATCACAATAGCTTAGAAAAAATTCCACATGCAAAATTCAAAAGAATGGTTATAAATGTAGCTAAAGAACACAAAGAGGTTTGGGGTGGAGAGATGGCTCAGTGGCTCTTGATGCTCTTTTAAAAAATGTTTTATTTATTATTTTTTATTTTACGCATATGAGTATATTGCCTGTGTGTCATGCAATGCCCACAGAGGTCAAAAGATGGTATTAATGCCCAGGAACTGGAGTTGTGGATACTTAGCTGCCATGTGGGTGCTGAGAGTCAAACCCAGGCCCTCCACAAGAGCAGCCAGTGCTCTTAACTGCTGAGCCATCTCTGCAGCTCCAATTGATTCTCTTATCGAGGACTTGAATTCAGATTTCAGTAGCTCACAAAGGCTCATAGCTCTAGTTCAAAAGGATCCAATGGTATCCTATCCTCCTCAGGCACTAGCTTCACATATGATGCACATACATACATCCAGGGAAAACATACATAGACATAAACTAGAAATAAATTTTTAAAAAGGAGTGTAAAGAGGATTCTAATATATTTTTTTAATATTTATTTTTTTATGTATATGCGTGTATTGCCTGCATGTAGGTAAGTGTACCCATGTCATGCAATGCCCACGGAGGTCAGAAGAGGCTGTCGGATCCCCTGGGACTGGAATTACAGACAGTTATTAGCTGCCATGTGGGTGTTGGGATTTGAACCTGGGTCTTCTGCAAGAACAGCTAGTGTTCTTAACCACAGAGCCATCTCTCCAGCCTCTATTTTTATTTTATGTGTTTGTATGAGTATTTTGTCTGCATGTATGTAAATTCACCTGTGTCCTACAAAACCTACAGAGGCCAGAAGAGGGTGTGTGATTCCCTGGACCTGGAGTTATGGATGGTTGTTAGTCGCCATGTGGGTGCTAGGACTCAAATCTGGATCTTGTGCAAAAGCAGCCAGTGCTCCTAACGTCTGTGCCAGCCACTGGTCTTCTGCAAGAACAGTGTTCTTAACTGCTGAGCCACCTCTCAAGCCGGATTCTTATATTTTTCAAGAGAACACAGCACGCAGGGCTGGAGAGATGGCTCAGAAGTTAAGAACACTGACTGCTCTTGCAGAAGACCTGGATTCAAATCCAAGCACCCACATGGCAGCTAACAACTGTCTGTAACTCCAGTTCCAGGGGATCTGACAGTCTCTTCTGTTTGTGGACATTGCATGACATGGGTGCACTTACATACATGCAGGTAATACATGCATACACATAAAATAAAAATAATAAGTAAAATATTAAAAAGAAATATAAGCATGCTTAAGAGACTAAAGGAGGAAAAAATAAAAGATGCTATGAAATTCCTTAAACAAACAAAAAAGAAAATATATTAAATAATAAAAAATCAACAAACTGACAAGGAGCTATATGCATCTTTCAGTAATAAGACTGAATATCAGTGTTCTTAAATCATCCATCAAAAACACACAAATTAGCACACTGAATTAAAAACCAGGATCATTTATTTCTGCTTCCAAGAAACATATTTTATGACCAAAGATAAAAAGTATCTTAGGGTAAAAGTAAGAAAAACAAATTCAAGCAAATGGAACAAGGGAATAAGCAGTCATTGCTATTTCAATATCTGAACAAACAGACTTTAAACCAATTCTTGTCAGAAGAGACAAAGAGTGTCACTTCATACGGATCATGGTCTCAATTCATTAAGAGGAAATTATAATTTTAAATATATACATACTATATATAGGCTTGTTCCGTTTTGTAAAGCAAATATCAATGGTATAAAATAACATATTAACCCCAACACAGTAGTAGTGGGAGACTTTAACACCCCATTCTCACCATTAGATCAATTGTAAAATTTGAAAAATGAAGAACAAAACAGAATTAAATGACATATATCAAATGGACCTAAGTGATATCCACAGAGTAGTTCACTTAAATACCAAAGAATATCTTTTTTCTCAGTAGGCCATGAAATATTTTCTGAAATAAATCACACATTAGAACACAAAGCAACTCTCAACAAATATAGGAAAATTAAAACAAAATCCTATGTGACCACAGTGCAATAAAGATGGATATCAACAACAGTGGAAACTATAAAAGTGCAAAAACTCATGCAAACTATACAGCACACTAGTGAATGAAAATTGAGTCAAGGGAGAAATCTAGAAGGAAATTTAAAAATTTCTATTATTGAATGAAAGTGAAAACACATCATAGCACAATCTACAGGACACATAAAGGCAATCCAAATAGGAAAATTTATAGCACTAAGTGCATACATCAAAAAAGCAGAGATACCTCATATTAATAACAAATAATGCACCTCAAGACACTGGAAAAATGAGAAACAACAACTTCCCAAATAAGTAAACAGGAAGAGATAATTAAAATCATGGCTGAAATTAATGAACTAGAAATGATGAAAGGCTAGAAAGAATTAAATAGTTGATTCTGTAAAAATATCAACCAGATTGACACACCCTTAGCCAAATTAACCAAAAATGAAGAGAATAACAAAATTAATAAAATTAGAGATGAAGAGAGCAGTGGTGGAGAGGCTCCATAGTCTGGTGGGACCCTGGGGCCTTTGGGGCAAAGAACACTCCACAGAGGCTCAAAACACTGAACATCAAAAAATACACACTCATTTTTCAGGAGGTGAAGTGCCAGACCTAAGCACAGGCCGCACTAGGGAGCATAGCTTCCACCTTGAAAGAACAGCCTGTGCTTCCACAAAAGAGCCAACATATAATCTGCCTCAGACCTAGAGACTGATGACACAAGCATCCTGGATAAGGGGATCTATCAGAGAACAGCAACACACCAGCTTATGGGACACTGGAGGCAGAGGGAGAGATATAAGGCCTGCCCTTCCCAGCAATAAACGAGTCTGCAGCACCTCGCCTAGTGCCTGCTTCCATGGAACTCCCAGTGTCTGTGTGTTGACACCACACTGCTCACCCCCACCTCAGAGAGAACCCTCTCTCTCTGCAGTCCCTCGTGAGCTGGACCCCTGAGAGAACCTGCAACAGCTGGCACCCGAACAGTGTTCTCAGCCCCCCGGAGTTGGAAACACCTCCAACTTTGGTTCATTCCATGAGTAGGCCCTGGGTTTTGTCTGTGCCTTTGGCTGCTCAAGGGTGAGTGAGTGGCCTCCTCCTCCATCCCCTCTACCCTGTTTGTCATATCTGTTGTTAAATCAGAAAGGCACACTCTGCCGTGTGGTCCTGAAGCCCACGTCAACACCTTTTACTCCTTGGCTCATCCCAGTGAGTTCACATAAGGGCTGATCCACCAAGAACTCAGAATACATGCTTCGGGTCATCCTGTTGCCTGTCCCAGAGACACCGTGTGACACAGGCTGGCTTGCCCCACCCTGGTGCTTTCCTCCTTCTTATTATATCATAACCCTTGATATTAAAGATTATTTCTTCTCAATCCCCCTGGCCCCCCAAGATCATGATCACTTTGCCTTTACGGTATGGGAACCGAATTTCCACAAGCCTGCTCTCAGATATCAATGGAAAGTCCTTCCCCAGGAAATGAAAAACAGTCCTACTTTTTGTCAGCTTTTTGTCTCATGAGCCACTTCAACCATCCCTCATAGTGTACAATTTATTCACTATATGGATGACATTCTGTTGTCCCACCCTAACCTACAATTTCTCGCAAGGTAACCAGAGACTTATTCTCCCACCTATCATCCCTTGGCTTGTCTATTACCTGAGATAAGCTACAGAAGGTGCCTCCTTATGCCTTTTTAGGGCATACCATTTCAGCCAGCATACGCCCTATGACCCATGCCTTTAATTTAAAGCTGGTCTATAAACTAGCTGATTTTCAACAACTCTGTGGCAGCATAAATTGGCTTAAACCATTCTTGCCCATTCCCTCAGAGGATTGAGGGCACTTTCTTGTCTCTTGGAGGGCCCCACCTGCCCTTTAGCAAAGATTAACTTAACTCCCCCTACCATTGCCTTACTGTAAAAGATCATTGAGTTACTCTCATCAACAACCCTCGACAGGTATGAGTCCTTACAATCCCTACAGGCTTTACTGCTATTGACTACTTCTGGCTTCCTTGGTGCCCTTTGGCAGACTGGGCCACTTATCTGGGTACATCTCTCATACTCGGAGCTCCAGCAGGTTTCCTCCAAGTTTGATCTGGCCTTTAACTTGACAGTCAAACTGTTCACTCAAGCTCGAAAAACCTTCAATAGAGAACCTGACGCTATTGTGCTCCCCTTTCCCCTTCGTAACCTATAGGCCCTCTGGGCTGCTTTCATAAATTTTCAGACTATGATGTCAGGCTTCCTTGGCACCATTGGGAATCACCTGCCCCAAGACAAAAATAATTCAGGTCCTTCTCACATTGCCACTTGAATTTAAGCCCAACAGCACTTCTTCTTCTTCCCCAATTCCCCAAGTGACCATTGCCTTTTTGGATGCTAATAAGAAGAACTTTGGGGCCCTGATACATCGTCCTGAAATAAAGGATATCACCCCCATTGTCCCTAATCCTGGCTCTGTCCAGTTGGAAGAACTTCTTGGTATACTTAAAGCTTTAGCCGAGTGCCAGGATGAACCCCTAAATCTCTTATCTAATACCGCCTATGCTGTTTAGGTTGCTAAGGTCATTGCCTTTTCTCATGTTAAAAACTCCTCCATCCTACTCCACCTCACTATGGTCAAGCTACAGGAATGCCTAGAAAATAGAAACCACCTATGGTACATCTCATGTATTCACTCACATATCGCCTTTCCTGGAATCCTGACTCAGGGAATGCCACCACAGACACCCTGATTATGACAGTCCAGTCTATTCTGTTAGAACAAGAAAAAGCTTTATATCAACAATTCTACCTATCCCCTCAGAGTATTCATAAACTCCTCCCAGAAATCTCTGTGTCCCAATACAAGCACTTTGTCCACTCATGTGCTACCTGTGCCCAGCTCATGCCTCTCAGGCCCTTTAAGGGAAGGAGTGAGTCCCCGTGGTTTGATATCCAATGCCATTTGGCAGATGGAAGTGACTCACTACCCCCCTTTTGGGAAACTGAGATTCGTTCATGTTATACTTGACACATGCTCCTCTCTTACTTATGCTTTAGCTCTCTCAGGGGAGAAGACTATACATGTCATTAAAGCTATAAAGTCCGCCATGTTAATCATGGGTGTACCCTGGGCACTAAAGACTGATAATGGGCCCTCTTATTCTTCTCAAGAATTCAATAAATTTGTTTCCTCCTGGGAAATCAAACATACCTTTGGTATTCCCTATAACACGCAAGGACAAGCCATTGTTGAAAGGACCAACAGGACATTTAAGTCCCTCCTGACCAAAAGCCCCTCAGCTGAGGCCAAATGTGATCCTCACCTGGGTCTTACTGACACTTTATTCCACCTTAATTTCCTCATGTTTGACGACTGGGGTCTTAGTCCAGCATACAAACATTGGTCCTCCTTTCCTCAGGCTATGCCTCTGCCACTAATTAGCTGGAGGGATCCTATTACATCCCCTGGCAGAAATCAGCCTCTGTCCTGACACGAGGACAAGGATACGCTTGTATTTTTCCACAGGATGCTACTGCCCCCATCTGGATTCCATCGAGAGACATCCGACCAGCTACGGAAACCCATTTGGAGATGGGGCCCAACTGCGAGTTTGATAAGCCATGACATCCTTTTCTGGCTTTGTTATCTTTGGCACCCTTTTGTCCTTTGGCTGTGCTTCTCCCCTGGCTTCAGATCTCTGGTCACTAGTCCCCTTACCACCTCTGATCC
>NW_008359214.1:2962748-3006600 GCF_000622305.1 Nannospalax galili
TACAAATGGCACATGGTCCCTTGCAGGATGGCTCTGCTTCATCCCAGTCCTTAACCCCTCCTCCCATAATGTCTCTCCCTCTTTAACATCACAACAGGCAACTTTCAGGGAAACCAGAGCCAGGGCTCCTTATGGGGCCTCAAAACCTGGTCTCCCTTAGTGAAAGACACTTCTGAGACTACAGTGTCCTTCATGCTCCCTGCCCCCCCATGGGTCAGGTGTCCTCCGTGAACCCAACACCCTCCCACCCATAAACTTCCCACCACATTGTGCTTTCCTATTCTATGGGAACACTGCCTCTAGCTCACTCCTGGAAGTACTCTCCTCTTTACTACTACGGATTATGATGGATGCCTGGAAGCTTCCTCCCTGGCAGCCAGGAGACACCTTGTCTCTACAAAACCTTACTCCTATGTCTACCCTGACCCCAGGCATAAAGACACTACCAGGAGGGTCAGGGAGCTCTGCAGGACTGAGGCTTGCCTGGATTTGCATCCTCTCTACTTTGTATTATGTGGAGCCATCTTTAATGGTACATGTACCAGCGATAACTCAGAGATGGGTTCCTCAGGTGTTGCAGAACCAACTTGGACACCTAATGAAGTCTCCATTAACATCTCCCATTTGATCTCCTTGCCTGTTTGTGTTCAACCACCATTTTCTCTGCTCCTTGCTAATTTCTCAAACAACCCAGGGGATACCCTGAACTGCTCCCTTGTTAACTGCACTCTCTTGGCATGCTGGATTTTCCGTTTCTTTTGTTCTCTTTGTGTGTGAACCCGCAGCAATCTGGGTTCCCATTCCTAATGCCACTAACTTCGATGTTATCACCCTCATGGAAGAGACGGCTCTCCAACCCTTCCCCCGGATCAAGAGAGATTTTGGTATTACCGTGGTGATTGTCACCGCCATTATCCTTTCCCTAGGGGCTGCTGCCACTGCTGCTGTTGCTATCACTCAATCTTCCACTACTGTGGAAACACTCAATGAGGTCGTATTTAAAACCTCTGCTGCCTTAACACACTAAATCTCTTATTAATCAACACCTCTTCCAGGCCATTTCTGTCATCCCAAAAACAGGTAGACCTCCTCATGGAGGAGATGGTGATCATCAAACAAATGATACTAATGGCCTGTGACCCATGGTTCAAAGCCCTGTGTCTCACACCTTACAAAGTAGATAACCTCACTAGGGCCAGGATGGAACTCTCACAGTACATCCATGGCCACTGGAGCCAACAGTTTCTCACTACTCCACCTTTCTCACTGACCAGATCATCTCCCTAAATTATACACAGGCTCAGATATTAGATAGAAAATCTGGGTTCCTCAAAAAACTTGGCTCAAACTTAAAAGCTTTGTTTGACCCTTCATGGATCATTACTTATTTACTCTTGGGTATCATAGTCTCAATTCTTTTCTTGCTCATAAAATGCCTTGTTCTATGCTTCTGGAGACAAAACCAAGTAAATTACTTGGTGTATCCGGTTCTCAAGATGCTCGATGATCCAGACTTCGACCCCTCCCTCTCTGCCCTGAGGGTTGGCAGGTCTGGCTTATTGATATCTGAGAAGCAGTTGTGTAACTTCTTGCCCTCCTCCTCCCTCACTTGGTCATGCCAGAGGTCACACCCTTAGAGGGCTGGTAGTCAATGATGGGTAAGATCCTGATGGTCAGCACGACCTAAGACAGGCACAGTCCATAAAGCTGGGTGCTCTCTGAGGTGGGGTCAAATATGTTGAGGCAAAGAACCTCGGCTACCATTGACTTTTCTATAATAAAAAGGAATGGATATGTAGGAGGTGAAGTGCCAGACCTAACTAAGCACAGGCCGTACTAGGGAGCACAGCTTCCGCCTTGAAAGCAGAGCTGTGCTTCAACAAAAGAGCCAACCTATAATCTGCCCTGGACCTAGAGACTGATGATGCAAGTGACCTGGATAAGGGGATCTATCAGGGAGCGACACACAAGCTTATGGGACACTGGGGGCAGGGGGAGATATATATAAGGCCTTCCCTTCCCAGCAATAAACGAGTCTGCAGCACCTCTCCTAGTGCCTACTTCCACTCGACTCCCCGTGTCTGTGTTGACTCCGCACCGCTCACCCCCACCTTGGCCAGAACCCTCATTCCCTGAAGCCCACCATGAGAGAGGCTGCAACATCATTTAATATGGAGCAAGGAGC
Organism: Nannospalax galili; assembly: GCF_000622305.1. Lineage (NCBI taxonomy): Eukaryota > Metazoa > Chordata > Mammalia > Rodentia > Spalacidae > Nannospalax > Nannospalax galili. The sequence continues at coordinate 2,964,934 of NW_008359214.1, forward strand.
TGGACAAGCAGTTCTCCAAGCATGGAATAGAAATATCTAAGATCTTTTTAAAATGTTGAACATCAGTAGTAATAATGGAAATGTAATTTAAAACCATTTTGTGATTTATTAACTCAGTCACAATGGCTAACATCCAAAAACCAAACAACAAGCTGAGTGTGGTGGCACACGCCTTTATTTCCAGAATGGTGAGTGAGTGCTGGGCACAAATTCCACTCCTTGGTCATGAGCTATTGATAACTGATAGGTGCTGGGAGGGAGTCAGTGTTCCTCAAGGGTGTGGCCCCTAAGTATGCTACCTTCTCTTTATAGATGGTCCCATATTCAAGTGTTTATGCTCAGTTCAGTGCACATTTTATATTTGGGTAAAAAATAAGTGAAAAAAAATCAAAGAACAAAATATTGAGTAGGTCATGAAGGTATGGACTGTGAGGAAAATTTTAAAAAAATATACATCACATATCATTAACAGTCCTCTTCTATTTAAATGCTCACAAGAATAATATACAAATTCAAACATAAATATTGATACATGGGTAATACATGACTTTGTATGTAACTGTACTTTTTATATATTTTTTCAAATATAGTGTTAAGTAAATGAAAAAATATTATGAGATATCAGTAATGAAAAAAATTAGAGATGAAAACCATTACAACAATGAGGAAATCTCAAGAACTATGAGGATATGCTTTAAAAAATTATGTTTCATTTAACTGGAAAATCTAAAATAAATGGATGAATTCATGGATATATATGACCTACCAAAGTTAAATCAAGATTAAATGACTACTTTAAATAGATCCAGAACACTCAATGAGATAAAAGCTATAATTGAAAGCCCCCCAAATTATAAAAGTCCATATCCCAATGACACAGTGCAAAATACTACCATTTGTTCATAGAAATAACACCAATATTCATAATTTATTCTGTATAATGGAAAAATAAAGACTACTTCAAAAGTTGTTTTCCAAAGCCAGAATTACTCTAATGGCAATTCCATATGAATATCCAACATAAAGGAGAATTATAGGCTCATTTCCCTTATGAGTACAGACATAAAAGTTCTCAGTAAAGTACTTGCAAACTGTACTCAAGGACACATTCAGAACTGATCATTCAACATGATCAAATTGGCTTCATTCCAGAGGTAGAGGTTTAGTTCAACATACATTAATCAATAAATATAATTCACCACATAGACTCCAGGACAGAAATCACATGGTCATTTCTATTGGTGTACTAAAGACCTTTGAAATAATTCAGCATCCTTTCAGAATAAAAAAATCTCAAGAAACTAGGGATGGAGAGAATATATATGAACATAATAAAGGCTATCTAAGATAAACAGATAGCCAACGTCATGAAAAATGGGAAAAACTCAAAAGCATTCCCATGAAGATCAGTAACAAGGGTGTCCATGACCACCATTCCTCTTCAATATAGTGTTTGAAGTGCTAGCTTCAACAAAAGAGACAAGAGAGGGAAATAAAAGGAATACAAATAGGAAAAGAAGAATTCAAAGTGCCTCTACTTGCATTGGACGTCATTCTCGTGAATACAAAGGTCTCATTTGCATAATGAGAGACCCCAAATACTCTACCAGAAAACACAGAATATTTATAAAAGATTTTAGCAATGCAGTAAGTCACAAAATTACTATGCTAAAATCAGTAGTCTTCCTATATACCAAAGGCAAACTGAAAATGAAACCAGGGAACAACCCCATTCACAATAGCCTCAAAAAATTCATCTTGGAATTAATCTTACCAAATAAGTAAAAGACTTGTATGCTGCAAAATTTAAGACATTGAAGAAAGAAATTAAAGAAAAAAAAAGTTGCAGAGAATGTCATTGCATATGGGTTAATAGATTTAATATTGTGAAAATGGCCATTATACCAAAATCAATATACAGATTCAATGTAATCTCCCTTAGAATTCCAATGAGATTCTTTACAGAAATTGACAAAATGTGATAAAACAATCAAAGATTCCTATGGAATAGCCAAGACAATGCTAATGTCTTGGCTGGAAATGTCATAATCCCTGATTTCAATTTATAGTACAGAACCATAGCAGTACGATCAGCATGGCTCTAGCACAAAACAGAGATATTTATCAATGTAACATAATTGATGACCATATATAAGTCCATGTGTCTGTGAGGACATGATTTCTGAAAAAAATACCAAAAACGTAAATCAAAGAATAAAACAATAATCCTTTAATTAATCCTTTAACTAAAGAATAATCCTTTAACTAATTGTATCAGATAAACTAAATACGTACATGTAGAATAATGAAACTTGATCCTTCTCTCTCCCTACACACAAATCAATTCCAACTACATCAATGACCTAAAGCTCTGAAACTTCTAGAAGAAATAGTAGGATGTATACTTCCAGATATTGGTTTAGGTAAGGATGTTCTGAATGAGAGCCTGTTTGCCTAGGAAATAGGGCCAACAATCATTTAGTGGGACTTCATAAATTTGAAAAATATTCTGTACTGCAAAGGAAACTATTGATCAATGTAAGAAACAATACACAGAATGGGGAAAAAAAACTCTTTGCCAGCTATACAGCTACATATCTGACAGAGGATTAGTGTCTAGAACTCACCAGATTAAAGACCAAAAAATTCCAATTAAGAAGTGGTTTATAAGTTTAGTATGATGGTTCTCGTCTTCGGCCTCAGTACTCATTATGCAGATGCAGGTGGATCTCTGTGAGATCAAAGCCAGGCTGGTCTATATAGTATGTCCTAGGCCAGCTAGGGATACAGGGAGATCTTGTCTCAAAAATAGCCTCCCCCCCCCAAAAAAAAAGAAGTGATCTATAGGATTGAAAAGAATTCTTAGGAGTTGAAATACAAATTGCTGAGAAATATTTTTTAAAGTGTTCACCAGCCATAGTCATTCAGAAAATTCAAATTAAAACTATTTCAGTTTTCATCTTACCCCATTCATAATGACTAAGATTAGAAAAACAAAAGATAGCAAATACTGGTAAGGATTTATCAAATGGGGAACCTTCATGCATTGTTGCATGGTGGGAATGAAAACTGGTGTGGCCACTATGGAAATCAGTGTGACAGTTCCTTTCCAAATCTAGAACTAGATCTACTATATGACCTAACTATAGCAATTCTCAGCATTTACCCAGAGGACTCTATTTCCTGCTACAGAGATGCAAGCTGCCCTATTTACAAGAGCGAGAGCGTGGAAACAGCCTACATGTCCATCAACTGATGAATGGATAGTGAAAATATTGTATCCACCCACATATAGTTTTATAAAAATTACATTGTAAATTGGAAGATAAATGGATGGAGCTGGAAAACATTATAATGTGTAAGTTCACCAATACTCTGCATGTTCTCACTCACAGGTGGTTCGTTGCCTGGAACCTTCAGATTTGTGTGTTTCAATTTGGTGCCTCACACCTTTACTCCCAGCACTCATGAGGCAGAGGCAGGTGGATCTCTGTGAGTTACAAGTCACCCTGGTCTACAAAGCAAGTTCCTGGCCAGCTTGGGCTACAGGGAGACAATAATAATAATAAAAAAAAGAGACAGTACAATACGGGTTATTGCCACTACTCTTGATTACCCACCAGCACTTAGTAGTGCTGAGGACATCACACACTTTGGTCACAAGAAGCAATCAATGTGGTACAAACCAGAAAGCTTCTACCCTGCTGACTAGATTGCATAATACTGGAAGGTGCTATATTGGTGACTGGCTTTTATGCTGTGTCTGTAACTCTGAGAGCACTTGGCAAACGAACTTGAAATATGGCAATAAAACAAGAAAAAAGTATAGAAAGGAGCACTAAGAAACCTTGATTGACAATGTGCCAACGAAAAAATGTGATTAACACCACTGCAGAAAATCCAGCTGCCTCTTGTCCAATCAGTCAGCCAAAGTGAATGAAATAGTACCCCAGATATGACTGTGGCTGGTTTAGAGTAAAAAAATCCTTGCTACCTATCTAATATTCCCATAGGACATAATTTATGACAGAAACATTTGTAGTTATTTGTTGGATCAAATGTAATTGATGAGAACAGGTACTAGAAACAGGAAGCTAACATAATAAACCTAAAATATGCAGCAATGGTGTTTTAACACTATGGTGGAAAAAGTGGCAAGGAAACATAAGTGAAGACATAAACAAGAGATTTATCACCAAACAGAAGGGAAGGAATTCTCAGAACTGAACAAACATGAGCCAAGAACAAAAATCTGTGTGAAATAGGTAATGAGCAAACAGAAATCTCAGAATAGAAAATCAGAAACCTCAAACATCTCTTCCAATATCATCTTGAATATTTATAATTTTCCAGAGACTTTGAGGACCATATTAAGACTATTGGATGTCAAATGATAAATGTAAAAGAGATAGTGTTTAATTATATTGAAATAAAAGTAAAATTAAAATTATTATGTATGTTCAGATAGTGAACGAGTGTGGGCATGCTGGCTTAACATGTCACAGTGCTGAAAGAGCATGTGATTCTCATTGAAGGCAGGAGAATGACTGAGGAGACTGCTTGATGGTTTGTGTATGAGGTATTTTTAGGCTTAGGAATCCAAGGGAAAGAGTCCCTGATAATACAAAGATGAATCCTAGCTTCTAATTCCCAAATTGTTGTTGGAAAGACTTCTTCAACGGAAGTATGAGTGAAACCTGGCTCAAGAGCACAGGACATTATGATGAACAAACTTCAGGTCCACTATTGGCCGTAACACTAAAAGCTAAGAGTCAGGTTGTTTCTTTATTTAGGTGTGACTGTAATGTGGCTTAGAAATGTTGCATTGTCATAAATGTTATTTCAACACAATATATTAAAGTGTTATCAAGAGGCATCATGTAGATGATTTGTGCTTCACATCCATCCATCCTTGGTCTTTCCCTCCTTCTTGATGATCAGGATAATGCATCACTGCAATGAATTGGGTCTATTTATTGACTGCTGATCCATGAACACAAGACGCTCATAGAGCCCAGATACCAAGTGATGCTCATTTTGCTGTGCATTCGCATGTGTGTGTGTGTGTGTGTGTGTGTGTGTGTGTGTGTTTGTGTATTTGTGTATGGGGGGCAAATATATATGTGTATGTGCATGTAGGGATCAGGGGACAGCCTCTGGTGTTATTCTTCGGGCATCACCAGCACTCTTTTGAGACAGGCTTGATTTCTTGCTGACCTGGAGTTCACCAGTATGCTAGACTGAAATCTTGGAAATATTGTAGGTAACCGAAGCAGATAAACCTGAGGTCTTGAGTCCACTCATACATGTTACTGATCAGTATATTCCCTAGTCTAATATGACGTAATATGGGAGATATATGTTGAAGGGTCAAGGAATAAAACATTTAGATGGTTATGCTCAATAAGGCCCTGAAGGAATGAATAATTTGAACCCATTGCTGGGACAATGATCAATTAGCTATTCCAAGATGTGTATTACTCAAGGCATCACCTTCCCAAAGAGCAGGTGGTCAGCCTCCTTGAGGAAGAGTGCCCAGCTCAAGGACGAGAACTCAGTACAAGTCTCTACTGTTGCCAAGTTTGACATTTTGTCATGATAGCAGCTAGAGCAAGTTACGTCATTTACATATACTTTTGTACCTATGTTTGGCCTCTATTTTTGTGGCCATAACAACTTTAGTATTTAAAGTTTCAAACAAACACTGAAAAACACTATAAAAATAAATGCCACTGGCTCTGTCTTTTGCTGCACATTGCTGTTTGATGGCACTTTTATGGTAAATGCTTTCATGGAGTCATTGATGTGTTATGCAAACTTTACATTTTTTGTCCACTTCATAGACTCAGCCATACACTTCCAATTTTGATCTCTTTCTTTTTGACTTTCCAATAAATTTCTTAATTCTTCTTTGCTCCTAGACTTCTGCTCCTTATTTTGTGTCCCAATCAGTGTGCTAAACCATTTATTCCCTGATTTTCGTGAATCTATGCATGTTCTAACTTCAGGCCAATCAATTACCAGGTATGCTACCTGAACTTCTGACAAATCTTAAGTAAAACTGCATTCTTTAAGTATTATCTCCACATAACATTGTATTAGACTGGGGGACAGATTTCTCCATATCATATAAGAGCGGGCTTAATATTTTAGGGTCACCTTAGGTGACCTATAATAATCTCAAATATTCTAGAGATTTCTGCTTCAATAAAATGTTTGGAAAGCTTGTTTAAAAGTCATACGTGTAGTGTCAAATTGGTGGCAAATGTCTTTGTGAATGTGGTGTTATCCTACATGTATCCTATAACACTGTATCACCAATAATAATACCAGAAAAGGGCCCAATTAGTAGGACTAGAAAATATTACATCCACTATCAGTTGCTGTGACCCAATTTGGACTACATAGTATAGGAGGTTATGGCCCAGGGGGTATAAATAGAAACAAAAAAGAGCTGAGCAATAACTCAGTCAGTAAAAGTATTGCCTTGCTATCATGAAGATCTCAATTTGATCTTCAAAACCCATCTTAAAATTACTGGGCATATAATGTTCATGTAATCCCAGATCTCTGTGTCAGAGACAGATGGATCTTTGTGGTTTGTTGGTCAGCCAGCAAAGTCTACTTATTGAGTTCCAGTACAGAACAATCCTGTCTCAAAAGAGTAGTAGATGGTTCCTGAGTATTAACACCAGAGGTTGTCTTCTGCCACTTATATGCACGTACACATACACATTCAACTCACACACAAAAAAATAAAAATGAACTACACTTACTACTTTGGTTCTTTGGGAATCTTGTGTTGCTGAACTAGCAATGAGAAAATCCATACTCTATGCAATGATAATTAATCCTGATAATCAGGAAGGAGGAAAGACCAAGGTGGGATATGTATGAAACATAGATGACCCATATGGATGTCTCTGTTAATACCTTGCTCTACTGTGCTGAAATGGCAAGTACATCCCCCATCCCGAAAAATGAATCAAGTATTTCAGAGGTATATCTCAACCCTCCTCACAGTTATTAGAGAGATGGAGCAAAAATGAGCTAGATATAGGGAGATGATATCACCCACTCAAAATAGTGACAAATTACAGTGAAATCGTTCATTTCTGGAATTTTTCATTTATCATAAGTGAACCAGTTTAACCTCGGCAAGTAATCATACAGAGCAAAATGACAGTAGAGGAGGGACAACTCTAAACCGGGTGCACACCTGTAATCCCAGCACTCGGGAGGTAGAGGTAGGTGAATTGCTGTGAGTTCAAGGCCAGCCTGGTCTACATAGTAAGTTCCAGGCCACCGGGACTACAGGGAAACCCTGTCTCAAAAAAAAAAAAAAAAAAAAAAAAAAAAAAAAAAAAAGAAAAAAAAAGAAGGGATAAAAGAAAAAAAGAAGGGACAACTCTAATATTAATGATAAATTACTGTGAACATTAAAATGTGAAAATCAAAACATGAGCTTAACAACTCTCTCAAGATCATTAAAAGAAATGAGCAAAATTCTTGTAAAACATTACTAATTAAAACTGACTCCAGAAGAAGCATAAAATCTAAAGTCTTATGCCTTCAAAGGAGATGTAGAGCGTTTAAAATTTCTCATAATGCAATCACCATAGAGTTTCTACCAAAGTTTTTAAAAATATTTAAAAATGAATAAAATAAGTATAACACATTTATTTCCAAACATAAAAAAAAATAAATAAGCCAAAAACAAATTTAGGGACTTTTATAATATTATTTCTAATCCTGACAAGGGCAGTTACAATAAAAATAGATCCAGGCCACCCTTTGTCATAAAAAAATGGAAAAGAAAATTGTGCGAATGCCTTCAAAGAGCATTTCTTTGTGTATTAGTTAGATTTCTGTTGCTATGATAAGACACCATGACCAAGGCAACTTATCAAAGGAAGAGTTTATCTGAGCTTATGGTTCCAGGGTTTAGGGTACATAATGGTGGGGGAGGACTGGCAGCAGTAGGTGGCCAGAAGCAATCAGTACTTCTCCAAATGACATTGTTCATAACTCTTCTAAGAGCTTCTTAGAATGTTTGTATATGTGAATTGTTGGTTCATAGCTTCAGAGCATCTTTTTGTCTCTTTTTGTGTGCATGTAGTGTAAATATGTGGTGTTTATATATGTGGAGTATGTACATATGTATATATGGGTGATTTGTTTGTGCACATATATGGGGAGGTCGGAGGAGGGCAATGGGTATTCTGCTCTATCATGCTCCAATTTATTCCCTTAGGACAGAGTTGATCACTGAATCTGGACCTAGACTGGTAGCCAGAAATCCCCAGCAGGTCTCCTATCTTTATGCCTCGAGTGCTTGAGTTAGAGATACATGAATGTCCACATCCAGCATTATTTTAACATGGGTACTTGAAATTTGAACTAAAGTTCTCATGCTTGCTCAACAAGTACCTTTTACCCACTGATCCATCTCCCCAAGATGCATATGATCTCTAGATGGACTTAGACTCTGATTGATGAGTTTACAATGAAGGATACATTTAGGTACAAATGTTTGACCAGATTGGACAAACTGTGTGTGGCAGAATACATGAGATCTGGGTGGGGGGCATGGATGGAGGAGGGGCATAAATTTCATTAAGAACTGTTTTATAAAATTACAAAAGACCACTAAAAAATTTAAAATAAAATAAAAAGAAAGATGAAAGGCAAAGAGTTATAAAGTCTATGAGCCACAACAACGAACATCCCAGAAAATAATCTCTACTGCTTCAGTAGTAGCACTTTTATACTGTGTTTAATCAACAGCTGTCTAATTGGACTCAAGTCCAGCTCAGTGGGGGTGAGCCCGTGTATGGTACTGTAAACACAATCTAATACACATGGCTGGAGATGTCATAGATCTTAGAGAAAAACCTACTTTTGTCATGCTTGTAGAACAAAATAACTTCTTACTGTATAATAAAAACATATCCTTATATTTATGGACAAGTGTTCCTCTTACTATTCATCAAAGAAGCTTATTTTTGAACACTTGGAGACTATTACAGAGTTCCACGACTCAACAAACACAGAGAATAAGTGTCTCTGAGGTGCCCAGCCTGAAATGACACATCTACAACAGAACTTTTATACCTAAGGATCAGAGAACTTAACAGAACTTGGGGAAAGAAGAATATTAATGCATCTCCTAGCTCTCACCAGTGAAGTTTCCTCGTGCAGTAGAGGGTGGTTAACTGAGAAAGCCACAAGCCACAAATACAGAGAATACGAGACTGCAGGGAATTTACCCGTGAGTAGGACACCTGTATCAAATCCACCCAAGGCTCAGAGATTATTTTGGAAGAGCAGGAAGACAGATTATGAGAGTCAGAGGTTGTGGATGATCACAATGAAAAAGTTTTCCAGGCAGGTGGGAAGGTACTCATATGAACTCACAGCAACTGTAACATCATGCACAAGACCCATGTAAATCCAAACCAGATGAAATCCCAGCATAGTAGTGGGGAAGTATAAGAGACACACCAACCTTAGTTTAGGTACAATTGACAACAGATAATTACCTGTAGAAGTAGAGCTGCTTGTCTTTAACTGTGTCATGCTAGATAGGTTAATCAGGCTCCAGTGGGTGAACACACACCCAAGGACCTTTGGGGACACAAAGTTGGCTTGAAAGACCTTAATATATATTACAGAATACATGAAAACCAATGGGGGGTGCTAAAAGATGAATGCAATGACAATTCCAAAACTTCAATTAAAAATTTCAAAAAGAGAAACCCCACAATACAATACAATACAATACAATACAATACAATACAATATGATAATACAATACAATACAATACAACACAACACAACACAATAAAAGAAAATAGAGATGAGGAATACTGGGGGCAGAAGGGTTTATTCAGGCAGTGTAGTGATTGTGATTGGGAAACATGGGGACCTGTTGAAGTCCTAAACAAAATAATGTGACATGATGAAGGTACTTGGGAACTTATGATCTTTCAAGCCAGGTAAAAAACTCACAGTAATAGGGGTCGTGGAACATAGGTGAAATGAAAGAATGGGGGGCTGGAGAGATGGCTCAGCAGTTAAAATCAGTAGCTACTCTTGCAGAGGATTCAGGTTCTAGATCTAGCACCCACATGGTGACTAAGAGCCATTTATAAGTCCAGTTCTAGGGGATCCAATGCCCTTTCCTGACCTCTACAGGAATTTCATGACATAGGTGTACTTACATGCATGCAGGCAATATACTCATACATATAAAAATAAATATACTAAAATTAAAAATATTTTTAGTGTGTGGAGGGAAATGTTATGTGGGAAATTCTGTGGAGAAGTATATAAAATTTCCAATGAATAATTAAACATAAAAATTTTAAATAAATATTGACATGTATTAGATAGGAAGAAACTAAACATTTTATGCTTTCAATATAATACTAGTCACATCCCATTTATTTTTAAAATTAGAGAAATTATTTAAATGCATCTGTAATTAAAAATTGCCAGAATAGATAGGCAAAAGTGATCTGAAGAAAAACAGCATTGGAATATTGGCTGCATTTCACATTATAAATACAGATAAAATAAAGGCAATGGGTTAGAGATAAGGAAGAACACACAGTTACTATAAAATTAGAATCAAGGAACAAAATATTTTATTTCTGTGATGATCGGCCTGAGTGGTCAGCTCGACAAATTGGCATGCCTAGGACCATTTCCAGAGGTCACATATGGTAGAGTGGCTGCGAAACCAGTATCTCCTCTGAATAGCAATGCAATGTACAAATGGGCAAAAGGTCCTGGTGAACAAAGTGTGAAAAAAGCCCCCAAGCCCATCAGTCCATTCTGAGAGGCTTTTTGCTACTATCACCTGCTGGCAGCAGATTCCAACTTCTTCATCCCTTTAATATCAGCAACTCTCAGGGAGTTTCCAAGTTTTTAGTTTTGAATTGGGACTGTGTAAATATCTTGGTTCCAACGTCGGGAGTCTGTTTTTGTGCCTTTCCAGCAAGAAGAAGGCCCCTAGGCATAATCCAGTAGACTAAATCTCCTTTTGTAATGCGTGTACACATATTCTACTGGTGTTGTCCTTGAGAGAACTGTGCCTAATACACTAATAAATTTATGACATACTTAATAATTCGGTACAGGAAAGAGAATGATTTTTTCAAATTTATGAACTTGGGAAAGTTCATTTCAATATGGAAAAAAATAAGATTGGGATTTACCTCCTCAAATGTAAAACATGTTTGCATTTGTTAGAGCTTAACAGTGAAATATAAAACAATAGCTTTTTATGGAAATTATATAGAAGAATATTTTTATGTTCTAGGGCTTGGCATAATATCTTAATATTAAAGCAGCAATTTACCAATGCATAACAAGCAAAAACCATTTTAAAGGTACAGTAGAGATTGCCATTAATATATAATAACTGGTATTCTCATCTTCTGTTGTTAGGTACACAAATTCAAACAACCAATTAGAAAAAAATGTTTAAAATATAATAATTCAATAAATATTAATACTAAACATGAATATAGTCTATGACCCAGAATTTCCACTTCTCTGAATTAAAATAATAGAAATAAATATGCCTGAGCTTCTAAAGACATGTATAATGTTTTTAAAATGTTTATAAAACCCATATTTGTAATTTCTATATCCTGGATTCTATCCACATGTCCTTTAGCTGCAAAGAACATTAAGCAATAATTAGATATCTACAAAGACTACACAGCTAGGAACATGAATGGATTCTTATTGTAAAATTGCAATCAATGATATCACCAGACACACAAACAAACACACCAGCACATACTTATCACTGTAATGAATATAAAAACTCAGCACATTTGTGATTTAATTCATGAAGAACAGTAACACTCAATACCAAGTTACAACATCACAAAAAATAATGACTACCAATCCTAAAAAACAGATTTTTTTGCAGAATATGGGGAAAAGGACATCTTTAGAGGCCAAATAACTTTTCTTTGTTTATATGATTTTTGAGAATTTCATATATGAGTACTATATTTAAATAATTTCCATCCCTCCCAGTTCAACTCCAACACCTCCCATGTCCCCCCACTCCCTCACAATGTTTTATCTTCTTCTTTGGTAATTATTCTTATTATTGTTACAGATACATACACACAGGCACACAAGCACATATGTATAATGCAGTGAGTCCATTTAGTGGTGTTCCTGTGTATCTGTGTTTAGGGATGCCCACTTAGGATTAGATAACCTCTCAGGGATCTATTCCCAATAGATAGCTTATTCTCCTTCCTTCAGCATCTAAGGACTACCTGTAGTTCTTATTCTTGAGTTGGGATCATGTGAAATTTCCCACATCCACATTGGCAGGTCAACTAGTTTTGTCATTATTCAAATCTTGTTAGGCTACCACATTGTGGAGATTTCATGAGTGTAGCTTCCTTACCATGTCTGAGATGCAGCAACTATTAACTAGCAACAGGTAGGTCTTGTTGCTCTGGCTCTTACAGTCTTCCTACCCATCTTCTGCAATGTTCCCTGAACTTTAACTGTAGAAGTTGCATGGCAAATGTATCACTTAGAGCGGTGTACCGTACACTCACTCTCTGTATTTTGATCATTTGAGGAACTTTGTAATAATCTTAATCTGTTGTAAATAAAAGTTTATTTGATGAGCGCTTAGAGGTGCATGTAGCTGTAAACATAAGGATATGTAAAATGTTGCAAGAAATTAAATTGATCTAAGAAAGAGACAGAAGTAGTGTCTCCTCTGGGGTATATGACCTTTCCAACTACATGTACTGGGCTATGTTTATATTACCATGCATGAACTCCCTCCTATTCAGTGGGTCTTAAGTTCAAATAGACAGCTATTGAATACTCCTAAAATAAAAATGCCTCTATTTCAGGAATAGAGATAATTTGCTCAGCCAGTCATTATTGTAGTTCATAGGTTGTCCAGCTGGGTAGGACCACTGATTACTTTTCTTTGGCAGCTTGCATAGTATCTTCTGACACTATGAGAGATAGTCTTCAGGGAGGAGGCTTCCAAGTCAGTTCCAGCTCAATTCCTCCAAGTCCTGTGTCCAAACTATGCTGTGTCTTCAGCAATGGGATCTCACCTTCATCTTCTGCATGGCAATCAAGGGCTATAGCAATAGCCTGTGTTTTCCTGGAAATCTCTTAGATTAAGCTGATCAACAACTCGAGAGGTTTCTCCTGCCTGGCACTGTGTTTTTGTTATATAGTCTTTAGCTATACACACGCACTTACATCTATATTATATGTGTATTTATCAGGAGGCTTATTCAGTACTGAATTTCCCCATGACTTTTCATACCATGTAATAAGCACTTATCTCTCTATCCTCTCTCTTCCGTTATAGCACGCCTTTCTCTTTCCCCAATTAAGTTTACCACCAATTTCTACCTTTATAATTCCTGTGCTCTACAGACGTCCCTTGAGCTTTCTTCCCAGTCCCGTCATCTCACACATGCATCCTTTCTGCTTTCTTGGTTACTGTGATTGTATCAGGATATACACTAGGATTTGAGCTAAGAAGCACAAATGAGAAAGAAATATGGTGCTTGTATTTCTGAGTCTGGGTTATGTTCCTTATTATAACACATTGCAGTTCCATACATCTACCTGCAAAATTTCATGATTTTATTTTTCTTCACTGCTGAGTAGAACTCCATTATGTAATTCTACCAGATTTTCATTATCCATTCACCTGTTGAAGGACAGGTATGCTGTTTCTATTTCCTGGCTATTGTGAAAAGAACAATAATAAACATGTTTTAGAATGTATTTATATAGTATATTATTGAATCCTTTGCATATATGTCAATGATTGGTAGAGCTGGGTCATCTGGTAGATCTAATTTTGTTTTGGGGGGAATTCTCCCCACTGATTTTCATAGTGACTATACCATCTGCAGTTCACCAGCAGTGAACGTGGATTCCCATTTCTCTGCATTTTCACCATTTGTTGCCATTTGGTTTTTTCTTTTTTATTGATTTTTTCATGTTTAAGACAATATATTTTATCATATTTCAATACCCTTCCCTATCTCTACCCCCTTCCTAATCCCTTCTCAATTTAAAGATTAATTTTAGTGTTAGAGCAGATAATTAGCAAGCACAATGACTTGGGTTTGGTTCACAGTTCAACAAAACAGACATGTAGACCAATAGAACAAAATAGAAGACCCAAACATGAGTACATACAATTATAGCCACCTGATATTTGACAAAGATCATGCAAAAAAATATACACAGGAGGTAAGACAGCATCTTCAACAAATGGTTCTGAACAAACTGTAGAAGAGTTAAGTTAGACTCATGTCTATTACTTTGTACAAAAGTAATCTCCAAATGGATTAAAGATCTCAATGTTGAAACCTGAAAAAAACTAATAAAATACAGACAGTACCCTACGAGATAAAGGTGTATGAAAGGACTTCAAATTGGATGTCATTCATTTAGGAATTATGGTCAACAATTAACAAATGGGACTTCATTAATCTAAAACTCTTCTGTAGAGCAAAGGAAACAACAACACAAGTGAGGAGGAAGTCCATGGATTGGAAAACAATCTTTTCCAGCTATGTATCTGACCGAGGATTAATTTACAGAATATACAAAGAACTCAAAATCAAAGAATCAAGAATACATATGAATCAATTAAAATTAAGCTGTAGATTTGAATAGAGACTCATCAAAGGAAGAAATAAAAATGGCTAAGAAATACCTCAGGAAGTTTTCAACATCCTTAGTAATTAGGGAAACAAAAATTTAAACTTAATTTTCCTTAATCTAGGTGGCTTTACAAAGGTACAAAATTTGCAGTTTATCAGAGTGCCCAATTAGGAGCATACGCTTTTCTTAATTTATGTCACCTTTCAATAAAAATAACTTAAACTTACCTAAAATATATTTAGGACTTGAGTTATTGGATTTAAAAATCAATGTTATGTTAATACATGGTACTGTAATTGATTTGTATCCAACTGATTAACTTCCTGAAGGAAGAATTGCTAATCACATTGATCTTGTTCTATGACCTTGAGCTGACTGTTCTTTTAGAGAGGTGATCATGGTATTTCCCTTCTGCCTTTTCCTCCTTCTAATTCTTTTACCACTAATATACATACATGTGTATAATTTCTTCATAGTAAACTCCTCAAATATGTCTATAGTAATACCTTGCTTTTCAGTTTTACACCAAGGTTGTTTAGATAAACTGAGTTTAAGAACAGGAAAGAAATAGAGCCCTCTGGCACTAGTACTCACCATAGGGTAAAAGCAATGACAGCAACATCATGTTTTGTTTACGAAGTTACCCAGAGCCACTTTACTTCTCTTCAGCACCACTCTAAGTGGATATGATCCTGGGTTTTTACCATTTTCCTGCCCCTTTCCAAGGGCTGCATCTTGAATGGCACAATAGCATCATGCCAGCATGGTGGGGGAATTTTAAGTTCAACTCAGAAGACAGATATATGGGTGTTTGGACTATGGGGGCGTGTGACTCAGACAGAAAGAATGATGCCATGCTGTTTTATCTATTGTATGCATGCTCATCTCACTTAGAGCAGAATTTTCTTCTTCTTGAGTGTCATTATTTAAGGTCCAAAAAGTCTGTCATTGTGTGTAGCAATTTGGTCAAGAAGGATCCAAGTTTTCCATATTTCAGAGAGGAAAAAACAACACACAAATGGCAAAATTCTAGTAAATATTATGAAGAATGAAATATGACCAGATACAGCACAATATGATACAACAGTACACTCCTTAGAATAAAAAATATTCCTATTTTTAAATCCTCTTTTACTCTGGCACTTACTATCCTGTTCTTTAAATAAAGTTCAAATGCTCCCTTAAGAGACTCAGTTTGCTGCCATACTTGGAATTCTACTCTAAGATGTAGCCACCTTTCACATGATATGCAAGGTCTTGGGAGCATGGTGCTGGGTACATAATGCTATCAGCTGCTGTGGCTCCATTAGCCTTTGGGAACTGTTGGCTCTTCACCGTGGACCATTGTGCCCCTCCTGACCCTGCCTGCCCTACTGCTCATCACCATAAATTCAACTTATCCCCACATTTTCCTGTGTAAGCTTATTCAAATAGAAATACCAGTTGAATAATTGACCTTTAAAATCCAAATATAGTTCTGGTTACATTTATATTGTCACACCCTTCATTTCTCCTTATATCTGTGGGTGATCATCTTAGAAGGAGACCCTTCCTAAATCACATATTGTGATTTTTAAAATGTTTTATTTGGAAGTTTACACATGTGCCAATTGTTAAAATTAACAAGTTCATTTAAATATGTCCTTGTGCAAGTCATCCTCCATTAATATTCAGATATCTTCCAAGTTATAGGATGGATAGGGTCCTTGGCCTGGGGTTTGCCTACAGAGATGTGGGAGGTTAAAATTCCTATAGCTAGAGTACCTGGCTCTGCTACTGTTACCCAGAGGAGGTGACCTAGTAAAAGACACTGTCAAAATATCATTCTAAGACATGAGAAAATTTTCAGACAAACAACTTGGTGATACTCTTGTAAATTAATTCTAATGTTCATACACAATCTTCTTTTTTTAATGTGTGTGTATTACCTGCATATAGGCAAGTGCACCTGTGTTGTGCAATGCCTGTAGAGGACAGAAGAGGTCATCGGATTCCTTGGAACTAGAGTTACGGACAGTTGTTAGCTGCCATGTGGGTGCTGGGATTCGAACCCAAGTCTTCTGCAAGAACATCCAGTGTTCTTAATCACTGGATCATCTCTCCAGCCCCTCATACACAATCTTAAACTAATGGCCTGAGAACAATGCCTGTGAATTCCTCTATGTTTATCATAGTTCTCAACCCAATAGTAATATTTCTCACTGTACAAGCTGTATTTTTGTTGCTGTACCAAAATACCCAAGAAAACTATTGAAGGCAAGATAAATTTTTCTTTTAATTGCTGTGGTTTCAGTTCCTGATCATTTTTTTCTATTGCTATTGGATTGTTTTGTGGTGAGGCTAGATCAGGAGAGCAGGGAGGTGGTCAAAGTGGTCACCTGCTGCTGTCCAGGAAAAGGTGGTGATGGTGAGAAGTGTCCAGGGATGAGATATAACTTTTAAAGACTTGCTGCCAATGACCCATTTTTTCCAGGGAAGCTCCAGCCCCTAAGATCCCATTAAGCTATGAATCTCCACTGTGTGAATCATCTGATAGAGTCAGCATCCTCATGATCCAACCACCTCAGCAATGCTGCTAGGTGAGGACCAAGTCTTCATTCAATACATGAGCCTTTTGGAGATACATTTTTTAAATCCAGCATATACTTGTTGCGGGTTCTCCTCAGGCCAGCTGTGAAGACCATAACCTAATTCCCCCTGCCGATTAGGGGGGACAAGAGGCACGGAGTTACGACACACAGACTCTGGGAGTCTGGTAGAAGCAAGCACTAGGCGAGGTGCTGCAGGCTCCTTTAATACAGGAGGAGTCAGGCCTTACATTTCCCTTTTCTCTGCCTCCAAGACCCTTTCGTCAGCGTATCTTTTTCTGATTGGTCTGCACCACTCAGTCTGTCAGCAGTCACTGGGCTTGTGAGCAGGGTACGGAGGTGTGGGCTCCTTTTGGTAGGCTATTTGCGGACCAAGAAGTGAAATGAATTCTCCCTGAATCCCAGGGCTCTGAGTCTGCACCATCTTTGGAGGCCTCCTGCTACATACACTGCTACATTTTATTGTCCCATTAACTTCATTGCATACAGGCAGTGTATTCTTCACTAGATAGATCAGATTTGATCCATTTAAATTTGTTTGAAGCTTGAATGTGAGTTCTTGAACTTATTATTAACTTATTCTCACAAAATGGAAATTTATCTTCAAAATGGGAGAGAATTTGTTCTCATTTAAATCTAGTTTTTACAATGAACAGATGAAAGAATTTATGTTTAAGTATCTAAATTATTAAATGTTTGCTTAAAGAATATCATACCATGCTTGTATGCTACTATCTTGGAATAGCAATTTAAATACAATGAAATGATAGACTCATAACCAAAACGGTGTGAGTCTTCTAAATATTGATAATCAGCTTTAAATCTTAATAAAATAGGAAATACCTAGTATGAGTTGTTTTCTGAATATATATATATATATATATATACATATGCATATATATATGTATATGGAAGATAATGTCATATGTTAGTGCTGTTACTGAGAAGAGCCAACTCTAGTTGACTTCTGCCAAATAGGAATTAATCGGGTACATGAGAAATAAGAGATGAATTAAGGAACTTTCAAACTCACATGTAGTCTAAGCTTGGAGACAACCAGTTGAATATATATATATATATATATATACATATGCATATATATATGTATATGGAAGATAATGTCATATGTTAGTGCTGTTACTGAGAAGAGCCAACTCTAGTTGACTTCTGCCAAATAGGAATTAATCGGGTACATGAGAAATAAGAGATGAATTAAGGAACTTTCAAACTCACATGTAGTCTAAGCTTGGAGACAACCAGTAAAGAAAGCTGCTATGAGGTAGAGAGAGGGAGCTGGTAGCAAAGAACTATGTCCAGGAGGAATGCCTGTAAGTGGCCTTGGGAGTTACATCTCTGCTGCTGTCAGCCCTCTTTCCCCAAAGCGGTAATTCCATCATCAGCTGGTCACAAGAAAGCCAAGGGCTGTCTCTATTAGGAGGTGGTAAAGGGACCTAGCCTACCAGGTTTCTTAGATAGAGATAGGAAAGAAAAGACAGATGGCTAGAATTACTAGCAAGAGTATTCTCAGTGACAGAGACTCAGTTCACATATAAAAAAGCAAATATTAATAGGAAAATAGAATAAAACCAGGAAGCACATGACTTTGAAGGTTTCTTCTAGACTGTCACTATTTTCTCAGGCTTCCTGTACAAATGGAATTGAAATTTAAGGAAATTTATAAATAGGAAAATTATTAATAAAAAATTTATATTTGTACTTTGCTTATCACAAGGGCTTTGGAGTTCATGGATTTTGCATGTTTCTTTTCTAAGCTACAGAAATTCATTATTAAGAATAAACATTGTAAACATTTTCTCATTTAAAATATGAAAGCTTGCATACTGCTTATCAGTTTAAAAGAGTTTGTAGAAATTATGGGAGAAACTTTAACATTCCATTTGCTTTTACAAAGAATATTATTTAAACATTCATGCTGTTCTTTCTGGAAACCTAAATATACCAAGTGTTCTCTTTGAGTTTCCAAATCCTATGCATGTCTATTAATTTTGTCCCTAAAGGTTATTGATTTCCTGCTATTTGGAGTGTTTGAATACTTAATTTTTTCTTTGGCCATTTATAAACTACCTTTTCAATTATGTATGGTTAGCATCTTCTTTTGTTGTTGAGCGATGATAGGAATAAAGATAAAGTCAATTATGATAGAACAATGCCAAAATTATGTTGCATTACACAATTATGAGCATGATAAAAACTATTTGAAAATACAGGTAATTTGCAAAATGCTGACTAGCTAAAGCACTACCAGTGATGTTAAATATTCCCAGGTCAAAAGGCCAGGGACATTAGTACTGTAGTAGCTGTCAGTATTTCATGCTTTTAAAATTAAACCACATCCACACACAGGAAAGACACTGTAACATGAGTTCCAAAGGTCAAACTATGAATTTCCAAATCTAACAAAAATATAAACTTTTTTCGAAAGAAGTGGCTGGTTTATTAAAATTATGGTTTTTTCCAATGAAAAATGAATTCCAGAAATCACACTTGGAAATTCTTAGTGTTGTTTCGCAAACATTTTGAGAATTTGGCAAACAAAATGAAACAAACAAACAAACAACAAAAAACAATCTTCTCTTTTCTACTTTTAAGTCTGTTTTAAGGCTGCTTTCCAAACATGTTAACAACTAAAGGTACCCTAATCTCCTCAAATGTTTTACTTATCAAAAAAACTTACTGGTCTTATTTGCTTATTTTTTCCTTTCTTTTTCTTTCTTTCTTCTTCTTTTTTTTTTTGTATTGTTTGTTTGGTTGCAACAATGACAGAAAATTCTATGGTTGTGAGGGACAGTTTATAACAAGAAACATTGCTGGATAAATAAGGGAACATTTCATCATATTAACTCTGCTTTACTGAGAAACCATACTTTTAATATTGTTCAACATTAAATGCAGTTATTTATTCATATATTTCATATTATTTTGGGAGAAAAGATTATCTGTTATTAGTGTTTACAGGGATGATTATTTGTCATTTGGCTCTCCTATGTTTTTCTTAGACTAAAGATGCTTTCTTCTCTGTTATTAGGATATTTTTGTTGACTAGGAAATAATTGCATTATATGCTTGGAAAGGGAAAACAGAAACAACTGATAGGATGCAACCAGCTTAAAAAAAAACAACATGGAAGCGAAACATTAAAAGTAATGAGAAATAGAATAAATATATACCTTGAAATCATTACTTAAAAATATGTTAACTTCATTATTGTACAGAATATTTTATAACATGGGAGAAAGAGTAGTTAATATTTAAACTCAAACTATCTGTGGAGGCAGATTGCTTTTGCATTAAAATGTTTTGTGTATCAGTGTGTGTGTTTACACATCACAGAGTGCCTGTGGAAGTTAGAGGTCAATTTGTGGAAGTTTGTTCTGTTCTCTCCTTCCACCATTTAGACTCCAGGGATAAAACTCAGTTCATTAGACTTGGTGGCAAGTGCCTTTCCCACATAGGCATCTTGCAAGCCCTATTTGTTTGTTGCTTGTTTTGGAGAAAGAGTTTGGCTCTGTAGTCCAGACTGGACTTGAACTCATGACAACCTACTGTCTTAGCCTTTCAAGGGCTGGGATTGCAAGAGAGAGCCACCATGCTCCTCTGAAAATTATCATAAACTTACTAGAAAATTCAATGTAAGAAAATCATATTCCTGATTATCAGACAATTGGAAATACTTCTTAATGACAACAGCTGTCCTGGTATTCACTATGTAGACCAAGTTGGCCTTGAAATCACAGAGATCCTCCTGCCTCTGCCTCCCAAGTGCTGGGATTAAAGGCATGTGCCACCATGCCCGGCTGTATTTTACTTTTTAATAGTATATGAAAACATATTTTTAAATTAAATGTGTGAGAAAAAAATATCATTATAATTTTCCAGTGTTTGTCTATAAAAGAATAAACCAATATTCTTATGTCATTATCCTGTACCTTTTACCAGAACATGTTTCATTTTTTTTCAAAATGTATAGTGATTTGATAATATATCCCAAGCACAAGCAGAAAAAGCTGCGTGATCTTCACTCCTCTGCTCTTGTCAAGGCTGGCACGATGTTTAAGATAGTTTTAACTATCAGAAAATTTCTAATACTTTGTCATACTATTAATATTAGGGAAATTCAGCTTCAGAATAAAATGAATTATTCCACATATTGAAAAAAGACACTTTAATTTGTCTTCTAGTAATTTCTTGTGACCTTAGAAAGGAGTTTGTTTATTATTAAGTATATTTTTAACTCACTTTTTTTCCTCTTTAAAAATCTGAACCTGGTTATATGACTCCTTGGCATATACCCAAAGAACTCATCCTATTGCAGAGACACTTGTACATCCATGTTTATTGCTGCTCTTTTCACAATAGCTAAGAGATGGACACAACCTAAGTGTCCCTCAACTGACAAGTGGAAAATGAAAATGTGGTTTATTTACAAAATGGTGCTCTACTCAGCGAAAAACAGGTGAAATCATGAAATTTGCAGGTAAATGGATAGAACCAGAAACTGTTATATTAAGTGAAATAACAGAGACTCAGAAAAAGAAAGGATGTATGTTCTTCCTCTTATGTAGATTCTAACACCAAAGCCTCATATGTGAATATGTATCTTGATGCAACTGCAGGAACCAGGATAATGAAAAGGAACCAGGGAGGTAAAGGGAAAGAAGGAACCTGAGAGAGGAGAACAGTTGGAGACAGGTATAAAAGGGAGAAATGAATAAAATGGGGGATAATATTTAAATGGAATGGGGGAAGAAGGGTTACACTAGGAACTTTGTGAATAAAAGGAAAGAAGAATCTCAAGAGAGATGGGGCCATAGGAGACTGGTATTATCAAGGGAGAAATGGGGAAAATGGGGACACTTTAAATGGAAACGCCATGGTGGAATAGTGAGAAGGGAGAGGGAGAGAAAGAGAGAGAGAGAGAGAGAGAGAGAGAGGGAGAGAGAGAGAGGGAGAGAAAGAGAGAGGAGAGAGTGAAAAAAAATAACACCTAATTAGTGTAAAAAAAACAGAGGGAATCATATTAGTCCAACAACTTAATGACAAATTATACATAAAATGTTTCTATACGAATCCATGTGTATAGCTAAAGGCTACACCAGAATTAGTGCCAGATGGTAGAAACCTTCCTCTGAGTTGTTGGACAGAGTGCAAGGGACCCTCAAAATTACACAGGATATTGCCACAGACCTTGAGTGCCTCCCAGTACTTGAAGGTAAGACCCTATTGCTGAAGACAGAACATACTTTAGACACAGGATTTGGAGCAATGAAGCTGGACCTGACCTGAAGCCACTTCCCCCGAAGTCTAGCTTTCATAGATTTGGAAGGTGCTAAGGGAGAACTTCAGTCAATGGTCCAACACCAGCTTCCATACCAAATAAAACCATCAATGACTGGCACAGCATATGACATTGGTGCAGTAGTGGCACTTTTATATTGGAGGCAATCAACAGTTACCTAATTGGACTAAAAGCCCACTCAATGGGAGAAAACTCATGTGTGGTACTGTAAACATAACAAAATACACATGACTGGAGATGTCACATATTTTAGAGAAAACCCCAAGATTGTCTCATCCTTAGAAAAATATAATTTCTTACTATGTGCAAAATGTGTGTCCTTATATTTACTGACAAGTATTCCAGTTACCGCTAATCAAAGAAGCTTCTTTTGCACAACTGGTCACACACAGATATTGTCTGTAAATTGATCAAGTCTAAGTGGCACATCTATAATTCAGACTCTACATCAAAGGCTCACAGAACATAGAAAAATGGGGTAAAGAAGACACTAATGAATGTCTCCATTCTCATTAACGAATCTCCCTCATGCAACAGTGGTTAGGAACACAAAAGGTCACAAATGGCCAAAATGTAGAGATTAACAGTCTGTAGAATGCTGGTCCTTGGACAGGACTCCTATATTAAATTTTACTCATCTATGATTCCGGGACCATTGTAGAAGAGGAGGCAGAAGGATTGTAAGAGCAAAGAAGGAGGTGCATGACCACATGGAAAGAGAGTCCTACAGGCTCCTGTGACCCTGTTCATATGAATCTGTAGCAATGGTGTCAGCACATAAAAGTCTCATGAAAACTCAAGCAGACAGTAACTCAACATAGAACTGGGGGAATGAACAGCAGACTCCAATCTTAGCTGAAGAAATATTGGTAACTGATGGCTGTTGGGTGAGGAAGAGCTGATCTTCCTAAAGTTAGGGACTCTAGATAAGCTTCCCTGGACATCATATAGATATGCTAGATACTCTGATATGAGGATAGGTAAATATGCAATTAGATCATGACTAATTAGTTAGGGAATCAACCATGAAAGTAACACAAACATTCATTAACTATACAAGTAAATTCTTTAAAACTACAGAAGTTTTCCTAATCAAAACTGGGTTTGGAAACTGGAAAGTACTTAAGAGTACTTGCTACTCTTACTGAGCACTAGGATTCCATTCTCAGTATCTACATGGCAGCAAACAGCCATCTGTAACGCCGGTTCTAGGGGATCTGATACTTTCCTCTGGTGTCCA
The DNA here is from genome assembly GCF_000622305.1 of Nannospalax galili. Lineage (NCBI taxonomy): Eukaryota > Metazoa > Chordata > Mammalia > Rodentia > Spalacidae > Nannospalax > Nannospalax galili. Next base: position 2,988,776 of record NW_008359214.1, read on the forward strand.
GGGACACCAACACAAATGTGGTGATCATAAATACATACAGGCAAAACACTCATACACATAACATAATGTAAACATGTAATTTTTTTCAATGTGTCTGAAAAATTCATTCATTGTGTGTGAGAGAGAGTGAGAGAGAAAGAGAGAAAGAGAGAGAGATGTTTGTGTCTTTATATGTGTGTTTATGTATGGACCTGTCCTGTATATGGAGGTGATATGCATACATGTATGCATGTGCATATGAAGGTCAGTATCAATGCTGTGTGTCTCACTCAGTTGCTCTTCTCCTGGCTTCTCAGACAGGCTTTTACTGAGCTCATAGCTAGGCTGACTGGTGAGAAAGCTTGTGGATCCATTTGTAGCCATAAACTGTGCACTCAACTATTTATAGGGGTGATGGGTACTCAGGTTCTCATGCTTACATGGCTGTTGCTTTAATGACAGCCATCTCTCTAAGCCCCGGCATACTATTTTAAAGTATGTCGTCAATTAAATGTTCATATAAAATATTTTAAGCTGAAATTTTTATTGTGAACATATTTTCAATTAGAGAAAACCAAGTGCATGCTTTTCGAAGTCAATCATATGTAGATCCTGAATATTACAGAGGTGGTAGGTTGGTTATGTGCAATATATGTGTAATATATTCTAAATAGAAATAATTGCTTTAGAAAAGTTTAACTTGATGGTATCCAGGGAAAGCAAATTATAAGGACAGTCTTCCATAGTTCCAAATCTGCCCAAGCCTTCTAATACAAACATAAAATTGGCAAGATTTTTAACCACAGGTTTTATAATTCACTAGAAAAACTCCCAGAGCTCACTGAAAAATTTTATGGTCACAGTTCTTATAATATGGAAGAGTAGAGAAATAAAACCAACAAAATAAAGAGATGTGCAGGGTGGAATCTACAAACCCTTAGACTCACAGCTTCTTGCCTCTTTTTCCTGTTGGAGTCGTGAGCTCTGTCACCTCTTCTAACTACACTGTGTAACCAGGCACAAAGAGGTTTGGGGCCAGGCAGGCCAATCTGGGTTTCAGAGTTGGTCTGAGGCTTCAGAACCTAGGCAAAGCTGATTGTCCACTTGGGTGAATGCTATATCTAGCTGCTACAACATGTGACTGAAACGGAATAACTTCAGGGATCCCATGAGTCATCATGGAAACATTTATCAGTTATAATTAATCCTAGGAATCCAACATCAATAATAGAAGATGTTCTTATCTCTGAGGAAAAGTTTAAGTGTTTAAAAGTTAGCAAAGCACAAAGGCCATATTTCATTTTGTCAAAGTTAAATTCCATACTAACATGCCTATATTGTAGAAAAATCTTCCACATAATTGATGTCTAAGCAAGCATATTTTTAAAAAAAACTATAACAACTCATTATTTTAAAATAAAGTTTTCAGGCCAGTGAACTTTCTCAGTGGGTGAATGTGCCTGCCATTTAAGCCTGGCAACCTGAATTCTAAGAATACACATAAAGGGAGAAGTAAAGAACCAACCCCACAAAGTTGCCCTTAGACATCTACATGTGTGTCATGGTATGTGTACCCACATATATCATTCACACACACAAGGATAATATATAAATAAAAATTTAAAACATGGCCAGAGCTGACCATGGTGGCAAATCCTAGCACACGGGAGGCACAAGTGGGTGGATCTATGTGAGATCAAGGCCAACCTGGTCTACATAGAGATTTTCAGGGACCCTAGGGCTACAAGGAAAAAAAACAAAAACAAAAACAAAAACCTAGGCACAGTGGCATACAGCTTTAATCTCAGCATCAGGAATGGAGATGCGCAAATCTCTATGAGTTTAAGACCAGCCTGGTCTACATGCTGAATTCCAGGACAGCCAAGGGTATATAGTGATAGACTCTCTAAAATTAGCAAATTATATAATTAAATGTATCAGAATTGTGTATACTTGCATATTTGTATTTTGATTTACTTAAGGATAACAATATTAAAGCTTTTAAATAAGAGCGCAAGCAGGAATCACTGAAGAAACTGGATATAAAGTGTGTTTTCATCTTTTTCAGTTATTTCATAGACATAGAATTAAGATTCTTTTTTATTTTTATTTTTTTTTTTTGAGACAGGGTCTCCCTTTAGCCCCACCTGGCCTAGAACTCATTATGCAAACCAGTCTGGTCTTGAACTCACAGAGAGCTGCCTGCCTCTACCTCCCAACTGCTGGGATTAAAGGCATGTACCACCACAGTGGCTAGAATTAAGATTCTTAACTTTAGGAAACAAATTTGCATTCATTTGATATTACACAATTACTGATTTTTTTTATTTGTTAGAAAGAAAAGAAGAAAGATCCGCTTCAAAATTCAAAGACTCACAGATAACAGATAAGTACAAAAAGGACATATAAATCCTGCCAGCAGATTGGCAATCAAGCAAGGCACATTATTATAAGAAATGGGTTGTTTACAAGATCATATTTCACTAAATTATGTATGTCCTAATGTAGCTAATATTTTTCAAAATGCATAACTTACTGTGAGTTTTTCCCAAATCAACATGTAGAATCATGTCTAACGAATTTTATCAACCAGGCTTTAGATATAAATTTACTATTTTTCACTATCTTTATTTTGCACAATTTCAATGGCTCTACCTTCTTAGAAAAATCAGCGTGTAAATTTTACTAAACATAGTAAACTCAAGTATATTGAAAATCTTTGTGAGTTTTAAATTAAATTTGTTTCTTTTATTGCTTAGAATGTGAATAGCATTTGCCATTTAGATAAATTCTTGTCAAACAGATAAAGTGTTGATTGACACAAATTAGCATCTGTATTGCATACAAAGACATGCTTTTGTATGATGTACATGGTATACAAAGATATATCATGGAGACTAGTTCACAGGCCAGTGCATTGTTAATGTGATTTCTTAAGTTCATGTCATTGGGCTTTTTAGGAATATATCAGATAGATAGGGATTAAATATGTCTTAGAATGGTAGAATTACTATGCTGTATTCATAAAGCAGTAAATAATTGCTCTTCTATGTATTTGTACTAAAATTTTAATTTTTATGATTGTTGGATTTTTTATCTTGAGAAGAAAGAGGGGCTGGAGTGATGGCTTAGCAGTTAAGAGCACTGACTGCTCTTGCAGAGGACACAGGTTTGATTCCTAGCACTCATATGGCAGCTAACAACTGTATGGAAAGTCTGGTTCCAGGGGAATCTGATTTCCACAGGCACTGCATGACACAGATGCACTCACATACATGAAGGTAATACACAGATACACATAAAATAAAAAATAATAAACCTTTTTTAAAAAGTAATAAGGGGCTGGAGAGATGGTTCAGCAGTTAAGAACACTGGTTGTTCTTACAGAAGACCCGGGTTTGAATTCTAGCACCCACATGGCAGCTAACAACTCTCTGTAACTCTAGTCCCAGGGGATCCAACAGCCTCTTCTGACCCCCCCTGGGCATTGCATGACACAGGTGCACTTACCTACATGCAGGCAATACATGCATACACATAAAATAAAAACAATAAATAAAAAAATTAAAAAGTAATAAATGAAGAGTAGGTAATTTATTAGAAACAACCCCCAAAATAATGATTAATAAAGTAATAATATTTTCTCACTTTGTAATGACAGCAACTAAACTGTAGAAATTGTATTGTGTATTTATTATTAAAAGTTAGGTTGAGTCGACATTTACAAAAGAATTTTTGAGGATTTGTCTTTTTAGGACTGTGTCACTTCCCTTCAGTGTATTGTCCACAATTATCTACACTTTTTCTGTAAGAATTAATGGAATTTTTCTTTTGTTTTTTCCTCCTTTACTGAATAAGTAACTCTGTGCTGTATTTATTTGTCAGTGCCATTTTTTTGTTTTATTTTTTTCTGTTGTCCATAAGTTAAACAAGCAAATCTTTAATAGATTTGCTATTTTACTTTTGTCTTAGTCAAAATGCTTAATTATGATCATAAAAATCATATTGAGATTTTAATGCCTGTAGTGGCTAATGTAGTGTTATAAAGAAATGACTACACAACAATACCATTTAGTATGAATTGTTTACTAAACTTAGAGAATGCAAACAGTTATAATAAAGGAATAAGTGTTTTTTCATCTCAGGACAGGAGATTGTGTTATAAAGAGGTTATGTCTTCTTTCTCCTTATCTCCTGTTCACTTCCCCTTTGATCTTCTGCCATGCTATGATGCCCTGGATGATGCTACCATGTCTAGGTACTTGGCCTTCCAAAACACAAATTCATGAGTCACAGTGGATCCTTGTGTTTTGTATACTATCAGTTGCAATTGCCCAGTCTTGTACGTTCTAATGTTAAGAACTACATGACAAGATAAATCAGTTTGTGAGTTTCCTTGTCCCAAGTATTCTATTATAGTAATAGAAGATGGACCAAGACAATGTAAGGAAAATATTTTGGGTTTTGATAATAGAGGTAGGTTTTCCCTGGCCTTGAGAAAATCTAGGAATAAAAACCATAAAGAAAATAAAAGCAGAAAAGTGTAAACAATGACAATTTATGAGACTATCAGTTTGTTTAACCTGATTTCTGGGTTATCTTTAGGTATGCATTTATTGTAAATTTTTGAATATTTTTGGTTATTCATAAATACAGTTAACTGTAAGAAAATGAACTAATACTAAGATTGGGAGAATTAATGAATTTATTTAGCAGTAATGTGCCAAAATTCAGAAAAGGTTTTCATTGAGGAAATATTTTTACACTTCAGAAGGTAGAAGAATAAATGGAAACCATAAAATGATGTTTAATCTTATTGCTCAGATGATCCGATATGGAGATGGAAATACAGTCAATCAGTCAATATTTCTTACACAAACATCGTTTTAACAGTTCCACGGGAATTCTGTCTTATCTAGTTCAGTATAGAGTCATGATTCTGAAATGCTCTCCTCCCCTTCCTTTCATCATTTCTTGCAGAGCAAGCATCAGATGGATCAATAACGTCTGGAACAACCCTAATGTGTTCCAACACTGAGTTGTTTAGTAATTTAAAGCTTATATCTAGTGGCCAACTGAAGTTTCTTACTCATCCTTGTTCTTTGAATATCGATTGACTAGGTTTCAGAGTAAATATAAGCAAAGCAAGCCATCCAGCCACAATCAGCCAATGTGTGAATAACAACAAATGAGAAGCCTGAGTTAATTCTTAATACGTTATTCATAACATTTCTAAGCACGTGATTTTTAAAAATAATTTATTGAATTTTGTGCATTTAATAAATGTATCTTGATCATATTTAGACCCCATCCCCTCTCTGCACCTTCCCTATTTTCCCTCACAAGTTTTCATGCATTCTGCCATGTAGGAATATGATTTTATTTAAACAGTAGAAATATCATTTTTCACGTATATGTGCATGTATGCCAGTATGCAGGTATCTATGCAGGTGTGTAGAGGCTGAAGGGCGGCTCTGGGTGTCATGCTCAAAAAAAGCACTCACTTCTTTGATTCTGAGTCTCTCCTTGGTCTAGGGTTCACTAATTAGGCTATGCTGGCTAGCCAATCAGACTTGGCGTTGTTCTGTGTCTGCCTCCCCAACACTGACATGTATCTACCACACCTATCATGTGGGCTATTAGAATCAAATTCAAGTTCTTATTCTTGCAAGACAAGCATTTTACCAATTGAGCCAATGCCCTGGTTTAGAAATTTCTAATTTTTTTCTCAATGTATTTTTTATTGAATTTCTGTGGAAATTTCATTTTTTTTTTTTTTTTGTCTTTCTGAGACAGAGTCTCCCTACAGCCCCTGCTGGCCTGGAACTCACTATGTAGACAAGGCTGGCCTCAAACGCACAGAAATCCACCTGCCTCTGCCTCCCAAGTCCTGGGACAAAAGGTGTGAGGCACTACACTGAGCTTAAAAATTTTAATTTTTATGAATAAGTTATTAAAGCAATATTTTTCTTTGTATAATCATGGCAAAATCAGAACACTCAGTTTTACCTGTAATATCCATGAGAAAATTTAAATCATAAAATTTCAAAGAAGGCAGCGACCTTGAAATTCATCCTTTATGCTCAGTCATTCAAGCAAGAACCTTTCCCATTTCATTCATATCAGACCCTGTTTAAACCTGTGCACTGTCTTCAGTAGATAAAAATTGTACGTAATCATTAACACTGCTTATAGTCCCTTCTTTCTCAAAAATATTCAGTGTTTTCTGGGGCTGGAGAGATGGCTCAGCAGTTAAGAACACTGGTTGTTCTTGCATGAGACCTGGGTTCGCATCCCAGCACTCATATGGCAGCTAACAACTGTCCATAACTCCAGTCCCAGGGGATCCGACAGTCTCTTCTGTCCTCCACAGGCATTGTACGACATGGGTGCACTTACCTACACACAGGCAATACACGCATACACATAAAATAAAAATAATAAATTAAAAAAGTCAGTGTTTCCAGGCTAATTAATATACAATAAACCATTTTATAGTTTAGTTCAAAATACTTAATATCATATATCTCATTCACAAATGATTTCTTCCATTCAAATTTTTATTCTATACTAGCTGTGACCTTTATTAGTATTTTTACCTTTGCCTAAGATTTTCTTTGTAACATTTTTTTATCAGCAAAGTTAGGTTTATTCAGGAAAACATGGCCCCAATTTGAATCCTATTTGTAAGAACTAGAAGCCATTATATTTTCTTTTCCAAATCTTTAATGTATCCTTTATTACCTTCAGGGTCACTGTATAATAGTATGTATTATATAGAGAAAAACACACTACATAATGTTTCATCCAATCACAAGCCACTATGCTACAGTGGTCACTTAAAATCATTACAGCATCTGATAATTCCTGTCATTAACTGACCCTGTGAACACTACTCAGGCCTTTGGTGAAATTCATGCATGCAAACCTACTGTGATTCCAGTCATAGGAATCCACAGCACATTCACTACTTACATAAAGTACATAATACTTGATGGTAACTAATGATTCCTACCGGTGCTTTTAAAAATATGTCTTTGGGGCTAGAGAGATGACTCAGCAGTTAGGACCACTGGTTGTTCTTGCAGGGGACCCAGGTTCAGTTCCCAGCAGTCACAGGGCAGCCTAACAACCACCTGTAACTCCAGTTCCAGGGATCTGATGTCCTTTTCTGACATCCGCAGGCATTTTACAGCACAGATACACTTGCTTACATGCAGGCAATACACTCACACATCAAAAATAATAAATAAAATATTTAAAAATATATTATATCTTTTATTACTATTGTAGAATACACTTAGTTTCCATCTGGCAAAACATTTACTTTTCATTAACTGAGGGTACATGTGGGTAGGTGTATGTGTATTTACATTATTAATCTTTATATATGTATCATATATGTAGTTTCTATATAAAATGTCAAAGCTTTTAAATGTTTTATAAGATTAATAAATGGTCATTTTTAGTTACTGTAACCCACTAGCTAGTCTATTATTATCTACATACAGTTGTGGATTTATTTAGTAACATATACACTGAAACCATCACCATAATGAAAACTAGAGGCATATCCATGTCCATCACCTCTAAGGGATTCCTAGTATCATTTCATAAATTTTTGTTCTTGCTTTGTTTTGTTTAAGAACATTTCCCTAGAGATTTGTCCTATTACTAACAATCAGAGTGCCCAAGCATAGGAATTTGCTGCCTAGCACTTCTCCAGAATTTGTTAATATTGTATGGTTTTTAGTATTAAAAATTTCAAAATTTTATCCATTATTCTTATTCCAAATATTTCAATTTCATTGTGATGTTTTTATTTATACTTACTATTTCCTTGGCTATGTCAGATCACTTTTGTTCATTTCATACAAAACAAAGATTATTGAGTGGTATGTTCATAACTGTATACATCACAATACATAATTTTTGTTTTCAATATTTGTAAAAATCATTGGCTTCTCATTTTGTTGGTCTGATTATTGGAAGAATTTCCTCACAATTACGTTTTGTTCTTTACTTGCCAGACTCAGCTTTTATATCACTGTCTCTATGGGTATTAAATATTCCCACTTAGTTTTTTTTTGTTCCAGAAGATCTGAGTTGGTAGATAAGCATTATGAGTTGAAGCAGTGGGTGATGAAGATCTTCCTGGAATGGTTGCATACATTATGGCAGATCCATTGTAAGAAAACAACTGTGAACCACACAAATAAGTCTTTAAAGTCACACTAATCACATGTTCAGCTAAACCTACTTTATACAGATCACAAAAATGCCCACAGCCACGCCAAGGCTACTGCAGAAGGAAAAAATATGATGGAGGTGAAGTTGAGAAGTAGCATATTGGATTTAACAAATTAAAACTGTAAATGCTACAGGGACACAAAGTCATGAGAGTACCTTGTTACCCGTCTCCTTATTACCACCTCAACTAGGACCTTAGACAGTATATAATTGGATCCCCTAAGTGTAAGCATTGCTCTGAGCGTGATATTCTGTGCTGCTTGGTAAAACTACATCTGGGTATTTTCTAACACCAATTTGAGAAAAAAAAATAGCTTCTTAACTTTATGTATTTACATATAAGCCTTAATCTGCTTCTGGGTCTGTATATTCCTAGGGACATGCCTTCACTGTGAAAACTAGGATTCAACATTTAGTCTTAGAGTAGTGTTTGTAGTGTTTCCTTCTTTGTGCTTGTGTTCAATCTGTACTTCAAAGGAATATAGGCCAGTTTCTTTCTCTATCATGTGGAATGGTTGTCCCCTCAGTATTGCATTGTGCTCTATTCTGTCGCTCAAAAAAGACTGGTGTGTAAATATCTTAGAATCATTGAGGACATGGAACCCTCATCAAACCCAGAATAGTAAGGTAAATTTCAGAAATGAACCAGGGAATTGTTCAAACTTGGCATCAGGGGGGGAAGATGGTAAGTTTTCATAGATATCTGAATTCTTATTTGGGTCACAGGAAGGAAAAAAATCTTAAAACTATTGCCAGTATCACTTCTTATAGTGCTATAGAGAAAATGCTCAGAAAATATTTACATTAGTAGTATAAAAATGTATGACATTAAATAAACAGATACAGTAAACATTCTGTCTTCTTTCAGGAGGCAGGGAAGACTTTCCTTGCCCTTAGGTTTATGCTGTCTTTCTCTTCTGTGTTCCCTGGAGTGAGTCAGCATTGAAGATGATTAAGTCAGTTGTTAAAATTAAGCTTTACTTGTCAAAATAAATGAACTAAGTATTAACAAAGGAATTGGAAAGTGCATTTTTACTTATTCTTTGTGTTTGCTCCCTTTTTGTTAAATAATGGCATTTAGTTATTCTCTCTCTTCCTCTTTCCCTCTCTCTCTCTGTATACACATAGCTAGAAATTAAAGTGATAGTGACAAATTTAAAATAGGCATTAAAAATTGATTAGTAAGCATAATAATTTAGTCATTGTTTTCACTACAGAGAGAACAAAGAATAAATATTTTCCATCAACATACTTTTTTAAAATATTTTATTTACTTATTTTTATTTTGTGTGTATGCATATATTATCTGCATGTAGGTAAGTGCACCCATGTCCTGCAATGCCTACGGAGAACAGAAGAGGCTTTTGGATCCCTGGGATTGGAGTTATAGACAGTTGTTAGCTACCATGTGGGTTTGGGGATTCAAACCTGGGTCTTCTGCAAGAACAGTATTCTTAATCGCTGAACCATCTCTCCAGCCCCTCCACCAACATATTTTAACATAAAAATTACTTTTTCATACAACTGAGTGATTTAGGGGGGGTGAATCACTGGTTACTCAGAGGGAAATGTGATTGTGTGTGGTGGGACATGTAGAAGCAAAGTGCGAAGAACTGCTTGAATGTGATACCTACAGGTAAACAGCCTGGAAACCCACCAGGCTACTTACCTTCTCTCAAATTCAACACCTTCATCTCCTAAGTGACAATAGTGATGACTGCCTAGTAGCAGTGACTCTGTGTGAGTCTTTTCTTCTTGTCAAAGGGCAGAAGCAAAACCAAGAGCTTCATTTACAGTCCATTACGTGTTTTTGTTTTAAATTGAGTTTTGTTATTCTCTGAGAATCTACATCTTGCCACCTTTACTCACTTGATAAAAGATAACATTCTGATCTTTATCTAACATTCTGTAAGTTGTTTTTTGCAATTTGTAATTCACATGTTAAAGAATAAAGTAAATCAAGACTCTGTCCCTGAGTAATATCTGTATCTATATTTTTCTTAAAACATTTCTACCTCCTTCAGAAATCACAGACATTATAGTTGAAATCAGCAACATTCCATCATTCACAAACCAAATATTTTTTTAAATGATGAACATTTGCTGGCATTTCTTTGCACTGTTCCCACCACCAAAATACTTTAAACACATCATGCCACTTAACCTTTTTCAAAACTCTGTCCAACGATACTCTGAGAACTTAGTGGATAAGGCACTGCACTGGTGGTAGGATAAGGAATGGCAAATAAGCAATCACACCAAATAATAAATTATTCACATTGTTTATTTACTAAGTGTGAAAAGTGTTTATTCACATTCTGTGTAAGAAAAAAAAAACCCAGATTGACCGGATTTAGGTAACTTCTAGGAACTGGTTACTGAGAGATTTTGTTTATTTATTTTTTTGTTTGTTTCTTTTGTTTTTTTAAACTTAGTATTCCTCAAAAACCAAGGCTGCCAGCCAACTCTTTTTGCCTTAATTTCTATATGCTGAAACTAAGCACATGACATGTCAAACATAGCTTAAAATAGCTTAATAACCTTAACTTTGCTTTTTCTATTGTGGTGTGTGTGTGTGTGTGTGTGTGTGAGTGTATGTGTGAACCTGTATGCCTGTGTACTAGAAACTGAACCCAGGACCTTGTGCATATTTTTCAAGTACTCTTCCACTGATCTACATGCCCAAAACTCCCAACCCTGACTGAGAAAGTTTTAATCAAAATGTACCTTTCCTTGAAATACCGTTCACCTTACTTGTACTCAACCATGTAAAATTTGTGCATGGTGGGAATTAAGCTACATTTTTCTAAATATTTTAAAATATATCCTTTCCTCTTCAACTCATCTCATATTTTCCCCACCCCCTCACAATTTCTTCTTCTTTTCTTTATTATTGTGAAATATACATGCATTTAGGAATATACATATTTATACATATATAAAGAACCGAGCCTATTTACTGTGTACTTGTGCTTAGGGCTACCCACTTAGAATCGGATACCCTCTCAGGGAGCTAATCCCTGGACAAAACTGAATCTTCCTCCCTCAGCATTCCTTGACTGCCTGCAGTGCTTTACCTTAAGGTAGGATTCTGTGAAAAATTTCCCATCTACATTGACATGTCAACTGGTTTTGTCATTAAAGAACCGAGCCTATTTACTGTGTACTTGTGCTTAGGGCTACCCACTTAGAATCGGATACCCTCTCAGGGAGCTAATCCCTGGACAAAACTGAATCTTCCTCCCTCAGCATTCCTTGACTGCCTGCAGTGCTTTACCTTAAGGTAGGATTCTGTGAAAAATTTCCCATCTACATTGACATGTCAACTGGTTTTGTCATTAAATAGATGTCTAGAATTCATTAACAGCAGATTTTTTTCCATCCGGCTCTTACAAACATTCTGCCGCTTCTTCTGTGATGTTCCCTAAGCTTTAGATGTGTAGGTTGCATTCTAGATGTATCACTTAGTGCTTGAAACCCAACAGTACTTATTCTCTCCATTTTGACTTATTCTTTGCATTTTTATTTTTTTGATTACTCTGATCAAACACCATTACCAAGGCAGCTTATAGAAAGAAGTTTTTATTGGGCTTATAGTTCTAGATAGAGGGACAAAAGTCTATCATGACAGGGGATGCATAACAGGAAGCAGCAGGAGCAGAAAACTGAGCTCACTCGACTTCAAGTAGGCACAAGATCAGAGACACAAAGTTGAAATAGGAGGAGACTATAGACTCTAGAAGCTCTTGCCCAGTGGCGACAGGTTGCCTCCAGCAAGCCCATGCCTATTAAATGTTCCATGAACCTCCCCAAACAGCACCACCAATTTAACAAGTGTTCACATACTTGGAGCATTTGGGGTACGTTCACATTCAGACAACAGACCAGTTGTAGAACTTTGTAATAGACTCTACCTATTGCAAAAAGAAGCTTCTCTGATGAGTGGAGAGACTTGTCTGTGAAATTGTATTGTTCTAGTAAAGTGATGGTATTAGATTCTTCTCTAGGGTCTATGACTTCCAATCGTGTACTTCACTATGTTTACAGTGCTGTGAAAGAATCCCAATCTATTGAGAAAGTGTTAAGTTCAATTAGACAGCTGACTGTTGATTGCCCGTAAGATAAAAGTGCCACTACTGCATCATTGATGACATCTTTTCAGGTCAATCATTATTCTGGTTCATAGGCTTTAAATCTTGGTAGGATCTTTGATGGGTTTTCTTCCTTGTCAGCTTCCAAAGGACCTCCTGATTTTATGAGAGCTAGTCTTCAGGAAAGAGATTTTCAGGTCAGTTCTAGTCAGATGTTCCAAGTCCTGTGTGCAAAGTATGTAGTATCTTAAACTATAGGTCTTATCTTCCTGTTCTGGGAGGCAATGAAGGGCTGTAGCGATAGCTTACATTATTTTAGATGTCTCTTGAACTGTTTTTATATGTTTTTATTGAAATTTTGTGCATTTCATTTAATAGGTCATAATCACATTTAGATACTTTCACATCTCTACCCTCAATGGTACCAGATTTCATGCATTGTGATATATATGTTAAGGCCTATCTATACAGTCAAGAATTGTACCTAGATGACCCTCCATTCAACTTCATCCAGTGGTGTCTAGTCAGTCTATAAAGACTCATTCCCATCAATTCTTCCTCATCCTGCAGTAATCACTTGCCAATAGTTCCTTGGCTGATGTTGGGGCCTGCTATCCATTTCCCAAGTTCTATGATAGGTTTTTGTCTAATTGAGTAGGCATGGGTCTTGTGCATGCTGTCACCATTGTTGCAAGTTCATATGAGCAAGTTCCCGGTGTCCTGGATCTTCTCTGATAAGTGGTGTCACTTCTCTGTAAATATTAGGATCCATATTTAGTATACATTAAGAAATTTCATTTGTCTTGAGATTCTCAAGAGATAGGACTTTCTCTAGGATCTATGTCCTCTCCAATCCTGTGCATTTGGCTATGTTTACCGTGCCACACTAGAGTTCCCTCCAACTGAGAGGACTTTAAGTCCAGTTAGATAGCTGTTGATTTCCCTAAACTTAGAAGTGTCATTACTACACCACTAGAGATAGTTTGCTGTGCCAGTCATTGTGGCTAATAGGCTTTAGAGTTGGGTTGTAATGTTGATAGATTTTCTTCCATAGCACTTTACCTATTATCCTCTAGAACTATGAGAGCTACTCTTCAGTTATAATGTTTCCAGGTCAGTTACAATTCCATTGCTTCAAGTCATGCCCTGAAGCATGCCCTGTCTTCAGCAGGGTCTTACCTTCAAGTACGTTCTTGGAAATAATCAAGGACTGTGGCAATAGCCTGTGTTATTTGGGGAGTCTTTTGGATTACCCTGACCAACAACTTGAAGGGAGAGTCCTCCTGTCTGGCACTATGTTTCTTGTTATATACCCTTGAGGTATACAAATGTAGTCATGCTCAGAAATTCTATGTGTATTTTTCAGGAATTATTTTTGCTACTACATTTCCCTCTGGTTTTTCCCACCACTTGAGATTTATTTGTCTCTCTCTCCCTCCTCAATTAAACCACCCCTATTTTTCCCTTGATAAAACCTGCCTCCTATTATTCCCCATCTTGATTTTCTTCTTTTTGACCCCCATGGTTCCTTGTATGTCCTTCCATCTTCCCATCTCAGTTGACTACCTATTTTCACCATTTCCCTTTTCACATCTGTTTCTTACTGTTCCCCACTCTCAGTCTCTTTCTTTCCCTTTCCTCTGTAGTTCCTCTCCTTTTTCCTGGTTCTTATTGTTACATCAGGATATATACTCACAAATAAGGGATTAAGACTAAGATCAACAAACAAGAGAAAGCATATGTCGCTTGTTTATCTGAGTCTGTGTTAATTTATTGTTTCTAAATGAAGTTTACCTGGAAATTTCATGTTTTCATATGTCCTTCCCACTGAATAGAACTACATTATGTAGATGTACCACATTTCCAATATCCATTTGTCAGTTGAGGGACATTTAGGTTGTTTTCATTTCTTAGCTATCATGAAAAGAACAGCGACAAATTAGATGTACAAGTATAGGATGAGTCCTTTGGGTATATGCCAAGGAGTGGTATAACTGCATCCCATGGCAGATTCATTTTTAGTTTTTTTGAGTTCTCCACACTGATTTCCATAGGGATTGTATGAGTTTTCAATCCCACCATCAGTGAATGAGCATTCCCTTTCTTTATATCCTCACCAACATTTGGTGTCTTTTGTTCTTTTGATCTTACCCAGTCTAACTGGGGTAAAATGAAATCTTAAAGTGGTTTTGATTTGCATTTCTCTAATTACTAGGTATATTGAACAATTTAAGGTGTTTCTTAGCCATTTTTATTTCCTTATTTGAGAACTCTGTTCAGGTCCCTAGCCCATCTTTTCACTGGGTTGTTTATTTTCTTGTTTCTTTGTTCTTTGAGTTCTTTGTATATTCTGGATTTTTATCCTCTGTTGGATGTGTAACAGGTCAAGATTTTCTCCCACTCAATGGGTTTCCTCTTCACTTCTTTGGATATTTCTTTTGCAGTACAGAAATTTTTTCAGTTTAATGAATTAATGTCCCACTTTTTGATTGTTGACCTTAATGCCTGAGTAACTGATGTCTGATTTAGAAAGTCTTTTCCTACACCTGTATCTTGTAGGATACTGCTTATGATTTCTCCTAGAAGTTTCAGTTTCAGGTTTCATATTGAAGTCTTTGATCCATTTGGAGTTGGCATTTGGGCACAGTGGAAGATAAGGGTCCAATTTTAGCCTTCTACAGATAGAGATCCAATTTCTAAAAAAACATTTTCTTGAACTACCTTGACCAACAATTGGAAGGGAGGTTTTCCTTGCCTAGAACTGTGTTTTTTGTTAGATTGCCTTCAGTTATATATAATTTTAAAAATTATAATTTCATATTTTGATTCATAGAAAGCAAAATCCAATTTTGATGCTATTTATTCATTCAGTCCTCACAAAAGGTGGCTACTACCTGATTAAGTGTGGACCTTCAAAGTGGGCCTAAAAGACTGATACAGAATGGAAGATCAGTAAGTCCATACTGAATTTTAGCTTTATCCTGAGAACAACCCAAAGATTTGAAGTGTAGAGTGATTTATTCAAAACCTGTTTATCTAGATACCAATAATCATTTTCCCAATATTCAATATCCACAATATCCACCACAATATTCTTTGTATGTCTCATTATCACAAACTGCTCCTAGCTCAACATCCCTTTGCTGCTTGTGTTCTTTGGGGCCATATCTATGTGGATGCCCCTCTGTTGGCACCTAAATGCAGTCTTCCTGTTTAGTGTTCTCATTCACCTTCCTCTTTGTATTTTCAATGACCACATCTGTGACACCCAAACTCTCACTCTGTCACGTCAACACTAGGAAATCAACACTAAAATATCAACCTCTGTTACATGGTAGGTAAAAGGATTTTAACTTAATGAAATTTGAATGCATGAAGAAAGGATTATCTTAAACCTTTAGCACTTTATATGTTTATGTGGTATTTATCATATTAAATAACTCTATCTCCTTTATTATATGATTTTTGTTTTCTTTTGGTAGAAAGTTGCTGGTTCTCCTCAGGCCGGCTGTGAAAACCCTAACCTGGATCAGGTCCCCTGCCGATTAGGGGGGGCAAGAGGCATGGAGTCACCACACACAGAGCCTGGGAGTTGGGTAGAAGCAAGCACTAGGCAAGGTGCTGCAGGCTCATTTAATGCAGGAGGGGACAGGCCTTATATTTCCCTTTTCTCCACCCCCAAGTCCCTTTAGTCAGTGTATCACTTTCTGAGTGGTCTGCACCACACAGTCTGTTAGCAGTCACTGGTCTCCTGAGTAGAGTACAGAGGCATGGGCTCCTTTAGGTGGGCTATTTGCAGACCAAGAAGTGAAGTGAATTCTTGCTGAATCCTAGGGCTCTGGATCCGCACCATCTTTGGAGGCCTCCTGCTACATTTCCACCCTTTTTCTTTTAAAATGACTGTCTAGCAAGAGCCTGTAGGCCGCTCCTCCTCAGGATGACCCCAGGATCGTGGACTGTGCCTGTCTTAGGTTGTCCTATTTGGGCATGAACCTTACCCATCATTGGAGCATGGGTATACACATCCATGTCCTGGCTTAGGTTGATTCAGCCCAACAGGAGCTTACCCATCATTGACTACCAGCCCTCCAAGGGGTATTTTCCCAGGGGATCAGTTGAGGTGGGGAATTATCTGTAGGAGGCCTCATATATTTGTGCAAGCCAAGTGTGTTGGGCTGCATAGGGCAAGTTGAAATCATCTTCGTGTATTGGTCTGAGGGCCTCATATACCGAATGATTGAATTTTTTCTGACTGCAGGAATGACAAACAAGGCATTTAAGAAGTAGAAAGATAAGAAAAATTATGCCTGTCAGGAGTAGGTAAGTGATGATCCAAGATGGGTAAAACAGTGCTTTTAGGTTAGAAAAGATTTTCTCTAAGCATGCAAACCGAGGAGGCACTGCCAGGATAATCTTGGACAGTCAGGTTGAACAGCCCAATGCATGAGATGCATTGTTGGTAGTAAAGTGTAGAGAGTTATTTAGGGGCCAGGAGCCACTGAGTGATCCCCAGGAAGTAACTGGGTCCGTGGTGGGATGGCCAAGCATAGAATTAGTTGAATAGAGGGTGGAGTAGGATGGGGAATGAAGTGATAAGGGCAAGAGTATAGGCAGGGAGGGGACCAAGGTCCAGAGATCATGGGCTGTGGCAGGGGCGGGGAAGAACAAACCAATTTTCTAGATAGTGGCAAGGTGTCTGGGTCCTGGGGGTCCTGTTGGTCAGTTGCTGGTCTCACATCTCTCGCTGGAACCCATACTGACTTTGTTTCTGTGTCAGGAAACACACAAGCATGGCCTCACCCTCTTGTTAACAAGGGGGTGGGTGGTTGCCATTGACATGTTATGGGGTCCTTCCATCTCACTAGTGGCAGGGGTGTAGGCCTAGGTATGGTAGCCCAGTGTTTGTAGATGGGGCTCAACCCATTTTCATTAAAGGATAGGAAATTAATGCTGAATAGAGCTTCAATTAGAGTCAGGTGCAGGTCCCTTTTAGACTCAGGGGTAGCAAATTTTTGTAATGTTTCTTTGAGGGTCCTATTTGCCGGCTCCACAATGGCTTGTCCCTGTGGATTATAAGGGATGCCAAGGGAGTGGCTAATTTTCCATGTTGACTTGAATGATTGGAATTGTAGAGAGGTGTAAGCTGGCCCATTATCAGTTTTTAGGGTCCATGGCACTGCTATTACCAGTATTGCTGATTTTACCACTTTAATGGCATGTGTGGCCTTTTCACCAGTTTGAGCAATGGTGAAAAGAAAGGAGGAGTAGGTGCCAACAATGACATGGACATACTTAAGATTACAAAAGGAGCTGTAATGGATGACATCCATTTGCCAGAGGGCATTGGGTAGGAGACCATGCGGGTTAACCCCATATCGATTGAGGGGGCCTAAGGGAGCAAGGGGTGCACATGTAATGCAAGATCTGCTCAGGTGTTTGCATTGAGAGATGGGTAGGTTGGGTAGAAGGCAGTACAGACCATGAGGAGAAAGGGGAAATTGTTGG
>NW_008359214.1:3006768-3008307 GCF_000622305.1 Nannospalax galili
ATAGGGATGGGATCCTTGTGGACTTTTACTCGAGCAAAGGGAAGACATCTGAGGGCCTGAACCGCACACTGGCTGTCGGAGAATATATTGAGCGGCTCAGTCTGGCAGACTTGGAAGATTTTTAACAAGGCCAGGAGCTCCCCCAAATGGACAGGGCGAGGATTGGCTTGTACATAACAGGTGTCATCCTTACCCATGCGCTGAATGACAATGCCATAACAGGACTTATTGGCATCTGAGGAAGACATCTGAGGGCCTGAACCGCACACTGGCTGTCGGAGAATATATTGAGCGGCTCAGTCTGGCAGACTTGGAAGATTTTTAACAAGGCCAGGAGCTCCCCCAAATGGACAGGGCGAGGATTGGCTTGTACATAACAGGTGTCATCCTTACCCATGCGCTGAATGACAATGCCATAACAGGACTTATTGGCATCTGAGAAGGCTAGCGTGGCTAAAGGGGTGGGATTTTTGCAGGGGGAGTGTGTGGCTGAGTGGTGATTTCCAAACAGGCCAGGCTGTTCAGCTGCTTATTTGGGGTGTGTGGTTATCCAACTCCCCTGTGAACCCAGATATCATTAGTTGGAAAGACAGAGAGTCTGCCCATAATGTTTGGGAATGCTTAAGAGGAAAGGGCAGTATAATTTTGTGAGGTTCCTTTCCGAATATGCACCTGGCTGTTTGTTGGGCCTTAACTGCTAACTTGAAGGCAATATTATACTTAGAGCTAAGCCTAGTTAGGTCTGACGTAGCCAGGTGGATCCACACCAGGGGGTCTTGCTGCCATAGCACCCCCAAGAAACCATTTTTAGTCCAGAGGATCAAGGCCAGTAACGGTTCTGCTGGGTCATGACGTCAGAGTGATGCAGACCAGAGTATATGATCTATCTTATTAAGAAGATCCTTAGCTGACTGGGTGAGAGGGATCCTTGAAGTTGGTGAATTTGGCCTTCCAGCAGGGAGAACAGGGCCAGGAATTCCAAGTCAGAGACCGGTATACATTATTTGAGCCAGTTTATAGTCCCACAGAGTTCTTGGAGCTCCATCAAGGCATATACAGTTTTTGGCGAGATGGAAGGGTTAAGCGGTTTAATTACCGTACTATGATATGATGGGATAGGGGATAGCTGTAGGGTGTGGTAAGCCCACTTGTAGTGAACCCATCTTTTCCATCTGGGCATTGACTGCTCTAAGATCTTGGAGGAGTCTGTATTTCCCTGATTTCTTTTTAATAACAAATATTTTGGAATTGTGTTTACTGAGAGGTCTCGATGTGGCCAAGCCTCAATTATTCAGCTACCAAATTTTTGAGGGCAGAAATTTAGGTTCTATTATAGGCCACTGGTCCACCCAAATGGCATCATTAGAGAGCCAGGTGATGAGGATCGGCTC
Source organism: Nannospalax galili (assembly GCF_000622305.1). Classification (NCBI taxonomy): domain Eukaryota; kingdom Metazoa; phylum Chordata; class Mammalia; order Rodentia; family Spalacidae; genus Nannospalax; species Nannospalax galili. The sequence goes on from NW_008359214.1 coordinate 3,008,160, forward strand.
AGGGGCCAAGATTGGAGTTGATCCCGGTCAGGCAGTGGCCGTTAGGATTGGGGGTGTTGGGCAAGGTGTTGTCCTCTCCCTGATAGTTCCAAGTTATCGTGGAGCATGCTATCATCATAAAAGGCATGGTCATCTATGGTAAGGACAG
>NW_008359214.1:3008569-3009117 GCF_000622305.1 Nannospalax galili
GGTTGAGGCTGTGACCTACAGTCTTTAGCCCAATGGAACCCTTTTTTGCACTTGGGGCAGCGAGTCTTGGGGTGGGCTGTACCTCCTTGGCTGTGGCTATGAAAGCGGCCAAGCCCCCCACAGTTCCAGCAGCCTTCCTGTGTGCAAAAGTGGACGGGTTTTCCTTGCAACAAAAGAGTCTCCAAGGAAGCTGTCAAAGCCTCAATAAGGCCTGCCCTGGGGTCTAAGTCTCTGGTAGTGAGTACCCATTTGTGAATGTTATCATTGCAGACAGGCATGATAGCATTAAGAGTAGGGGTGTTTAGGCCCTCCCAAGTTAAATGTTTGATAAGCACCTCTTGGGTGGGTCCAGACTCCACCCTCTGCTCTACTGCCTCGGTGACACAGATAACAAAGTCCATGAGGGACTCTGCTGACCTTTGAATCAAAGTATGGAAAAAGACTTGTGAGTCATGGGGGGAGCAACATTTAAGGGCCTTGTGATGGCTAATCCTGGGTGTCAAATTGATTGGATCTGAGATTAACTGAAATGAAAGAGATCTTCTTGA
>NW_008359214.1:3009229-3010019 GCF_000622305.1 Nannospalax galili
CTTGTCTTCTCTCTCACTGGTGAGTTTGTCTTGCTGCTGGAGACTGAAGACTAGCTGATATTTTGGAATTTGTCAGACCTTCAGCACTGGAATGGGACTACTGAGACATCCAGCCTTGTGGACTGAGCAACTACAGATTCTCAGCCTCTCCAGTGAGGTGCAGCCATTGTTGGACTACTCGGACTCTATCCTGTGAGCTAAGCTGATAAATCTCTATACATTTTCATTCTACTGGCTCTGTTTCTTTGGAGAACCCTGACTAATACAGACTGTGGTACCAGGAGTGGTTCTAGGGAAACAATTGAAAGAATGAATTTCTTTAATGGGCTTGTTGGTATTTGGAGCAGGCTCTCCAAGTCAGAGTCTTCAGATAGCATGGAGAGTACCCATTTGAATCTCATAACTCACCCCTTGTGAGGAGCAAGAAATTTAGTGAGTCTATACATAAAACATTTGATGATTTGTGGAAAAATAAGAAAAATCATGATGCTGGCTGGTTACTTTTAGCATCTCTGGATAAAGTGATGAAGATAAACAATGAGATTAATGATAAAATTGACAAGCTCCATATTCAAATCAACAGTTTAAATGTTTCCAAGTGTGCCCTGGAAGAGAATCTTCTCTCCAGCAGCCAGAGAGCTAAAGCTGCAGAAAATCAAGCTGGAGCCCTTATTATATGTTTGGCTGACCTACAACACAAATTTAATTCCAAGGCTGGAAGAATATCAGCAGCAAAAGTGATGGCACTGGTAAGGAAAGACTGAAATCCTGACACGTGGGATGGAGATGT
>NW_008359214.1:3015274-3020063 GCF_000622305.1 Nannospalax galili
ATAAATATTCATTCTACTGGTTCTGTTTCTTTGGAGAACCCTGACTAATACAGGCCTTAAAGGCCAAGTCAGAAACTTGTGAAAAATAGGCATGGAGGCCCATAGTAAACTGAGAGATGGGGTCAGTATATTGTCCACATCCCATAAGCATGTCCAACATAATGTTGAGGCCATATTGGAGATTTAGGCATGCCTGGTTTTCATCCTGATCGTCATAGGCTGCATGCCAGTTTAGAAAGACTGAGGGTTCTAAGACTGCCTTTAGTAAGTTATAGAAACTTGTGAAAAATAGGCATGGAGGCCCATAGTAAACTGAGAGATGGGGTCAGTATATTGTCCATGTCCCATAAGCATGTCCAACATAATGTTGAGGCCATATTGGAGATTTAGGCATGCCTGGTTTTCATCCTGATCGTCATAGGCTGCATGCCAGTTTAGAAAGACTGAGGGTTCTAAGACTGCCTTTAGTAAGTTATACCAATCAGAGTGGGTTTGTAAATGTAAGGACCTCTGGCAAAGAACCTGCTCCAAATACGGGAAGTCAGTTCCTGATTGCTTAGCTGCCTTGCGGATAAGAATGAGGTCAGCAAGTGGAATGGGCAGCCATGGATGCTGCCTGGCATTAGGGCGACGTTAACAAGAAATGCGGACAAAGGTGGGTGAGACTTTAAGGAGGGCATTCTAGGAGGGAGGGACATGTTAGCAGGGGAAGGGGTGGGGTGGTTACTGGGGCTAGAGAGTAACTCCTTCCATGGGTAATGGGGTGGGGGAATTTCTGGCCATGGTAGCTCTAAGACAGTATCCTGAGATATAGGCAAAGGAGCTCCTTCCTTTTTGGAAGTGGCCACAGAGGCTGCACCCACTTCTGGGTCTGGGAGGTCCGGGGTTGAGGTAATAGCTAGATCTACACTAGATTGCTCCCAGCGGTGTTTGTTGTGGGCTGATGACTTCCTCAGGAGAGGAGGATTTAAGGCTAGCAATGATGGCTAGGAGGATCAGTATGAATGATACAGGGGGAGTGATCCCTGACCTGACCTCCCTTTTTCAGGCCAGGAAGAGGACCCACATCCATGTCTCAGGGGAGACTCACGGAGGTAAATTAGTGGCTTCATCCCAAAAGTGTTCGATATCTTTTGGTTTCACTTTCAACCCTCTAGTTTTAGGGAGCACCTTGAGTGCTGCCATTTGTGGTGCCCTGCATTGTAGTGGGTCTCATGAAGGGGAATTCACCACAAAAGTAGAAGACGAGGGTTACTACCAAGAGGACACAAAGGAAGCAAAGAAGCACTGTGAGCCACTCAGTTGTAAACCGCCCTGACATGTAAGGGTGTATCAGATCCAAATGTCTTGTGCTCAGTAGGGACTTCTGTAGGCCATGACACCTCTAGCTGTATGCTCACATGGTGTCTCCAGGACAGGTGACAGGGTGACCTGAAGCCTGGGCTCTGAGTTTGGGGTGGATCAGCCCTTATGTGAACTTACCGGGATGAGCTGAGTGGGGGAGGTGCCGACTTGGGCTTTGGGACCATGTGGCGTAGTGTGCCTCCCTGATCTAACAAACTAGTCCAAAAATAAAGATGACAGACAGATAGTGTGCCTCCCTGATCTAACAAACTAGTCCAAAAATAAAGATGATAGACAGGGTGGAGGGGACAGAGGAGGGGTTACTTGCTTACCCTCGAGCAGCTGAAGAAACAGACAAGTCCAGGGGCCTATTTACTGAACGAACTGAGGTTCTGGGTGTTGCCAACACTGTGGGCAGGAGTCCCTGTGCAGGCACCAGGTGTTGCGGGTTCTCCCCAGGCCAGCTGTGAAGACCCTAACCTGTATCAGGTCCTCTGCCGATTGGGGGTGCAAAAGGCATGGAGTCACGACACATAGACTCTGGGAGTTGGGTAGAAGCAAGCACTAGGCTAGGTGCTGCAGGCTCATTTAATGCAGGACGGGGCAGGCCTTATATTTTCTCCTCCCCCAAGTCCCTTTAGTCAGTGTATTGTTTTCTGATTGGTCCACGCAACACAGTCTGTCAGCAGTCACTGGGCTCCTGAGCAGGGTAGGGAGGTGTGGGCTCCTTTTGGCGGGCTATTTGCGGACCAAGAAGTGAAGTGAATTCTCACTGAATCCCAGGGCTCTGGGTCCGCTCAATCTTTGGAGGCCTCCTGCTACAGAAGAACTAGAGATTGAACTTAGAGCATTGTAGGAGAGAAGTTTACAACTGAAACTTATCCATGTTAAAAGCATATCTCATGTAAGTTTATTTTTATTTTAACATGAGATCCTGCTAGATTGTCCAGGCTGATTTTGAACTCCTGGATCTCTTGCTACAATCTCCCAAGTAGTTTAAATTGCAGGCCTACAAAGCAGCATCCAGCTGGAGTATAATTATCAGAGTTAGATATATCTCATTTTTTCCCTCTGTGATGTACAGAAGCACATTGAAGGGTATCTCACGCATAGCAAGTGCTTAGCAAATATTTGTCAAATATTTAATTTTCTTGTTAAAAATTTGATGTATGTAAATCTAAGAAGGTATATTTGAAATATGTGCTTGTGAAACAATCATTTCTGTTTCTTTATCTTGATGGACTTAGTTTTCTGATTCTCTGAAGAGCTAGACACTCTAGTTTTCTTTTCAAACAAAAATGGAAGCACAATGTCAATATGTATCATTACTCACAATGTGAAAGCTGATGTTAAGATTATTCATGAATCTATGAGCTAAAAATTACTTTTCAATACAGTTTGCATTTTTCACGTTTATGAAAAATCACTGTGTCCACATGGGGATACCACTGAATAAAAAGCAAGTAAGAAAACGAGTGGAATATTGGAGGAACTGAAACAAAGCTAAGGGATGAAGGGTGTAAACTTCTCAGTCTCTGTACTGCCTGTGATTTGGGTAGCCCGTTTATCAATTGAAGGTTTAAGTTAATATTTTTAAAATATTATGCTGCTCAAAAATTTTTCTGTCATCTTCTAATGTTAAAATTCATATTTTAAGATAAAGCACACTTAAAAAGTTTGTCTAAAGCTTTAAATTTTGAATTATTGAACACAGTATCCTAAAAACACATGTTAAAATAAGATGGAGGAAAGCCCTTGACTCTCACTTCTAAAGAGCAAGCATTCCAATTGAGAATCCAAGGCATGTATAGAGGCATGAGACGAGATGAACTGTATTGTCAATGTATTTATTAAACTGTGAAATGCAGTCAACGGGATATCTCAGTAGGTAAAGGCATTTGTTGCCCAGTCTGCCTATCTGAGTTCAATCCCTGGCACCCATACTGTGGAAGGAGAACGGAAGGAGATAACAGATCTGCAAGTTAGGCTTTGATATCCACATGCCAAGATGACAAGCATTCATGTGCACATGTGTGTACACATATATACATAAATATATAAACATGAAAGAAAGAATGAAGAAAGAAAAAAATGTAACCAACTAAGCTGAAAATGGAAGCAGTAAGTGTTGAACAGGTTCCTCAACATTTTACAAATATATACACTTTGATTATTTCAAGGTTTGCATGTTCTATGCTTAATCCATGAGGACAATCTCAGATATCAGTAAAAAACTTGTACAAATACTCAAAAGGTCTAATTTCTTATCTATCTACCCTTATAAGTAAATGAGTAGGCAACACCTCTTTAACCAAGCATAAATATATGAATCAGGGTGGTGGATGACTACAAGGAAATAGAGTTTTCCAGGTTATGGGAACTTGCTCATATGGCCTTGCAATAGTGTTAGCATGCATAAGACTTGTGCAAACTTAAACCAGACAAAAACCTAGCATAAAACTAGGGAAATTGTTTTATGGCAGAATCCTTAACCTTAGTTGAGAAACTATTGTCAAGGGATCACTGCTGTTTGAGGGAGAGTTTGTCTTCTTCAAGGGAGTAACACTAGGTAAACCGACCAATCGCCAGTGGATGAACATAGACAGAGGGACATCTGGAGACACAAACTTGACTCAATAAGCTTTAACATACATGACAGAATGCATGTAATCCAGGGCACTACGGGGAAGGTGCAGTTATGTCAGGGGGTTTTAATAAGATTAAGATATAGGATATGTATATCAATAAAAAAAAATTCAATAAAAGTATATATTGTAAAAATAATAATACGCACACTGGACATATTTATCACTTACTTTTCATGAACAAAGGTGACTTTCATTCTAAAAAAGCCAAAGAGTAAAAAGTTTTAAAAATAAACAACAAAAGGAAAATGGGTCAGTCAGAAGTCTTTCTCATTGTGTAAACATGGTTCTCACAAACGTGATTCTCATAAGCCAGGAATAATTCATAAATTATTTTCTTTTGCTTTATAGTTTGATAACAAATTTAGGAACAAATTTGGCATGAGGTTTCAATAATTTAATTGTTTTCAACGAATGGAATTTATTCTCTAAACTGCATCAGGCTTCCTCTTGATGAACAGTTCAGTTGAAGCATCTAGCAAGCTTAGATATTAGTTTGCTACCTTTTTGTGGCATGAGTAACAGTATTCTAGGTAACCTATTTATTTCTAGATTTCCATAATTTAATTTCTGCTTTTCAATATATTTTCAAATATATTTAAAACTTAATTGTAATACTTTTGTCATAATGCAACACTTGTATTTCAGATTATTTTATATAGATATTAGTTTTTTTGTGGCATGAGTAACAGTATTCTAGGTAACCTATTTATTTCTAGATTTCCATAATTTAATTTCTGCTTTTCAATATATTTTCAAATATATTTAAAACTTAATTGTAATACTTTTGTCTTTTGTCA
>NW_008359214.1:3021868-3037966 GCF_000622305.1 Nannospalax galili
GTGGATTTTTTTTTTAAAAAAAAAAAAAAAAAAAAACGATATTTTATTCCAGTTCTTAAAAGCTTTGGCCTGTTCATTTGAAAAGAACCTTTTGGATACTTTATCTGAAACCTACTTCTTCAACCTTAATTATAGACTTGATTTACAGATCTGAAGGATTGAATTCTTTTCCTCTTTTCCAGCTTCTTGTGCTTATTCCTCCTAATCTAAATTAATTGAAAAATGGAAAGCAAGACAGGTGTGGTGATGCACACCTTTAGTCCGAGCACTTGGGAGGCAGAGACAGGCAGATTTCTGTGAGTTCAAGGACAGCCTGGTTTATATAGAGACTTCCAGGTTAGCTGGGGCTCCAGGGAGACCCTGTCTGAAAAAGACCAAAAGAACCTCCCCTAGAAAAAAGGAGAAATTTTGTTCAGAGTTGTGATCCTTTCGGGATGACTTTCACTGTTAGCCACGACCACAGTCTATGGGTATGGCATGTAGTTAAGAGCTGCACTTTACTGGGGCCATCATAAGTCACTGAGGATCAGTGAAGTTATTAGCTGTGTATCTCATGTAGACATCTAGAACCCATAAAGTACAAAGTCACATCTGTGACTAAAGTTATCTGGAACTTAATAATTAATGCATTTATCTCATGCACAATCCTTTTGGCCTCAAGCTGTAGTCTTTCCAGATAAGGAATTAGACCCCTACCACATGTATGGCAATCCCTTAGCTGAGTGAGAAACCGTCCTGTGAAAAACTACAACTTGCCAAATATATGGAATAGAAAAACAGGTGTCTTACATCCTGGAAGTCATCCACTATCATTATTTTCACCTTGATGCTCATTCTACTCGTAATTTTGCAAGTGAAGGTCAGAAAAATCTCAATTTTTACTCTTCATAGATATTGGTATATTTAGTTATTCTCTTTTAGTTTCCTGAAAAGGGGAAGAATATTATTTTTGTGACTGTAGAATATATTCAAAGATTCTCTGTGTTCCTCATTCTTTTGCTAAGGGGCTACACTCTGTGTTGGGATGTGGTGATAATTTTGTAGATTGGTGCTTTTCAGACTATAAGAAACCATTCACTCTACCACCCACCCATGGTACACACATAGAGTTCACGACATTGTCATTAGAGGATTGTTGCTAATGGTAAAGTGGTTATTTCAGAGTTCCCAAAATAAACATCAGGATGCATTTCTCCATAGAAAGAATGATGGCTAGCTGGACAATTCGATTGAATGATATAGTTATTGAGATTCTAATTTATGTTGGGACATGTTAGGAGTATGATAATTCTAACATGATTTTAATATGGAAAGGTGTTATGAAAAGCAAAGATTCAATACCTTTTATTTGACATTTTTTCTTTATGAATTGGAATTTTCACATACTGAATAGAGGCCTATGCTTAATTGTAGAAATTGCCAACTTATGGGGAAATAAAATGTTTTTTTTTTTATTTTCTTTCTTTAGATAAAGTAAAACTCATCCTTTTTTGGTCTTAAGTGTTACAAGTTTTCACACAGAAAATTTTATTAAGTTCACCAGGATCATGATATGGAAAGTGCCCTCCTTTCATGAAATACCACTGTGTTGCTGGAAGCCTGCTCCTAGGCTCATGCATTAGCAATTAATAACTTTCTTTATGTTTCTGTACTAGTACCATGTCCAAAATATCATATAAGAGAATCATCCATAACAAATGATCTGCATTTTAAGATTGGGCTTCTTAATTAATGTTACTCTTGGGATTTATCTCTGTTGGTCAGTATATCACTAGACCATTCCTTTTAAGTTCTTAATAGTATTTCATTATATGGAAAACTTTATCAGCTCATAAGTGAATGACATTTAGACAGTTTTTAGTTAAGAGAAATCATGAATAAACGTATTATAATATTTGTGGTAAGTTTTTGAATAAACCCACATTTTGGTTGCTCTTGGTTTAGGACTTCAGAGTTATTTTAATTACTTACAAAACTTTGTAAGTAATTGACAAAAATTTTTAAGTGATTTCAATGTATTGACAATTTAAACATTGGACTTGTTCTGGTTTTGGAACTAATTTGGTTTTATCGATCTTTGAAAATGTTAGCCATTCCATAGATATATGGTGTTATATTTATATCATTTTTAATTGCATTTTCTTCAAAAATTAATGATAATGAACATCTTTTCTATGCTAACTTCTTATCTTTACAACTTCTTAGTAAGGTGTCTGTTCAAACATTGGTCCATTTTTTAAATTATACAGTTTCCTTATTATAAATTTTAAAACTTACTATGATACACTCCATACAAGCTTCTTTATAAATTATTTATTTTTTGTGTGTGAGTGTTATGCTTGCATGTAAGTAAGTGCACCCATGTCATGCAATGCCCGCAGAGGACAGAAGAGGATGTCTGATTCCCTGGAACTGGAGTTACAGAAAGTTGTTAGCAGCAATGTGGGTGCTGAGATTTGAACAGGGGTCCTCTGCAAGAACAGCCAGTGCTCTTAACCACCAAGCAATCTATCCAGGCCCTCCATACAAGCTTTTTGTCAGTTGCGCATATGTATTCAAGGAAATATTCTGAAGTCTGCATACTGTTATTCATTATTTTAGTAATGAATAATTTATTTTCCAGAAGAGACATTTTTCATTTTAATAAAGTTTTCATCTTTAGAAAAGCATGTTGGGCCATAGAGATGGTTCAGTGGTTAACAACACTGGTTGCTCTTCCAGAAGACCTGGATTCAATTCCCAGCACCCACATGGCAGCTAACTACTGTATGTGACTTTAGTTCCAGATGATTCTATGCCCTCTTGTGGCTTCCATGGCCTTCTCATGAAAAAGATGCACTTATATACATGCAGACAAAACACTCACACATAACAAAATTAAACCGATCTTGTATATTTAAGAATGTAGGTTGAGTGCAGATTTGAATAAAGTCACATGAAAAAAAATTTCCAATGACTGATGATCATCTTTAGAAGCAGCTCAAACAAATAGTCAATCTTAGTGATATCGTTAAGAAGAGTTGCCTACATATAGTTCAAGAAAGTTGTGGTGTTGCAGTGTCCTGAAGAAAAAAGCCTGTAGCCTTCTTTCAGCCAGAAATGCTCAAATAATATAAGTAATAGTCCATAGTGTATTTTCCTAAAGAAAGACAACACTCAGTATTCTCTTTATATTTGATAATATTTGATTATTAAATCCAGCTAAAAAATGTAGATACTTGTATATCTGTGTACATATACACAGATATGAACCAATATGCATTATGCCAGTTTTTTTTTAATTTTTAAGGATATTTTATTCTTTTTTTTGAGAATTTCATACAGTGTATTTTGATTCTGACACTATCCCCCCTCTCCATCCACAACTATCTCCCACCTCATTTTATGTCCTGTATTACTATTTCTTTAAAGCCTAATTAGTCGAATTTGTGTCCTCAGATGCTCTTGGGTGTGAGTATATCCCTTGGAGCCTGATAGTCTATTGGTCATCACACCATTAAAGAAAATTGACTCTTCCTCTCCCAGCAGTTTCCAATAGATCCTCAGCTTATACTGGGTCTTTCTGCCTGCCTTCCTAATTCATGCTGGTTTGGGTTCTGGCTTATGTTTGCAAAGATCTTGGTCATGCTGTCACAAGCACTATGGGTCATTATGTGTAACTGCCTTGTGGTATCCAGCTAACACAATTTTCTTGTATTTCTATACCACTTCTTACAGTCATACTACCCCATCTTCCACAATGATTCCTGAGACTTGGGAGGAGACTTGTCCCATTTAGGACTGAACATTACACAATCTCTTCTTCCTTTCATCTTAACTAGTTGTGGATTTCTGTGTCAATCACCATCTATTGAAAGAAGAGATTTCTCTATTGAGATAATTCCCACCTGAGAAATGACATACTAATCTGTAGGTATAACAGAGTCATTAGAGTCTGCTTAATACTATGTACACTTAGCAAAATAATAGCTGTATATTCTCTTCTATTACTGTGACTTGTCTATCCACTTGCTCATGGCACTTATAACAGTGCCGCATATGGGTTCCATCTGTGAAGTGCTCTTTAAATCCAATTTGAAGGTGATTGGTTACTCCCATAATATGCCACTTTTGCACCAGTGGACATATATTGCTAGCCCACTCATTATTGTAGCTCACAGGATTCACAGCTGTGTAAGGCTAATGATTACCTTTCTGGTAGTATTCAATGCACCTTCTAACACCATGAAAGCTAGCTAGTAGAGATGAAGGTTTGAGGTCATTACCAGCTTGATTTATACTTGATTGTTCTATGACTTTTTGAAGGATTTGATGTTTAAAATTTATGTGTACATGTATATTTGTGATTGTGTACATAGTGTGTGTGTGTGTGTGTGTGTGTGTGTGTGTACACCAGACGTGTGAGGGTGTCTACGGAGAACCAGAAGAATGTGTCAAGCCCCTGAAGCTGAAGTTACATATGGTTGTGAACTGCCTGATTTGGAAGCTGGGAACCAAACTCAAGCCTCTCACAAGAGATGCAAGTACAGTTAACCAATGAACCATCTCTCCAACCCCACAAACATTTACAAAAGCCTCCATTTTGAATTTTTATACAATATTTTGTCTTGACTATACCTTATAAATTGTTATTATGATATATAATTCTTCAATTTAAACACTTTTTCATGGAATATATTGATTAGAATTATAATGACATGCCACAGAAATTGTTCATTTACTGAGCAACTACCATACATATTCAGACATTCTGTCAGTAGATTTACTGGATGCCAGTGATTGAACTAGATCCCAGCAAAGGCTGTTTGAAGAAAGCCTTCAATTTAGGAAAATCAAACAGCTGGAAACATGGGATACCAAAAAGAATATTTGGGGAAAGACTATTTAAAAAAACACTAGAGGTGAAAATAACTGGCATATTATAATAATAGTTTGTTATATTCATGTAGATAGAATGAATTGTCATTCACCCATTATTATGCTTATTTAGCTACTTACTAAGTATTATAGGGTGAATTCACATCATATAATGGTGCTTTGGGAAAATTCATTATCAAAACATTTTATAATACTGGTGGAATTCATGAATCAAAGATAAACCTTAAAGGGTGATATAATTTGATTTTTGATCTTGGGTTTCAAAAACATCTAAATGAACATCATATAGGTGCTTAGATGAAAGATTATAATATCAGTGCAAAAGTATCCCTTATTTTTCATTTGTATAAAGCAACATAATCCACAAAGCTCGCTCATCAATCACTCCAAATATGACAAAAATTTCAAAAAAAAATGAGTTAGCAAAAAGTAAATAGATGAGAAAGTGTATCTATATCTGAACCATTTGCTGTTAAATTAATAGAATTATTTTTTCTCCCTAGCCATGAGACTTTATCAATGCCTGTTCTGTCTTTTAATCTTTGTTTAAAAATTATATTTAAAGTTTTCCTTTCTAGGTGGAGAACATGTCTTCATCTTTAGTGAGTAAATTAATTTAACTACACTGAGTCCTGAAATGATGATTAAAGATTAGGAGTGGATTGCATATGTTATAGAATTCAAATATACTTTTTTATATTTAAAAATTAGTTTGTCCATAATTTGTGCTTTCTAAAGGAGATTACTCTAATGAAGAACAGGTAAGAATGGCAGAAATTAAAATCTATGAAAAAAATGAAAGAAAAGAAACTACACCAACTGACCCATGTACACATACATAACATTTCTGTTATTATGTGTGGCTTATCAGAACTATTGAGATCACAGGGAAAGAAGACCTGATTTTCAGTGTTGGAGAGCAAACTTGGGGTCTACTGCGAACTAGGCAACTGCTGTCACTAAACTACATCTCCGATTTAGAAATATTCTTGGCATCTTCATAGTGATCTCCAAAGCTTGAGAGTTAACCTTGAGAGAAATGATTGCAGGTCAGTGGCAGCTATATTGCTCCAAATCCCGTGTCTGAGAGAAAGTATGCTCTATCTTTGGCAGTAGGGTCTTTCTTTCAAATTCTGGGAAGGCCATCAAGAACTATGGCAATAGCCTGAGTAATTTTGGGAGTCTCTTGGACCACCCTGGCCAATAACTCAAAGGTACCTTCTATCTGGCACTGTTTCTTATTATGTAGCCCTTAGCTATACACATGGACTCATGTAGAGATGATGTATGTGTAATTTGTCAGTAGGTTGTTGGCGTAATATTGTCCCCTCTGTTTTTTTTAAAACTAGCTAGACATATTTATCACCTCTCTCTCTCTCTCTCTCTCTCTCTCTCTCTCTCTCTCTCGCTCACTCTCACCTCCCTCCCCATTGTCTAACCCTTATGCCATGGTTTCCCGATTTAAAGTGCTCCATTTTCTCAATGTATCCCTTGATAATACCTTTCACCTATGGTCCTAAGTCTCTTGAGCTCTTTCCCTTTATTCCTAAGGTTCCTTGAATAACCCTCCCTCCTCCTCTCATTTTAAAAAACCCCATTTTTTAATCCATTTTTCCCTTAATAACATCAATGAATGATCCAACACCAGCTTTGAGACCAAATAATCACATCAATGGCCAGAACAGCTTACTCCATTGGTGCAGTAGTGGCACTCTTATCTTGAGGGCAATCAATAGCTACCTAATTTGACTGAACGCCCACTCAAAAGGAGGAAACTCAAGTGTGGCAATGTAAAAATAACCTAATACACATTGCTGAAGTGGCCATAGATCTTAGAGAAAACCCCAAGGTTGTCATATTGCTAGACTAATGTGATTGCTTACTATGTGCAAAATATCCTTATATTTAAAGACAAATAGCCCAGTCACCACTCATCAAAAAAGCTATTATTAATTACTTTTCTGTTTCTGTGATAGAAACACTGACCAAAATAGCTTACAGAAGGAAGAGTTTATTTGAGCTTATGGTTCCAAGGGTCAGGAGTCCATTGTGACAGGGAGGCATGGCAGCAGATGTGGCTGGAGGAGGAGCGGAAGCTAAGCTCTCACCTCTTCAAGAGGGCACAGGAAATGAGAACAACTGGAGATCCTAGAAAGCTTAAGAACTCTCTAAGCCCACCCCAGTGACATGCTTCATCCAGCATAGCCAAATCTTCTAAGACCTCCCAAAACAGTGCCATCAACTGGGGACATAATGTCCAAATACACGGAGCCTATGGAGGACATTTTCATTCAAATCACCACAGAAGTTCATTTTACACCAGTCAGAGACAATTACCAAGTACCACAGCTGGTCACACATGAGCATTTTCTATGAATTTCTCAGACCTAAGTGATGCATCTACAATACAACCTCTATACCTAAGGTTTTAACATGAAACAGGGATAATGAAGAGAACACTAATGAGTCTCCCAGTTATCTCTCACTAATGAAACTTCCCCAGGCAGCAGAGGGCAAGCAACACAAAAGGTCACAAATAGCCAAAGTGTAGCAATCAAGAGTCTGCTGAATCATGGTCTTTGGACAGGCCCTTTATTAAACTTCTCCATCCCAAGGCTCTGGGACCATTGTGGAAGAGGGGGTGGAAAGATTCTAAGAACCAGGGAAAAGGTGCATGGCCATATGAAAACAGAGTCCTACAAGCTCCTGAGAACCTGGTCATATGATTCTATTGCAATGGTGTCAGCATACACATGTCCCATGCAAACTCCCTTGGAAACTGATTGCTGCTATGGGAAGAACTTATCTTCATAAAACAAGGGACTCTAGATAGGCTGACTAGACTCAGTGGATGGACTTGCACTTGGGAAGGGCTGGGGACACTAACAGTGGACCTTAATAGGAATGATAGAGCATATGGACTCCATTGGGGAGGGCAGTGTATGGGAAGGTGCCAGTGGGGATAGTGATATAAAGATGATTAAGATTGTTTGAGCCATTCTGTGTGAAAAGCACAAAAAAGTCTATAAAAAATGTGGAGAGAAAAAAATTATAAAGACAAAAACCAAAAAAACTAAGAAAAAAGAAATATTCTTCTTAGAAATAAATGAAAATAAACTTGTGTGTTATACTTAGTCCTAACTAGAAGACCAATGTGCTAGTCATAAACAGGTATATCATTACAACAATGTTTCTGACAACCTACAAACTATCAGAAATGAAATGAGTTTGCTATTGAATCATTTGTGTGTATGTGTGGGGGTTGAATGTGTAATGTGTATGTTTGTATGTTGGGTGGTTGTAGTAGTGGTATGCCTGAGTGACGATGTGAACATGCCATAATGCACATGTTGATGTCAGAGAACAACCTTAGCTTTCTGTCCTTACCTTCCACCTTCTTTGAGACAGGGTCCATTTTGCTACTTATGACTGCATATGCCAAGCAATTTGCCCCACAATCTTCTGGAGAGGTTTTGGTCACTGCTTCCATCTCCCCATGCTGGGTGCTGGGATTACAGATCCAGGTTTCTACCACATCCATGGGTTAAAATATAGAGTAATTGATTTCATTTAATTTTTCCTTAGTTCATAGGTGGTATTGACTTATAAATTACTTGCTTATTTTTGGAGCATTTATCAGGATACACAAAAAGTTTTTATTGTATATCATCAAGATATATTGTATGAAATTCAGAAACATTCAATAAAAATTGTTGTATCTTATAAACCTAATTTATCCCAGTGTCACTAAGTAAACATGGGGTTTCAAGGCAAACAGCATAGAAACATTTTGTTTTTAATTTTTCAAGTAAAGTTTTAGAGAAAATTTTGGCTATTTTTCATAGAATAAATCTGAGATTTCTGATCAGTCTTTATTTGGATGAGAATGTCTGGGGACAAAAAAAATTGTATGAATGGCAACTTTGTTAAGTGTTTCAGGAATGTGTTTTAAGAAATGTGTGACAATTAAAATACATTCCCTCAGAATTATTATCACTGTGTTTGACACTGTATGATTTCATTTCGTATGACCTCACATTAATAGCTAAAATATGCACATAAAGCAAATGTTGGACTAAAAGTCACAGAAGGGACATTTCAAGTTAAATTAGCAAAATCATTCCTGAATACATCCTATGCTTTTGGTGTATATGGTCACACACTCATAACAATCCACTTCAAATGTAGATAATGTGGCCATTTGTTTGCAAAGAAAAGAAGCATGGATGATAAATTTTGTGCTATTCAAAAAATGCTGTTAAAAACTAAAAATTGCCAAATACAGATGAAAAACATACCCAAATTCTAATATTTTACTTGGGGCTTATTTTCATTGTACAACGTTAAGAAATTCTTGTTTTATATTGGTAGTTTAATTGTTTGAAATGTGCAATGTTTTTGCGTGAAAACTCCAAATGCAGTATGGATGTGCTTCTCTCCCCAGACGGTCTGACCAGTCTCAGCCGTGAAGGAGTTTCTATAAAGTTATATGACAAGGACAGGATGTCCCTACCTTATCAGCTAGTCTACCAGACCTTTCGCTCCTCTTGTGGAACAAGGTATCCTCCATAAAGGAAGCAGCTCATTGACTCGGAGAGAGGCTTCTTGTCCCTCCATTACTCTGCACTCGAAGTGGAACTGTATGCCTTCCTTTCACTTCTTTTCCACTCCACTTACTTCAGTAGTGGCATACTTCCCTTTGACAACTGGCAAGAAAGCTTAACTTCTATGCAGACTTCATTTCTTATTCTTTCTAGTAGATTTCTCCTTTTCAATATGCTTTGATATATGGTCTATAGAGTAAAGTTTAGAATTCAAAAGCACTATTTCTACTTGGGGGCTCATAGCTTCTTTTCAAGTGGTATGATAATGAAGCTTTGATTTTATTCAGTATGCAGCTCATGGTAGCTTAGCTAGTACATCTCTCATAATTTATTTTTGAAACCTACTATTGATATAAAGAAGCAATGCTGTAGCACCCTAAAATGATCATGAAAGCTTAAAATAATTTGTCTGTGGTTAAATAAAAATAAGAGACATATGGGATAAATGAGTCTTCAATACAGTTTTATGCGTATGACAGCGTAGGAGCAGTCTCTTGGATCAGGAGTCTGCCAGAGCTGAGTATATTAAGAACTTGATTTGTAACTTATTTCATGTTTTATATGTTTATTTGTTCTTCTCCTAGATAAGAGAGCAACAGATGTGACCAAATATGATTAGAAGAATTTCTGTAGGTTATCTGTGCCTAAAGAAAAATTTCAAAATAAGAAAAGAAGCTGACACACACTGGATAATGCATACAGCCATTTTCCTTATATACATATTATATGTAGGTAAATTTACAGCTGTACTGTGCACATGTATTAGTTTGTACAGTAATTAATTTGAGTTTGATTTTTGCTGCATCAAGACAATACAAAATCTTGAATTATGCTTCTATATTCATCTCATTTCAACACAGTTAGTACATAGAAACTTTTTTGTAACTGCATTTTGTGGGTGCACATGTATTTATGAGTTCCTGTATGTCCAGGTGCAGGTGCATATGCATCGGTATGACAGTGGAGGCCAGAAGTCAGCCTGGAGTATTGATACTCAGGAACTGTCCACCTTGGTTTACTAAATTTACTTACTCTTGAGAATTCCATGCATGTATACAAATATTTCTATCATAACTACCCTCCAACTCCTTACCTCCAACTACTTTCAGACCCCCACATCCCCCACCCAACGCTAAGTCCTTTTTTGAAAACCCACTAAGCCCAATTAGGTCCAGTTAGTGCCGCCTATATGTACATGGGTGTCTGGCCATCCACGGAACATGGATAACCTACTTGGGCCACATCTGTCAAGAAAACAGACTCCCCTCTTCCAAGAGCTATGAACTGCCAATAGCTACTCAGTTAGGGCTGGAGGCTCACGAGTCCTCTCATGAATGCTGGAATTTTGAATGGCTTGATATTGCCCAGTTTTTGTACAGGCTACAATAGTTAATGTAAGGGAACCTCATGGAAGAGAAGGCAGAAAGACTGTAAGAGCCAGTGTTTGAAGCGGAGTGCTGGGAGCCACTGTCTTCTGGATATGACTGGGTCATTGCACTTACTTTAGGATTTTAGACAGAGTATTTCAGTAGCTTAAGGTTCTCTGATTCAGCTTGACTGACAGACCAGAAATCCCCAGGGAATCATCCCGTCTTCATCTCCCTAGCACTAGAATTGCAAGAGTGTGCCATCACATCTAGCTTTTTATGTGGATTCTGGAGATTGAACTCAAGTCCCCAGGCTAAGTGAGTAATTTTTCCATCCCTTTTAATTACATTCTATTAGACTAATTTCTTTAAGTCAAGTCTCACAATTTGAAAAATAAGTAAGTAAATAAACAAATAAAACAAATTTTAAAAACCAGACTTCTTTATTTCTTTATAATGAACAGTGTGGGAATTGCTGTTTTCTTTTTTCTTGAGTAGAGTGCAAGAGAAGAAACCATATTTCTAAATGACTGTCAGATCCAATGCTGCAAGCCATTACTAAAGAGAATGAATCTGTGAGTTACAGGCTTCACTGTAGTCTCACTGTTAAGTGTGTCTGGGGGTGTCATACACAGAGAGTCTCTCTCTCCCCTATGCATAATGTTCATAGGTCTTGTTGTTGGGATGGCTTCTTCCTGTCTAAACAGAAGTTGTTGATCCAATGAATTTTTTTTTATTGTATGAATGGTTGCATTTCCATTCATCCACATATATGTACTCCTCAGACAGCAGCAGGCCTTATTATTTAATCTAGCTTTTAAGAATATGAAGACTAAGAATTCCAAGATGACAATAAACCTTTTAATTTTAGTTAATTTTATGACATAGCTAGTTGTAGCATTTGTAGCTGCAGTAAAACATATGTTAAGTCCCAATAAAACCTGAGTGATGCTGTAGCTGTCACCTCTGTCTGCACTGAGAAGTACTGCACAAGTTATTGCCTAGAGAACAGTTGTTCCCATCTCCTGTGCAGATCCATATCATTCTCAAATTTGCATTCTGATAGAGAAGCAACAAATGCTACCTCAATCCCATGAAGTGTGTTAATTACACAAAGCGCCGTGAAATTATGGGTGAGAGCGCCAAAAGGATTTCTGCAGCTGCATCTTTGGTCTCTTGAGCATATCTTGTCAGATTAATGTCTTTGTCACTTATATGATAACCTTAAAATTGCTTTTTTCCCCTAAGTGGTATTCCCCAAACATCAGTGATATGGAGAAATCTCACACAAAGCTAAATAGCAGATTCATTTTGGTGCTAGTTATATAAATAGTGCTGGTATCTTTAGAGAAAAAAGTTGAAATAGAATTTCAAAACTAAATTAAGTTTATCTTATCAGTTTACTTAATTATACATATTTCTCATTTTGTTTGTATAAAATTTGAAAGATAAAACATGGACTAGGCAATGATCTCACATCCTTTATACTAGGATTATAAAGGGAAAGAGTATCTGGTGCCTACTTGACCGGCCTTTTTCTGGGACTGGTGATGTTTCATTTGTTCATTGAGTTGAAATGAAGAATAAGTTTTCTTAAGTCTTTCTAGATTATATACACTTCTAAAACACATTTTTTGGACAGGAAACATTTGATATAACTCTTTTCCATGCAATTTTAAAAAAGACAAGTGAATGAGTTTAAAGGAAACCACATATATAGTGAGATAGAATTTTAAACTTGTGCTATTTCCTGTTTTCTTTTATTTAAATCTTGTTAGTCCCTGTGTAGCACAATGATTTCAGGCTGTTTCCAGAGTTAGACAGCTTGATCCACACTTAGCATTTACTGACTCTGAGAACTTGGACAAATTATTAACATTTCTCTGACTTGGACTCTAGGATCATGCTTTGGATGATAATTATAGTTGCTTCATATGGTGGCTGTGAGAATGGAAACATTAAATACATACACTGTGCTGAGACCAGGGATTGGAACACAGCAACTGCTGTTGAAATATTATCAATTGCTATTAGCAAGAATCTTGAAGTGACAACTTTATGCAGAAGAAATGGAAATGCTCCCTGATTTAAACATCTTTAACTATCCAAGAGACGGTCAGGGAGGAAGTTCAACAGAAAATCCTTATGGAAAGAGAGCATTTATATGCACTATATTGAAGCTTAACCTCCTGCAGAGGCTATTCTCCACCCTCAGAGAATAGCAGCCTCACCTCATTGGAAATCTATATCATATGTCAGACCCATCAAAGAGACAAATCTAATCCTTTAGGCTGAAAAGCAGCTTGCGGCAGTCTACTGTACTTAGTTTACTAGTATTTTTTAAAAAAATGGCTCCATGGTAAAGCAAAATAAAATCATAATAAGAAATGATTACATACCCACTTGAAAGGATCAACACCACCTACTTAGTACATAGTACTAAGTACAAAGCACATGATACTTAAAACACAGTGTGTAGTGCTTAGTACAGAGTACTTGAAGGAGTGATAGTGCACACTCATTCCAGAAAGATTTGTTCTGCTTAAAAAATATTCTGTTATTTCAAAAGGATGGAAATGATGGAGCACATCTAAGAAGAAATATGTAGTGATGTCTTCTTTTTAAAAATTTAATTAATTTTCTTTTTAAGAGTGTTTTACCTGCATGTATATAAGTGAACTATGTGTGTGCAAACCCACAGAGGCCAGAAGAGAGCATCAGATCCCTTGGAACTAGAGTTATAGATGGTTGTTAGCTACCATGTGGGTAGTCAGAACCTAATCTGGGTCCTCTGCAGGAGCAGCCAGTTCTCTTAATTACTGAGCCATCTCTCCAGAGCTGTAAATTTTTTTTCAGAAGAGTGAAGCAATTTGACTGTGCAGTCAACTTGGGTAGTCTATTTTGTGGAGGGGGACTTTTGGGGTGCCCAGAATACCCAGAATACCCCTCATATTTTGCTCTTGGGCATCAGGGAGGATCCAGAAGACTGATTTTTGTTTTAAATTTTTGGAAGAAAGAGTTTATTTGGCTTACGTTCCAAGGGATAAGAATCCAAAGTGGGAGGCATGCAGCAGAAGGTGGCTGGAGCACAAGGTCAATCAACCACATCTTCAGGTAGGTAGAGGAAGCAGCAGAGTCCAACTGGAAGTGGTTATGGCTATAGCCTGAAAACCTGTCCCTAGTGATGTGCTTTCTCCAGCATGGCTACATCTCCTAAAGGTTTCTGACCTTTCCCAAACAGTGCTAGGAACTGGTGGCCAAGTGTTCAAATAATTGGAGCCTATGGGGGACATTCTCATTCAAACTACCACATTCCGTTCCTTGGCCCCCATAGGATCATACCACATAAAATGTAAAACGAATTTAGTCTACCTTCAAAAGTCCTCACAGTCTTTACCAATCTCAATACTATTCAAAAGTACAGAGTTCAAAGTCTCTGAGACTCAAGGCAATCTGTTAACTGTAAGCCCCTGTGAAATTAAAAGACAAATCACATTCTTCCAGCACACAATGGAACTGAATACACATTCCCATTTCAGGAGGAGCAGGGGCATACTGAGGAAGTACTGGACCAAAAGAAGACCAAAAAGCAGCAGCAAACACCAAATCCAGTAGCTCATGTCCAAATTCTGGAACTTTACTTCCAAAGGGCTTAGATGGCTCAGTCCCTCCAACTTCACTGTCTGTAACAAACATCCCTCTCTTGGACTGTCACCACTCTCTGTATGAATTTATAAAAAAAGACTTATTTTGTGTATGTGTGTGAGCACGGTGTACCACAGTGTTAGTGGAGGTCAGAGAAAACTGTAGGAGTCTGCCTTTAGGGTTCTAGGGATTGAACTCAGGTTGTCAAGCTCAACAGGAAATACCCTCAACCTGCTGAGCCATCTTGATAGCACGAAGATTGGTGTGATAATTTTAACTAATGATATTGAGAAGATTCTCACGTGATTATTTACTTGTATATTCTTTAGTAAAATTATCTCTTTTGCCCATTTTAACCTTTTGCTTTTCATAACTGAGCTATAAAAGTTCTTTATGTATTATTGATACAAGTCCTATGTCAGAAATATGTGTTGTGGATATCTTCTTTCAGTCTATCCCTTGCCTATTTATTGTTCTTAACGACTTTTTAAGACAGAAAATTGAAACTTTGAAGAAGGAAAACAAAGTTTCCTGTGGCAATCAATGTTCTAGAAATACCGGAGAACTTGACTTTAATATTTTTTCTTTGAAGCCATAAAGAGAATTACTGAAAAAGCAGATGCTCTGTAACTTTATACAACAATCTGCTCTTTTCCCTGTCACTGACTTAATTGCCCTAGAAGAATAAAGACATGTTTTCCAAGAATCCCCATTGAAATTCTCATTTCAAAGCGTCACTTTTAAAAAACAATCACATTTTTAAGAATATTTGCCAAACAAGATCTTGGACACAATTAAATGTATGATAAAATTAAGAATGTAACAAAAGATGGACAATGTGTTGCTTAATCTGAATACCAAGTGCCTTCACAGCCATCATTTTTTTACTGAGCTTTTAAAATCTCATACAATATTTCCCACTCACATCTAGACCTCTTTCCCCATCCATGTCTGCACCCCCACCAAACCCGATGCACTCTGCCATACATGATGAGTCCACCCATTCAGGTGTTTGCACTCAAATGTCCAGAAGTGCAAATGTGTCCCCCGGAGTCCAGTCAGACCATCCAGTGGTCATATACAAGTCGCATTCTCCGTCACCCAACAGCAATGAATCTCAAACAATTCTCGATCCAGTGCTGATTCATACAATATTTCCCACTCACATCTAGACCTCTTTCCCCATCTATGTCTGCACCCCCACCAAACCCAATGCACTCTGCCATACATGATGAGTCCACCCATTCAGGCGTCTGCACTCAAATGTCCAGAAGTGCAAATGTGTCCCCTGGAGTCCAGTCAGACCATCCAGTGGTCATATACAAGTCGCACTCTCCGTCACCCAACAGCAATGAATCTCAAACAATTCTCGATCCAGTGCTGACCTGCCACCTATTTCTCTCGTCCCATTTGGGCCCTTGTATAATTGAGCTGACATGGGTCCCCATCAGGAACAGTGATCTTCAATCCTCTGTAATAAACACAGTGTGAAAAAATTTTACAAGATTGCTTCACTTATTTAAGCCATAAAGCAAGAGTATAAAAGAATAAAGTCTTGTACCCCAACACCTGTCATTAATACTAGTAGTAACTATATGAAATAT
>NW_008359214.1:3038253-3038574 GCF_000622305.1 Nannospalax galili
TCATTACAGCTTTAACATATTCAGTAACACACTCCAGAGCAAGAGTACATCTCTTTCACAAGTGGCTCTAAGTTTCTAGGTTCACAGTTGAATTAACACAGTTATACAATATTGAACTCAGTATAATCCCTGTAAGACATAAAATTAAATGAGTTTTTAACCCTCAAAAAAGATCTCCATTTCATTGTATAATATATTGTTCCTTGCAGAAAGACTCATTGATTTTGCTGCTAACACTGAGATGTTGGTGCATGCATCCCTAATCTGTATGTATCTGATTATTACTAGTCATAATTGGTTGGACTTGGACCCTTGTCACCT
>NW_008359214.1:3038597-3039909 GCF_000622305.1 Nannospalax galili
TCTGGTGAATCTAGTCAGCCTATCTAGAGGTCTTTGTTTTAGGAAGCTCAGCTGTTCCTAATCAAGCAGCAGTCAGTTGTCAATATTCCTTTAGATAAGATTGGGGTCTGCTATTCATTTTCCCAGTTCTATGCTGGGTTGCTATTTGGGAGTCCCTTTGTTTACCCTGGCCAACAACTCAAAAGAAGGCATCTCCTATCTGGCCTTGTTGCTTGTTATGTAGCCTTTAGCTCTGCATATGGACTCTTAAGAAATTATATTGGCCCCTTTAATCTTTGGTTATACTTTCATTTTGTGTGTTTAAAGCCATACAGTTGGACCAGAAAAACCAATTTATTTTTACTCTTAAGGTCGTCGTTTGAGGATTATTCCTCAGGGGTCACATGGGCTTGGGAGGAACACTGGCTCCTTTTTTTTTTACCAGTTCCACATATGTGAAGATAAGTCAAAGGTCCTGCTCAACTTGGCTTTGAGACATGTTTGGTTGGCTTTACTTGGAAGCATGGAGGAAATGATTCCTCTGTGTTGACCCTCCATGTTTGGTTGGCTTTACTTGGAAGCATGGAGGAAATGATTCCTCTGTATTGACCCTCCTCTTTGTAGACTGGACACTGGTTCAAGTCCATCTGGTGGGGTCTCCTTGGGCTCCTTGATCAAGAGGACAGGTGACCCACCACAATTACGGACATTCTGAGAGATGCTCATAGTCCCCTGGAACTAGTCGACCTAGCAGGGCAAGGAGAAAAACTGTCCTTTATGTACCTCTGACCAAAGTATTATAGGCCTCAAAGTATGTCTGTTAAACATCCAAGAAGGGTAGTTCCACCAGTCTGGTACTTTTGGTTACTGTGTGTCATGTAGATATAGCTTGGACAAAGGCCAATTGTTCTCAGATAAAAATTACCTAGACATATTTCTTGATCTGATATGTATAATTTGTCAGTAGGGTGTAGGAGTAATATGGTTCCCTCTGGTATTCAAAACTAGCTAGGCACTGTTTATCTCTCACATTGTCTCACTCCTCCATCATTGTTTTCCCAATTAAGGTGCCCCCATTTCCCCGCTTTCTCCCATAATAATATCCTTCTCCTATGGTCCTACCTCTCTTAAGCTCCTTCTTTCCTTTTATCCCCTAGGTTCCTTGTATACCCTTCCCTCCCCCCTCCCTTAAACTAACCCAATTTTTATCCATATCTCCCTCATTAAGGCCTGTTACCTACTATTCTTCTCCTTCAGGTTATTTCCTTTCCTTTACCTCACTGTTTCCTACCCCTGTCCTTGGTTCTGGAGTTATTTTCTGTTTCCTTATTTT
>NW_008359214.1:3039965-3050424 GCF_000622305.1 Nannospalax galili
ACTAGATACATACTCACTTATCAAGGCTTGGTTCTAGGATCCACATATGAGGGAGAACATATGTCAATTTTTTTTCTGAGTATGTGTTAATTTCTTAATGGCAGTTTACAGAATATTTGTCCATTTAAGATACAAAACAAGTGACACATCTACAATGCAACCTCTACATTTACGGCTCAGGGTACATAGAAGAACAGGGAATAGAAAGAATATTAATGTATCTCTCCACTCTCAACAGCTAAGCTTTCTCAGGTAACAGTGATTAATCCAGAGAGCCACAAATGACCAAAGTGCAGAGAATAAGAGACTGCAGAGTATTTATTCCTGAATAGGACACCTGTTCCAAACCTCTGCAACCTAAAGCTCAGGGAACATTCCAGAATAGAGGGTGAAAAGATGAAAGAGCCAGAGATGACAGATGATTACAAGGAAACAGAGTACTACAGACACCTGGGGAGTTACTCATATGATCTTGCAACAGTGATGAGAGCCCACAGAAAAACTGCACAAGATCAGGTCAGACAAAATCCCAGCAGAGAAGCAGAGAAATGGGTAAGAATCTCCAATATCAGGTGAAGAACTATTGGCAACCAGTAACTGCTGAGAGAGACAGAGTTTATTTTCTTTAAGGGTATGACACTAGATAGGTTAACCAGGCTCCAGTGGATGAACACACACCAAGGGACTTCTGAGGACACAAACGTAAGTCAATTGATTGGCTTTCATATATATATTACGGACTACATGAAATCCAGTAGGGATATTCCAAAAGGGTACAGATACAGGGAGTGGTCTAAACATGATCAAAATATATTGTATGATATTTATTAAAATCTGATAAAAAGAAAAGAAATGGAAAAACTACACATGCCTCAAGGTCTGATTGCTCTCCTCCTTCATCTAATGCAAATGAACTCTCCCAGAATGTGTTTTCAAACAAAATTTGTCAATGATTTCCCACAAGATTTAGCATTTAGTCATTTGACATTTGTTGTAGTATGAAAATGTTCTGCTAGAAAAAAAACAGGTGAATAGAATGTAGTGTAAGTGAAGTCATGGAACACTACAATACCATGATTTCACAAGCAGTTGATGCATATAAAACAATGGGTTTGTATGTATATAACACAGTAATAATGGAGATAATACTTTATTTGGAAATACAAGAAAAAAAGCTACATTTTAACAGAATAATTGAAAAAGTTCCTGAAGATGGTGTGGTTAAGACGGAATCTGCTGTGGAAGGAGATTATTACGCAACAGGTCAAAGTGCTTAGATTCCCATATCTTGAAGTAACCACCCCCAAGTAAGACATCTACAACACACCTGCTTCCCACGGCTCAGGGCATATCTCTGAAGAGAGAAATGTTGGAATAATTTTAAGAGTCAGAGAACAGGAAGGACTGCTGTACAGTAGTGTCTCCTGAACATGACATGGATGTTGCATCCATGTACTCTCATCAGCTGTATCTGCCTTCACAAGACCTACACATGAAATCAATCAAAGTTCCAGCATGGCTGGATGAAGTGCTTACCAGACTTCATTTGTAGTTGAAGAACTACATGCATTTTATGGCTGTTTGAGAAGTAGAATCAGTTTTTTTTTTTCAGGAATGTGGCCACTGGTAGTTTGTCTATGCTCTAGTGGTTAGCCCTGCACCAATGTGTATACGGGCCACACCAGTTGGTCTTAGTAACTTACGCACATACACACACACACACGCACGCACACACACACACAGATGGATGGATGGATAGATATAGATATATAGATGATAGATACATAGATACATAGAAGATAGATAATAGGTAAAGAGATAGAGAGATAGAGAAATGAAAGATGATAGAGAGATAGAGGAAAGGTAGATAGATAATGAATCAATGATAGATTGATGCTAGATAGATTATAGGCCTCAAAGTATGTCTGTTAAACATCCAAGAAGGGTAGTTCCACCAATAGATAATGAATCAATGATAGATTGATGCTAGATAGATGATAGATGATAGATAGATGATAGATAGATGATAGATAGATAGATAGATAGATGATAGATAGATAGACAGATGATAGATAGATAGATGTTGGAGCCCACGAGCAACCCTGCAAAGATGGCACCAAGAGGAAGTGAACAGGGTGAGTCTTGGCATGTTTTAAAAACCTCCCGATTGGCTGAAGGACAGTTCCCCATCTCTGGGGATGCGTGATCAGTGCACGATCATCGTTGATGCCTATGGGGCCCTACCCATGTGGCAGGGTGACCTTTAAGCTGATTGTGTGTGTTCAGGGGAGGGGGTTTCTGAGGGGATTTCCAGACTGCGACACCTGCAATAAATGAGTTCCTGTTTGACTAGACTCCCTGTCACATCTGATTGTCCTCAGTGAGGAGGGCTGGCGAAATGGGCAGACAGTGCTTCCCTCTTTTCCTGATCTCCCATGTGGGTGGCCTCTTTGGAGTGGTCTGCAGGCCTGGCCACTTGAGCCTGGAGGGCCCCCACATCTGACGCCCAATGTGGGGCCCAAAAAGGGTAGGTAAAGATAAGGTAATTGGTCAGGGCCAATCGGACCAAGGGGGGTGATACCCGAAAGGATGGGTAATGCAACTTCAAAGACAGAGCACCCAGCAATTAAGGCGCTGAGATACCTGCTTAAGAGTAAGGGCCTGGAACTCATCGATCAGACCGCTAATAAGGTGTGGAGCACTGCAGCCCACCTGGCCCCTTGACTGCTAGGGGAAAATCTGTTCACATGGGACACTTGGGACAGGATAGAATGACTGGTGCGGCAGAGGGAAGTCCACTTGGGGATCGACCCTACACTCGGCTTTTACCTCACCCTGCCTGCCCTCTGTCCCGAGAAGCCCAAGTCCCAGTCAGGTAGCAAGGAGGAGACAAAGGACCACCCTTCCCCAGACGAATGGGTCAAGTTTGATGAGGAAAGGAGTGAGAGGGCAGAATAGAAACAGAAACATCCTGCAGGCCCCCGGGCTTGTGTGAGTCCCCTGCCACTCCAGGAGGGATGGCCTGCAGAATGGCCACCATGGGTGGGGATGGAGTACTTTTCTCCCCCACCCCCAGCAGTGCCCTCCCTCCCCCCCCCCGAGCGACTGGAAGGAAAGGGAGAGGTATGGGGTAAGGAAATGGAGGACAAACCACCAGCATATCCTGGGGTTGGTAAGCCACAGGGGCGGTAGAGGCGTTCCCGGTCAATGTGAACCCAGGGGGCAACCACCCTGCCCCCTTGTATCCATGGTGTGCTGGATAGCTTTAGTGTCAACTTGACACACCTGGGTTGAGGGAGCCTCAATCAGGGAATTGCCTCTATTGGACTGGCCTGTGACCATGTCTGAGGGGCATCTTCTTGATGAGTGATGTGGGAGGGCCCAGCTCACTGTGGGTGGTGCCACCCCTGGGCAGGTGGGCCTGTGTTGCATAAGAAAGTGGGCTGAGCAGGAGCCGAGGGAGCATGCCTGTAAGCAGCGTTCCTCCATGGCCTGTGCTCCAGCTCCTGCCTCCAGGTTCCTGCCCTGAGTTCCTACCTTGGGCTCCCTGATGAACTGCGACCTGGGAGATGTAAGACAAATAAACCATTTCCTCCCCAAGTTGGTACTGGTCAGAGTGTTTTGTCACAGCAATGAAGAACAAACTAAGACACATGGGAAGCCAAGGACTTAAAGGAACTAAAGAAGGCAGTGGGTAAAGATGGGTCTAATTCACCCTGGGTAGAGACCCTCTTGTAGGGCTTGGCCCACCATTCCTCTACTGCTAAGGACTGGTTGGATCTCGCTAAGGCTGTCCTGCGCCTTCTTTAAGGAAGAGTGTCAGGTTTGGGCTACATTGGCAGAAATTTCCACACAGTCCTAACTTTTTGCAAATAATCCTTGGCTGTAAAAGCTTTGCCTTTGCAGGATCCTGTGCTACTAAGAGATCATGGACCAAACCTTCCACCCCTCGGTGCAACCACCCCCATCTCCTCCTTTCATGGACTGGCACCTCCCTTGCGAGGGTCCTAGTCAAAAGATTGCTGCATTCCCTGCCAATAATGGGTAAGATCTCCTCCTGATGAGTACTCCTAAGACAGGAGGGGCACTCAGCCAGGTGCACCATCCAATGATGGGCAAGGCTTGATCAGGGAGGAGATGACCTAAGACAGGCTGTAATGCTTGGCTCCAGGGAGAAGGATAGCCACCTCCCCTCAGGACATGGCCCGATATGGGGAGGCCATGAACAGCATGCCAAAAAACAAAATGGGGGAGATGTGGGAGACCATGAGCGACCCTGCAAAGATGGCGCCAAGATGAAGTGAACAGGGTGAGGCTTGGCATGTTTTAAAAACCTCCTGATTGGCTGAAGGACACTTCCCCATCTCTGGAGATGCGTGATCAGTGTGTGACCATCGTTGATGCATATGGGACCCTGCCCATGTGGCAGGGTGACCTTTAAGCTGATTGGATGTGTTTGGGGGAGGGGCGTTCAGAGGGGATTTCCAGACTGCGGTTTTTGCCTATATAAGCTCTGTGACACCTGCAATAAACGAATTCCTGCTTGACTAGACTCCCTGTTGCATCTGATTGTCCTTGGTGAGGAGGGCTGGCAAAATGGCGGACAGCACACTCACCTTTCCCTGACCCCCATAGTGGCAGGTCCCTCTGGGGCGGGACCTCAGGGTAGCCCCCTACAGATAGATAGACGATGATATAGATAGATGATAGATAGATAGATAGATGATAGATAGATAGATGAGATAGATAGATGTGTGTGTGTGTGTGTGTGTGTGTGTGTGTGTTTTCAGTCAAAAAGGAGTGGGGGGCTGGAGAGAATTTGAGAGTGAATATAGGGACACAGAACCCTGGGAGGAACTGTAGGTAGGGGAGTGAGAGGTAGATATGATAAAAAATGCATTGTATTCATATATGAAATTCTCAGACTAAAATAAAAGTTATGAGATTATGGGGGGGACAGACTGAATCCTAATGGGAACTTCAGAAGTTAAAGGAAAAGCAATACTGAGGACACAATGATTTTTGAATTTGCAGGTCCAACACTGTTGAACTGATCTTGAGTAACACAGGTGTAACAAAGTTGGTGAAAACTGACATTATGATCAATGACAATAGCTAGATAGAGGAAAGTAAATAGAGTGATGAACTGTGACTTTTAGACTTTTAGTTTCAGGACAGAAGCAAAAGTGTTGACAGCTGCTTTAGAAAAATCTATAAACATGATGAATCTGTTTAGGGACTAATATGTTTACTTGTGGAGGATTTTGAGACAGTCTTGAGTGAATAAAGAAAGCATCTCCGGTGAACTCAAAGGTTTGGATACCCTGATACAGAGTTTGGAACAAGGAATCATTAACATCCCTGACAGACATTTATGATTCTCTAACGCCCTGAGTCAGAATCACCTATGCTTACTGAAAATGTAGAACTGAGCACCTACCCCAAATACGCAGTCAATAACCTTAGAAAGGCAGACCAGTGGTTGGAAATGACAGTGATTATGATATCTAAGGAAGAAAGAATGGAGTGAATGAGCCTAAGAATGAGAGCCCCATTGGTGGTCACTAACCTTAAGAAAATGTTAGAGGCAGGCAGATCTCTGTGAGTTCAAGGCTAGCCTGGTCTACAGGGAGTCTCTGTCTCAAAAAGACAAAAATAATGTAAAGCAAAGAAAAGGAGTTTAACTTGGAGGCTTTTATGAAAAATATGGGACTATTTTGGATAAATTTCTTAAAGGAAAGTGTGTTTATGGATGCATGGTTATTAAAACTGTATTGGCATACAGTTATTTATACTCTGTATTCTAATCACTATATATATATAGCCACATGTTATATATGCATAGATAAATGAGCATGGATGTGATAAGATCACATAAAAAAGACTACTTTATGACACTTGTATAGATCTTTTGCAAAAGTTCAGGGAAATTTTCATTACTTTCTGTGTTTAAAGACTAGTTTTGATACTGAACAACAAAATCTGTTGTTTCCTAATAAAATGATTAATGCATCTAAATTTCTGAGCTACTGAAATATTTATGGGCTAAATTCCATCTCAAAGACAAGGATTCTTAGACTCCTTTAAAAACAATCTGAATTAGTAATAGAAATATTCTGTTTTGGAAAATTCTCATTGTTGACTCAACTGAGCTTTCCTTAAAGAGACAATACATTGTAAATACTTCAGTCTTCATGGTTGGATTCATTTAAGAAGATACTTGCATGACTGAAATAACTTACCATTTTTAAAATGTATAAGAAAGTCTTATGATGGCTCAGCATTTAGAAATACTGGCTTCTCTTGCAGAGTACCCATACTCAGTTCCCAGCACCCATATGGCAGCTAACAGCCATGGCTAACTCCAGATCCAGGAGATCCAGCGTCCTCTTCTGGCCTCCATGGGCATTGCATGCCTAAGTGTGCTTATATACAGTCAGGCAAATCAAATATGCACCTCAACATAAATAAATAGATAATTTAATAAAAAATGGAAGTTTTGAGGGAATGATAAGTGATGAAAATTTTGCTTGGAAAACATTATTGCTATAGATACTACTGATGCAAATTATTATCACTGGGATGTGGACATTTCCATTGTTGATACATTGGAAGTTAACTGACTAATGTTTGATACATACTTTACAATGAGATAATAATACTCTATCATTTTAGAAATTATACATCTGCTTATAATGTCTAGCCCACACTTTTGAGGCACTAAAAATAAGATAAAATGTTTAGTGATACTCCCACTGCATTCCTTTCTCTTTAATCTTCATGACATTGAAATATATACTAAGCATCAGAGTACATTTGAAAGTGATCTATGCCCATCATTTCTCAAAATTATGGAGTGCATATTGTCTTCGGTGTGTGTGTGTGTGTGTGTGTGTGTGTGTGGTGTGCGTGTGCATGTGCGTGTGCGTGTGTGTGTTTAATTTAGATTTCACTCTTCCCTGGGCTCCCTGTACAGGAAAGACACTTGTGCTATTGCCCTGGATGCTCCTTATGTCATGCTATCATAAGTCTACTGTTTTTCCTCCATACAGATAAGATGATGGTAGTATATAAATTTCAGGTTTGTGTGGTATACAGAATGAAAATATAGATTTTCCACATGCTCTATTCACATCTGTGGGATTTTCCAGAAGCTACACTTGCTTTGTCTTCAACTGACCATCTAATTGCCAGCAACTTACTGAGAGATGAATCCATGAGTACTTCTTTAAATGTGTGCTGAATTTTAGTTTTATTAATGTAAGAAACTCCCACTACTTCTTTGTTAACTAATTCATAGATCAACATTGGCTTGTTTATTCCTATCTCTTCTCATCAAAGTTCAGGAAGAGACAGATGGAAGACAGCACATGCTTCTTAATGTTCCTCATTGTCTGAAGTAAGTTTCCACAACACAGAACAAGTACAAAAAAATTAGAATTCAAAACCAAACACATTAAATAAAACAATAAGTTGGAAAAGAAATTGTAACTTTCACTCAGCTATGCCTTATAATTCATTTCCTTACCTTCTGCACAATGCTGATCAATCATTGCATATCTGATTTTTTTCTTAAAACAGTTTTTGAAGAGTCAGATGAATAATGAGTATTATTAATTTAATAAAATATTTTGGGCAATGCTTGGTAACCTAAACAATTTTAGAATAATGTATAGCCATTAAATTTGAACAGTAAATAATATTGTATATTTATTCAAAAGAACATGCTGATAATTCATCACCATTAAATATTAAAATTTGTCTTGTGTGACCATTCAATATACAAAACTTGATCTAGACTAGAGTATCACCATAGTACAGGGTTAGGGAAAATCAACACATTCAGTGTGGTTTTACCTGTCTTATGCTTTCTTACAGAACAATCTACTTATTTAGCTGAGTACTAAGAGGTAAAGATGGGTTTATACCAGCTTTTAAAGTCTTATTTGAGAGAAGTAAATGACTTGTTTTATCATATCAAAGGTTGAAATGGAATTTTTAAAACAAGATAAAAAGTTCAATTTGATAAAAAGTTTTCTAAGAACTGACTATTGTAGAAATATTTATTTTTAAAAAGATTACTCAGAATTTTATATGATGTATTTGATCACATTCAGACTCCCTCACCTGTCTTTGTTTCCACTTTACTAACCCACCGCCCCAATTTCATATGCTCTACTGCTATTTTTCTTTCCTTTCTTTTTTTGGAAGACCTGTTGAGTTCATTCTGTATTTTCTAAATGCTCTTGGCATGAGTCTATACTTTCAAATATGGGCAACTTACTAGGCATCATACCAGTCAAGAAAATTGACTCACCCTCTCCAAGCATCTATCAACTGTCAGTATATTCTAATACAGGGCTGGAGATTCATGTGGATTTCTATGTCAATCACCATCTTCTGCAAGAATAAACTTCTCAGGAAGAGTTGAAAGATGCACTGATTTATGTGTGTAATATTAAGTCATTAGGAGTTGGTTTAATATTATGTCTGTTTAGCAAAATAATAGAAGAAGGCGCTTCCCTTATATCCTGTGATCTACCTAACCACAGGTTCTTGCCTCTGATAACAGTGCTAGGTATGATCTCCATCTTGTGGAACAGGTCTTAAATTCAAGAAGAAGGTGGTTTGTTACTGCTATAACATTTGTGCTACTATTGCAACAGTGGGCATATCTTGTCAGGGCAATCATTATTGTAGTGTACAGGTTTCATAGATGGATAATGCTTACTATTCCTTCCATCCTAGCAACATACACAGCTCCCTCTAGTACTTTGAAAGCAGGCCAAGAGAGATGAAACTTAAAAATTAATAACAGCTTGATTTCTCCTTCTTTGTACTATGATTCATGTATGTAGAGTTTACAGCAATATAGTCTTACCATCAACTTCTAGCTGATAACCAAGAGCAATGTTTGAGGATATGGAACCACCTTGGTCAAAAATTCCAAAAGAGGAAGTTCATTGCTGGCATTGGGTATTTTGTTTTCTAGCCTGTTTAGTCTAGTAGAATCATTGAATCCCTGTTATATGGTAACCACATTTAAGTTATATTTAAACTCTTTTTATGTTGTATTTGTATATATTTAAGAAGATCCTACAGTAGTAAGTTTCCATATGACTTTTTCAAAAGGCCTTGGGTGTTAGTTACTCTTCTCTGCCCTACTGTCCCATTCCAACCCCATTTAATCATTCCTATTTCATCATTCCCCTTTCCCACTTTATATCACTGCCTTCTATCTCCTCTCCCATGGACACCTCTGTGTCCCCTTGTTTTTTTCCTGACCTTTAAGGATTTTTAAATAAAACCCACCTATTTAGAACATGTAATGTTGGTCTTTCTGGGTCTGTGTTACCTCACTTAGGATGATTGTTTCCAGTTCCATCCATTTAACTTATGAATTTCATAATTTCATTTTTTCAATAGCTGAATAAAATTTCATTGTGTGAATGCACCATACTTTTATTATCCATTCAAAAGTTGATGGAAATTTAGATTGTTTCAATTTCTTGACTGTTGTGAACAGAGCAGCAATGAACATCGCTGGAAATGTATCTCTGTAGTAGGAGATAGATACCTTTGAGTATATATCCAGGAGTGATAAGGCTGGTTCATGTGGTAGATCTATTTTTATTTTGCTTTTTGAAGAAACCTCACACCTATTTCTAGTTTGCACTCCCATCAGCAGTATTTAACTCAAATAACTTCAATGCTATAAGGAATTTATTACCAATGTATTATTTCCAGTGTTTGAAGTCTTTGTGTACTGGTATTCTCTGTATTAGCAGAGATATTATTTCTATAACTGGTACAAGTTTACATTTAGTTACTCATGAAAATTAAAATCACCAACATAATATCAAAGAAATTTCAAGAAACATTAGGAGAAAATATGAAGAGATAGTCTACTATCTGAGACATATGTGCAACACATGCCAGGTAATTCACTCACCCACTATTCATCAGTCAAAGCATATTAAGACACAAAAATACATACAATAAAATAAATATTTTGTGGGTGAGGAACAGTTTTAAATACAAATCTAACAATGTTGGAGAACTGAAGCCTGTATTCAAGTACAGCTATGACTGAACTGATGTTTAACAATGACCTTCTGTACAGACTACACTAAAAATTCCTTCTAAAGTGCATACTTTAAAACCAACTTTATTACTATCATTTTAATTATTTTGTTTTCCTAATAGAGGTTCTAATTTCCAGGAATACGAAATGTACCCTAATAATTGAATCTCATAACATGATATGTTTTGAAGTACGATCTTTGCAATTAATCAGTTTCCAGGTGGTACATTTTTATTCAATTTATATAGGCATGATCACATGTCAGCTAATTCGAAGTAAGCATCACTGTTGAAGAAATAGTCTACAAAAATAATCCCCCAAATAAAAAATTACCAATAACATTTTATATTACATTTTCTCTTATATTGAAATAAA
>NW_008359214.1:3050455-3072047 GCF_000622305.1 Nannospalax galili
ATGGTTTTGTTTCTTCCCCACAAAACTTAAAAAATGTAAATACTGCTTGATACAATGTCTCCGGGGCATATTTAAACTTTTAAATGAAAACAAGCTATTATTTAAGATTAATTGATCAACTTATTTCTATTTGGTAGATGATTTTCAATATATCAACCTCTTCTCTAGCAATAAAAACTAGAATTCAAAAAAAAAAAAAACAACTCCCGATCTTCTATGAGAAAAAAGGAATTTCTTTCCCTATCTTAATTTGACACCTTACTCTTCACTAAAGCAATGATACATTTGTTAGAAGCCTTTCTGAGCAGTAGGATTTGATGTCCTTTATTTGATGTTTAGAATGGAACTAATAGCGAAGTATTCTGGAATGAAAAAGATTACAATGTCTTTTTGAGAACTAGGAAATACGGACTTCACATTGTGAGAAATTCCCGTTTAAATGGTGTCACCACCTGAGCTTTATTGTTCTTATTTTTTAAGAAATATAATGCTATATTTTCTATCTTCCCAGTTATGGCAAGCAAACAACATATAATAAACTTGCAATTTCATTGTCAATCAAAACTGATCCCTAAGAAGATCATTAGAGTGCAATATTTGTTAAAATCCACCTTTCCCGTAAGCCATTCAGAAATCTTGATCTGCACTAATATCTTGAACTGACATCTGTGAAAGATAATGACTTGTTTTTTCATCTCTCTTCTGGAATCACTGTAAAATTTGTGCATTGCTGCAAGGTAAGGTCATATAACACGCTCAGCCTTATTATAATTGACAACTATACCTTGGCCTAGACTCCAATTTATACAGGTGATTTAATTTATAACAGGTTTTCTCTTTACATGTTTTTCTCATAAATTAGGTAAATAGAATGTTCTTACAACCTTAAGTCAAAAGACAGATAGATGTTTTGTTGTACTGTTCTCTAGAAATAGCTTGGCAAATAGCTCGGCCTCAGCTGCAAGTCTAGGATCACCCTTGGGCAGGAATATTTCATCATGTTTCACTGAAGAAAGGGTAATATGTTTAACATTCTGTGTAATCAGTAAAAGTTATTTGACGTGTGCTATTAATTAGTATCAGATGTTGCCCCCAGAACTGTCACTGAAAAATAATTTCTTAAGGCGATTAGATGCTTATTTTTGTGAAAGGGCATGTAAAATTGCCTGTGCCAATTTGCTTCACAAATCAGCTAAATGATCACCAGCACTCTAATCTATAGACCAGTGGCTTTCAGCTTCAGTGAATCATTTGAGGCTCTCCTGATTTTCATGTTCTGAATACATCGAATACACCGTGTCTTCACAACTCCCCATCTATACTGACATCTAAACTACTTCATTTTTATACTTCCCTTTTCACTGTAGTTCTGTATTGATTCCAGGATTTCCACTACAATGTCTGCTTCCCTAAATGACCCAGCATTTTACCTTGTTCAAGAAAAGAGACCTTCTTCCTTCCTTTGAATTAAAATAAGTGTGATTCCTTGTTTCATTCCCTTTATTCATTAGGGACCATGAATCATCAGTTGGCACTTGGTACAGAATATCTCCTGTGTGATGTAAGACAGTAGGACTTTTTTTGAGGGGGAACATCCTTTCTATAAAAATGGAAGAACAATTATGAGTGATTAGAAGGAATTATGAATTCTGTTTATAAGTCCAAGAGCTGACATTCAGTGATGATTCTGATCCTATGTGGGTGACAGCCTACTAACCTCTAAAGGAATTATTATTTACTAGTAATTGCTAAAGCATAGGGGGACATTTTAGGACTGGCATAGGGCCTAAAGAATTATTTGCAGTAGAGGCCAGAAATTGAGCTCAGCTCTGAAAATGATATATACAGAGAGAATTTATAGCCAGAGATCAGTATCAGGGTGAGTGGATAGAAAAGTACTTAGTGGGAACATCAATAAAGGGAATTCTGTTTATACTAGCCAATGAGGACCCTTTCTGAAGACAAAACCATGAACTCAGATGTCAGTGGAGGAAAAAGAATGAATATGATTATGATCAGATGTTTCACATGGAGATTTCAGAATCCCCTGACATTGTAGGGCTCTTGAGCCATGCACCTAAACATAGAAGGAAGGTCAGAAGCCTGACCGAGGTTTGTTCAAGCAGAGTATCTTTATCACTCTAAACACTTGAATTTACATCTTATCTTTTGTTTCTTCTTTCTGTCCTAAAGCATCTTTTGAGGAATAATAAGAATTATACATACATACATATGTGTAATATAATGAGTTATTCCCATTCCTTCAGATTACTAGGAAACAGTAATTTCCATCAATTGCAGGAGTGAACGGTATTTTATATTGATTTAGTAATTACTTGCAGGTTCAAAACTATTATTATGAAATCTACTACTACGCATGCTATAATAAGAATTAATATATAAATAGAAAATGATTGAAATTAGGGCTAATATTAAATTAAAATTCCATATTAAATGAAGAATATAATTCAAAACTTTTAGCCCCCTAATAATATCAGAGAATTACTTCTAAACTTCTAATTGTATAGCAAATAAACATTTAACAACATGAATAACATAGGAATTTTATTTAAATTCTATTAAACACTACCACAATTAAGCATACACACCACTTTCACACAGCTTTAAGATTTTTACAGAACCCTGAATGGATTTTCCATTTTATTACTTTGCTGGGTAGCAGGTGCTGTAGGAGGAAGAAAAAAGACATGTTTGTAATTTTCATTGACCTAGAATGTTCTTAAATGTCCCAAAGTGATTGTGAAGTTAGCACCTTGCATTTTGATCATTAAAACTATTTACTTTGTATCTGTATGTGTGGGCACACAGGTACATAGGTATGGAAGGCACATCTATACCCATGTTTACATGTATGTGGAAACCAGAGTGCCATTCCTTAGGAACAATGTCAACTATTTTTATTGTTTGAGATAGGCTTTCTCACTGGCCTGAAATTTCCCAGGTAGGTTAGGCTGGATGGACAGTGAGCCCCTGGGGTCTGATTGTCTCTGCCTCATCAGAGCTGGGGTTATGGGATTATCCCACCGTTAACTGCTTGTTTTTACAGGCAAATTCTGGGGATCAAACTCAGCCCCTCATGCTTGCAAGGCAAACACTTTACTATTGAGCCTAACCCCAGCCCAAGTTATCAACTGTTAAAATATCTATTGGCTTATTGAACTGTATTATCCTCCACCCTTTACTTTTCTCACCTTACAAGACTCTCAGTTGCACAATGTTTGGCTTCCAGTGATATATCTGTCACATTTATGAGGAGCCAGAGACAAACGTATATCCCTCATTATAGATATGTACAAACTCTTTCTCTTTGAAATAATAGCATTGGGCCTGTATTATTATAGTTATCATTATGTTACAATGATCATGTTATCTTGAGACTATTGAATGTCATGTCAAGAGATGGAGAAGGGATTTGTAATCATGTCTATGTAGGAGTTCTGCCACTTCTGAAGCATGTTCAAATTTCATTGTCTTTAAGGATTACGTTGAAGGAATCCATCACCCTGGCACTTTAGCCTTGGTCGTTTAATTATATAATTTCCAGTACCTCTGTGGGAGCAGGGAGTAGGCCTCGGCAGCCTCCCTCTGGTTCACCAATGCCTTCCCCATTATGGAAAGCTTCTTGCTTACCATGTATGGGAATAAGGAGCAGAAGGTCAGCTCATTCGCTATTGAGGTGCTGCAGAAGTAAAGAGGAAAATTGTTCGTGGCAGTCATCATGATGCACATCCATTATTGTGGACCACATGTCCTTTTTTCCCACCATGCAATATGACAATCACTGAAACCAGGACTTTTCAAAAGACAGGAAAATTGTTCGTGGCAGTCACCATGATGCACATCCATTATTGTGGACCACATGTCCTTTTTCCCACCATGCAATATGACAATCACTGAAACCAGGACTTTTCAAAAGAAAAAGTTTATAAATAAGGCAGTCAAACACAAAGAGTTAGAATCTCTGTCTCAAATCTACTTCTTGAGGATATGGTTTAAGGGTAATTATGGAATAAAGAAACAAGGGTCTGAGGAATGAGAAAAGTAGATTAGTAGTAAGGAAAAAAATGAAGTGACCAGTTGTCTGTGCATACGTAGAATCAAAGTTTTTGCCGGAGTCAATGATGATATTAGCAAGCTCTGAGAATATAAGCTTTGGCCCTCTGTAGCAAATGGTCACTCGTCAAATTCTAACATAGGCCCAGGGGAAGAATCAGAGGCTTCAAGTGGTTTATTTACCACCAAGTACCTAAAATACAACTTAATAAACTGTTACCATGATGGCCAATATGTAAGTGGTGTTATGTAGAAGAAAGTTAAGGGAGAACAGTGTTCAGCTTGGTCATCCAAAAATTGATGATGAAAGTGAATTAGTAGAAAAAAGTTAAGGTGAAAGGTTTGTTCAGGGTTCCCCTTGGTTTCAACAGACACCCTGTACTCTTGATATTTTTAAGGAAAGAATGGAAAAAGGTACCAGAAAATTTATTTCCTAAAAATGTTTGCTCTGTGTGTGAAACTTTTAATGAAGGGTTTAGAGATTATCTAGTATGAATATATGCAAAAATCTAAAACAAACCTTATTAAAAATATATTGAAGTATTTATTGTTCCACTGATATGCCTGTTTTGCTTAAAATATTGCAATGAGAAAAAAAGTTGAAGGAGGGACTATGAATGCTAGGGAACTTCACATCAGAGAGACTGAGCCTGGTGCACAAGCCTAATGACCTAAGCTATATCCCTGGAACCTACGTAACGGTGGAAACAGAAGCAACTCCACAAAGATGTGCTTTGACCTCAACATGTGTGTCATGGCATGTGTATGCTACACACAAGTATTATAAATGAGTACACACATACTAATAATGAGTATAATAACTTTCAAATATTTGGTAAATAAAATAATGTTCAAAATTTTATAAATAAATAAATATTAGGTTTAACTCCTGTTCTCTAGACAATATAAACAAAGTGTAAGCTTCAATAAAAGTGATTGTTTCTGCTTAATTTATGATATTTATAACCCCAAAACGTTTCCTTAAATGTTCACACATCAGTTTTTAATTTCTTGGCAAATATAGGCTACTTTGAAATACTTTAATCTAAAATTGCCATCAGAGCTACCAATAAGCAACCATCATTTTATTCCCATAAGTTTTATTTTCTTGATTGTCTTTATTACTCATTAGTTCTTCAGTTAAGCCTTTGATGAAAATCTGTACTTCAAGTCTCTCACTAGTATGTTCACATTAACTGTTATTTACAATGATTGCATA
The DNA here is from genome assembly GCF_000622305.1 of Nannospalax galili. Classification (NCBI taxonomy): domain Eukaryota; kingdom Metazoa; phylum Chordata; class Mammalia; order Rodentia; family Spalacidae; genus Nannospalax; species Nannospalax galili. Next base: position 3,055,749 of record NW_008359214.1, read on the forward strand.
TATACTATTTTAAAGCATATTACATACTTTCTCTGTTTCCCCATATTAACCTGCAAAATTCATGAAATTAAGAAAGTGATTCAGTATACCATGATATTTCACTTTTAAAACAGTGGCAGACACTCCAAATATACCTGTTAATGACTCCTCTGAATGAAAAGATTGGTGCAGAGTCAATTTCTTTGGTGACAGCATGCAAGTTTTAACTTTGCATCACTAATTTTATAGTATTTGTCCATCATGAATTATATAAGCATTTTTATTTTATTTACAAAATTAAAATTGATCTTTTCATTGGGTTCTCTATATTAATTCCTTCAATATAAAATTATCATATGAATACAAAATTATGGAGAAGAAATTATTTTCTTACATTATAGTTTGTGAGTTAATACTAAAAGTAGAATCATCTTCCTCTTGTGTCTGATCCACAATAAAATATATTAGATATTAGGAAAATGTACTTGTAAATGAACTGTGTGCAAAATTAAATTTGAATAGAGAACAGATGTGTTGTCTGAGGATATTAAGTCAAAATTTTACTTTATATTATTTCTGTAGAGACTTGTAGAGCCTCATATGCTCCAGGCAGGATTCAGAGTTATTGCATGTATTTAGATACTGTATATATGGGGTAGGGCTCAACGTCAATATCAGCTATGACTTTTAACCTGGAATATCAAGTGCATAGGGAACTAAGCGAAACATAAAGAACAGAATAAAAAATATAGCTGAGGAAAACTAAGCTGTCATTTTGAAGCATATGTTATTTTTCATAAGCAGGAAAAGGAAGGAATATCACAAAATCAATGATCCTGGGTTCTAACACGTCTATTTTAAAAATATATTTACAAGATAGAAAGAGATATAATATTTCAAAATCACGTTATGAAGTCAATCACACTAAACTTTCAATAAAGTAATTAGATTTGGGGGCTGGAGAGATGGCTCAACAGTTAAAAATACTGGCTTTTCTTGGAGAGCATCAGGGTTCTGTTCCCAGTACCCACATGGCAGCTAACAGATATCTGTAATTCCAGTTCTAGGAGAGCCACCACTGTCTTCGGGCCACCATAGGCATTTCACACTTAGACACCTTTACATACACATAGGCAAAGTACTCATAAAATAAAATAAATCATAAACATTTTTTGACTGTGAGAAAAAATTAGCATTTCCTAGTAAGAATAAAAAGAATATAAATCTCAGAGTATGTTCAAAGAAGAACCCTCACATTTAGAAAATTATTTTCTAGAGTTCTAAGGAAAGGACATAATCTCAGTAGTCTAGAAATCTGAACTTCTGGTATGAGCAAGGTATCCCAGCTCATAAAGGCATTTGTTGCCAAGCTTGACTTGGATCCCTGACATTCATATGGTAGAAGAGAACTACCTCTTGCAAGCTGTCATCTGACTTCCACAAGTGCATTCTGCCCCCTACACTCTCAATAAATAATGTGATTAAAAAAGAAATCTGAACCTCTGTATTTTATATACATTTCTTTTTCGTGTGTGTGTGATGGTTTAAATAAGAACATCTTCCATAGGCTCCAGGTATTTGGACGTTTTGTCCCTAGTGGGTGATGCTGTGTTGGATGGTTTTAAGAGATACAGCCTTGCTAGAGGAAGCATGACACTGGTGTAGGCTTCGAGAGTTCTTAAACCTTGCCAGATTTCCAGTCTGCCTCTGCTTCCTGTGCCTATCTGAAGATGTGATCGATCACTCTGCTTTCTGGTCTGGCCACCTTTGCTGCCATGCCTCCCCTGCCACTATGGATGCTGACCCTCTGAAGAGTAAGCCAAATAAACCCTTCCTTCTATTAGTTCCTTTGGCCATGGTGTTTCATCACAGCAAAAGAAAAACAATGAATAAAGTGTGTTACTGCATTCTGCTTATATCACGGTAATTTTATTCTGACATATCTCATAAAGAATTTAATATTAGAAATATGCTTACCTTGTAATTCTGTCCTCACAGTTAAACATGCCTATGTACAATTAAGTGAACTAAAAATATACACTGAATATAAGAATAGATATGCTATAAATGACATAAATATAAAAGGCTCAATATAGTGCGCGCTGGGCTCTCTGCGCGCCCTGGAAGCAGGACGGAGGGCCTGGCCACATCCCGCAGGCTTCTCTGGCGGGCCGCGCCCTGTGGCACCGTGGCTCATGTCTCCTGGATGCGGTGGCGGGTGGGTCTTTGTCCACCACTTTTTGGTGCTGAAAAGTCCTTCTGCTGCTGAGGTCTACTCAGCCAGTCCCGTCCTTATTTCACCCGTGTACTTTCCTCAGGATGCGAGGTCCACTGGCCACTGAACCACGCAGGAAGAGTACGAGGACGGTGAAAGCTAAGGTGTCCACAAGTCGGTGACGGAGGAATGCGCCCCCTGGAGAGGCTGGGTCACCGGTAGTAAGACACAAGATTCAAGACTCGGCTTAGCCCGTGTCACAGCTTTATTAAGTGTAGCTTCAAGTGATCCAGCTCTCTGTGACCCAGCTCTCTGATATTGAGAGAAAGACGGGGATATTTATACCATGGGGGTAGTGGTAAAAGCTTTGGCTGATAGATACTTTGTGAGACATTCTATTTGCATATGGAAGTGGGTTTCTGCCATGCTGCCAGACTGCTGACTACCTGAAAAATCACACAGGAAAGCATGGTATTCCTAGAGCCAGAGGCCATGTTTATGTTATGGCATTTGTGGCGGGCACTTCAAAAGGAGAGTCAGGAAAATTGCCAGGAAGGCACCCCACTATGAAAGGAGTCTCAGCACATAACTCCGAGCTTCGTGAGCTATCCGGATATGAAGAGACTTCTACTTCACATAACAGAGGTCCCCAACAGCTCAGAGGACTGCAAATTAAATATATGTTACAGTTGCCAATCCTGATGAATTAAAGGATAAATGTATAAATTTGTTTGTACACACTATAATAAAAATTGCACAGAGGAAAAATAAGTTACTGTATAATATTTTAGGGTTAATTTGATATCTCAGTGGCTGGTAGTTGAATGAAAATAAGATATATTTGTGAGTAAAGATTTAAGTTGAGAAGTGCTTATATAAAAAAGTAGAAATCCACAAAAATTGGATTAGAAAGAATATCTTAAGGTTTCTTTACTTAATCAAACAGATTAAAGAATTTGATAAAATCATAATGTAAATATAGAGAAAGAGTCAAGTAGAAAGAAATGCCTTTGAAGAAATTATTCTTAAAGGGATATGTTTATTGTATCTCTAAAAGCTACTTTTCTCTTCCGTGTGACCAAACACCTGACAAGAAGTAATTTAAAGACAGATTTATTGTGGCTCATGGACTGAGGTACAGTACAGCACGGCTGGCAGATAAGGCACAGCACCCTGTGTGCATTGAAGTTGTAGAGACAGGAAGCAGAATTCCCTGTTTACACCTTGTGGATCAGAAAATAGAAGTATGCCAGGAAGTAGGGCAAGTCTATTCATTTCAAGATCTGAAGATCCACTTCCTCCAGCTAGATCCAACATCCCAAAGTTTCTTCAATCACCCAAAATTCTGTCACCACCTTGAAACCAAGAGTTCAAACCCATGAGTCTATGGGGAACATTTTGCATCTAAGCCACAATAAGTTTCAAATTAAATTGGCTCCCATGTATGCCAAAATACATCCTGGCTGCTGAGGTGATCAGTTTTGTACCAATGCATACTTCCCAGCATTGCTCTCAGATGACTTTTCAAAAGCCCTAAAATTGAAAAAGAACATCCAGAATTGTGAGATAAATAAACTTACTTTCCAAATAACTTGACAATGTCAGGTACTTCATTTTGCTAACGCAAAGTATATTAATAAAGAAAACCTATAACAATGATTGGGGTTCTAAGGGGATTCCTAAAATGGGTATATTTATTGGAATTTTTTTTTTCATCAGCTTAATGGACAGTTTTGGTGAGGGCTCAGAAGAATAAAACAGAAATTCAACAGCAAAAACCATGTAGACAAGATTCATATGGTAATGAAGATTCCATGAGGAAATGAAGAAAAGCCACCCACTGCAAATAATTAGTCTGTTTTCATGTTCTGAGACTGTCTGGGAGCTGAAACTAAAAGGGATGGATTAATTTGTTTGCCAGGGGAGATTTCAAGGTAACAAAGCATACAGACTTTGGCATGGTTATTACAAGCTACATTTAGCCAAATTTATAATGAGAATTGGTAGCAAAAGGGAACAGAGAAAATGATGTGAAAACTTTGGAGTCTCACTGGGAAAAGAGGGCAGTGGATGCCACACAAAGATCAAATTAGGGAAGATGTCATTGCCAAAGAGGTCAGCATGGGTAAAATGCAGCAAAGCAATGGTAATGTTTGGAGGATGGTTGGAGAAGATCTCAGAAAATGACAAGCCCTTAGTTTCAATTACAGACTAAAAAATATAGATGACAGCCTAGGGACAGTGCAGGCCCAGATCAGAAATCAGAAATCAGTTCTTTGCCTTGAGCCAGCAGTCGTCTCATTTTTGCATAATCCACAATATGCTGATTGTTCAAGCATGTAAAATAAAAGGAGAAGGGGTGATAAGAGCTTTCTCTTAAATTTCAAAGGAAAATATGCCACAACAAACAACACGTAAAGGATCAGAATCATGAACAGGAGCCATCCATCAGTGGGGTGATGGATACCTGACTGGGGGCTAAAGGAAGAGACTGCAAAGAAGCAGAAGTACCAGTAGCATTCAATGCATGTGGGGAAATGCTTATGGCTATAGGCCAAAGTAATTTTCATAGTGTGACCACCAGTTTCACAATGGGTCACAATAAACAGAGCTACTGAGGTAGGAATAGGTTTTTCAAGCACTTGGGAGTCTGGGATCACACTACAGATTTCTCTCAGTTCCAAGTATGAAGCTGTAAGACTGCTGAAACTGGGCTTTAGTCTTGCTCTGGGCCAATTCTTTTTTCTGTTTGACCTATTTTTATCTTTTAGAATAAGAATACTCATTTGTTCCTGTTCCATAATTGTATATTAGAAGGATGTATATTTCTAAAGTTATTTTTAAAGTTTTACTGATGGATTAATTGTACTTTGCATTATGAGATGGACATGAATATTTGAGGGCTAGAGAATGACTGCTATTGTTGAATGAATATCACCTTAAATGTTTCTATGTAAGCTTAGCCCTCAGGATGGTGGTGTTTGGGAAGTGCATTGAGCCTTTAGGAAATGAGGCTTGAGAGTGTTTAGATGGTTCAGTAAGTAAGGACACCTGCATGGAAGACTGACAACCTGAGTTCCATCCCAGAAACCCATGTATTTTGGTTTTATTTCCACTGCTGTGATAAAACACCATGCTAAAAGCAACTTATAGGAAGAATGGGTTTATTTGGCTTACAATTCCAGGTTACACTTCATTGTGGAGGGGAAGTGAAGGCAGGAACTTAAACTAGTTATATCACATTCATGATAAAAAGCAGAGACAAACAAATGTACCCATGTTCTCTGCTTTCTTTCTCTCAGCAAGCATTATTCATTCATACAGATCAGGGCAAAGCCTAGGGAATGATGCCACCCACAATGGGTTGGGTCTTCTTATATCAATTATACTCAAGACACTACCCACAGACATGCCCAAAGGTCAACTGGATCTTGATAATTTCTTACTAAAACTCTCTTGCCAGGTGACTCTAGGTTGTATGAAGTTGATTGTTAAAGCTAACCAGCTCACAAAGAAAGGTAGAAAAGGAATTGACTTCACAACACTATCCTGTGACCTCTGGGATGTCACTATTCTAACATTATAAACATCTGAACAAGTAGCCTAACAATGTACTTTTTAGAAATAGATCCAAACTCAGAGGACACTTGTTCCCCTAGACATCTCTTGGAACTGTGTGATGGAACTCTCTTGTTGGAATGCCATCCCTGGAAATATGTTCTTGAGTCTGGTCCCACCCAAAATTGTATTTGAAATGCTTTCTCCAGCTTCAAATGGCTCTACCTTAATCTTAACAGACCATCCAGCCTTTGCATCCCTAGTTCTAGAATATTTTATTTACCTATGGTTACATTTCCTTTCCAATCTCCACTCTGTGCAATGGAGATGGGTGAACTTGTTTTTAGTTCTTTGATATGTTAATTATCAACTATACCCACATTTATTCATTATATTTTTGAGGGACTACCAAATTATGGTTCCCAAAACACAAGATGTGATGCCTAGGTCACAAGACACAAGCAAATATGGTCTTTCTGGGTGGGTTAACTAAAAGTCATTAGTTCAGATTATGTCCATTTATAAAAGTCATTCCCATGGACCTCTATAAGCATGCTGCTGTACATATGCCCACATACACACATCATGTGAACACAAAAACAACCAAGCAATAATAAATAAGTAAATACTCTGATATAAAAGAGATGGGACTTTATGAGTTTTTTACATCACTAGGTTCATGACATCAAAGAGGGCTGAAACATCCCACACTCTAGGTTGCTCTCCTCCTGCTTGTTCTGTGCTCTGTTTGCACCCTGAGAAGCTCCACTCTCTCCCCACACTGTATCGCCTTCTAGCCTTATGCTTAACCCTGATCCTGCTCTTTCTGCCATAGATCTCGGGCCACCCTATGAGTCTAGAATCATATGCTGCATCCTGATCTGCACACAGACTAGATTAATTCTCCAGCTTAGTTGGTTAGAGCCTCCACAGGCTTCCCTGACTCCCATCTTGCCATTGGCCCTCCTCCTGATCTGTCTACCAAAGACCTGCCTATACCCAGAGAAGCTTACTACCCTGCAAAAACCTATAGCACATACCAACTAAAGTCATCATCAATATGCATAATCAGCAATATAAACATAAAAATAATATGGAAAACACCAAGATAATATGCACCCTCCCAAAAAAACACCAGTCCTACAGAGATGTACTACAATGTGAATCACCTCTAGGAACCCCAAATGCAGAATTTAAAACAACAATCATAAACATGGTTTAAAAACTTAAAGAACACATAGACAACTCAAAGATCTCAAAGAGGATAATGGTCCTCTTGTGACTGAACCTCAAGAGAATACAAATATGTAAATGAGTGAAGTAACAAAAACAATTCAAGATTTGAAAAGTGAATTTACCAAAGAGAAATATAGAAGAAAACCCAAGCTGAAATAAAGCTGAAATTGATAACCTCAATAAGTCAATTTGAAATGACTGGAGAAAGCCTCAAAACAGAATGAATGAATGAATGAATGGAAAAGAGTATATCAAGACTGGACAACAGTTGAAGAACTGAACGCCTTAAGCAAAGATTTATATAAAAAAAATAAAAACACAGGAACGGAATATGCAGGAAATGTTGACACCATGAAAAGACAAAAATCTACACATCATAGGCACACCAGAGGAGAAAAATTTCAGGATGATGTTGACCAGAACTTCAACAGGTTTATAGAAGATAACTTTGCTAAATTAAGGAAAGACATACCTATATAGATACAAAAAGAACATAAGACACCAGTTAGACACGGCAAGAACAGAAACTCCCCACAGTAGATCATAATGAAAAGAGTAAATATACAAAAGAGAGGGTACTGAAAGCTGTTAGAAAAAAAACAAAACAAAACAGTAAGTTGCATATAAAGGAAAACCTGTCAGAATTAGTTGACTTTTCAGTGCAAATTATTGAAGTCCAAAGAGCCTGGACCAAAGTATTCCCAGGTTTAAATGACCATGGATGCCAACCCAGAATACTTCAACAACAAAACTATCTAACATAGTGAAAGTAAAACAGAAAAATTCCCATAATATGAATAGGCTGAAAGAATTTATGTCCACCAAATCAGCCCTACAGACAATGCTTAAAGCCATACAAAGGACTGAAGAGAGAAATAAATAGCCCCAAGAAGCTACAGAAAGAAAGAAAAAGAAGGTATTATGAAAACACAAGATAGGACCAAGAATACCAACAAATTAAAATCAGAGAAATTTATACATGTTTTTCAGCAATAACTCTAAATATCAATGGTCTCAACTTTCCAGTCAAAAAATAGAGACTACTGGAGTGGATGTATCTTTCTGTTATCTTAAAGAATCTCATTTCACCTTGAAGGAAGGCACTACCTGAGTGTGAAAAGATAGAAAAATACTCGAAGAAAATGTCCCTAAGAAGCAAGCAGGTGTTGGAATTCTAATATCTGATAAAATAAACTGCAAATTAAAACTAATCAGAAGACGTAAAAAGAAGCACTTCATTGTGATCAAAGGAGCTATTGATTAAGAAGTTATTACAGTCACAAACATTTATGCACCAAACATAGAAATTCTCCAAATTTTATAAAAATATTACTAGATAGGCTGGGTGTGGTGCCACATGTCTTTAACTTGAGCACTCTGGAGGCAGAGGCAGGCAGATCTCTGTGAGTTTGAGAGTAGCCTGGTCTATATAGTCAGTTCCAAGCCAACTGGGACTGCAGGGAGACCCTGTCTCAAAAATGAAAAAAAAAATAGTACCACATTACTATAAAACACAGATTAACCAAAACTCAGTACCCCAGTATCTCTGACAGACAGCCCAAGAGATCAAAGAATAAACAGAGAGACATCTGAATTAAATAACATCTTACATCAAATGGACCTAACAGACATCTGCCAAGCACCAAAGAATACCCTTACTACTCAGTATCCCACACAAGTTTCTTTAAAATTGACCACATATTGGGACAAAAAACAAACTTGAACAAATACAAAGAAAAATGAAGTAATTCTACACATTCTATAAGACCACAATAAAATAAACTTATAATCACCAACAAATGAAGCTCTTGTAACTACATGAAATCATGGAGGTTAAACAACACACACTCCTGAATGATGAGTGGGTCAAAGAAGAAAGCAAGATACAAACAAAAGTATTCCTAGAACTAAATGCAAATGATAATACAACACAACAAAGGAACTGGGGCACTTTAAAAGCAATCATTCCGAGGGTTAGTTTATTGCTCTTAGCCCCTTCAATAAAAAAATTTAAAGGAACACATATAAATGACTTAACAGTACAACTTAATACTCTGGAAAGGCAAGAACAAACCAAACCCAAACTTAATAGATGAAAAGAAATTTTAAAAAATCAGAGAAGAAATTAATGACATAGAAAACAAAGAAAACAGTAACAGTACAAAAAAAATCAATGAATCTAAGATTTTCTTTTTTGATGAACTAAACAAAATACAGACTGTTAACCCAGTTAAGCAAAAGAATGAAAGAGCAAATTCAAATTACCTAACTCAAAGATGAAAGAGGAAACATCACAATAGACACTAAAATAAATACAGACTATTATAAGGAATACTTAAAAAAAACTACACTCCATTAAATGTGAAAATCTAAAAGAAATGGATAAATTTCAAAATTCATGGAGACCACCAAAGTTAAACCAAAAAAATCAATAGCTTAAACAGGCCCATAACAAATAAGGAAATTAAAGATTAATGCAAAACCTCCTGACTAATAAAAGCCCAGGTCCAGATGGATTCACAGCAGAATTCTACCAAATATTAAAAGAAGATCAACAATCAATATTTCTTAAATTATTAAAAAAGATAGAAATAGAGGGAGAACTCCCAAACTCCTTCTTTGAAGTCAGTGTTACTCTAATACCAAAATCAGATAAGAGCAAGAAAGAAAACTCTAGGCCCTCATCCTTAATGAACATAGACACAAAGAGTCTCAGCAAGATACTAGCAAAATGCATAAAGACATGCATTGAAAAGATCTTCCACCACAATCAAGTCAGCTTTTCCAGAGATGTTGGGATGGTTCAATATATATAAGCCTTAAATGGAATATATCATATAAATGTACTTAAGGACAAAAATCACATTGTCATCTTAATAGATTCAGAAAAGGCCTTTGTCAAAATCCAAAATACATTCATGTTAAAAGCCTTGGAGAAAGTTTGACTATAAGGAGCATAGCTCAATGTAATTAAATCTATATACAACAGTCAATATCATTCTAAATGGAAAAAAATGTAAACTTTCCCATTAAAATCAGAGACCACTCAAGGCTCTCCACTATCTCCAGTTCTTTTCTAGGTTGAACCTCTTGCTAGAGCAATAAGACAAGAAAAGGAAATTAAAGGAATACTGAGTAGAAAAGAAGAGGTCAGTTTATCACTATTTTAGACAATATGATATTATACATAAGAGATACCAAAACTTTCACCAGAAAATTGCTAGAAACTACTAACACTTTCAGTAAAGTGGCAGGTTACAAAATCTATTTACACAAAACACTAAACTTTCTATATACCAATAACAAGCAATCAGAGAAAGAGTACATGGAAACCCTCTAATTCACAATAGCTTCAAAAAACACCTAGAAATAAACCTAACAAAAGACATTAATGATCTCTACAATGAAAATTTTATGTCTTTGAATGAAGAGATAGAGGAAGACACTAGAAGATGGAAGGACCTCCTATGCTCATTGATTATTAGCATTCATATAGTGAAAATTACTGCCAAAGCAATCTATAAATTCAGTACAATGCCAATCAAAAGTCCCATAACATTCTTCACAGAGCAAGAAAAGAAATCCAAAAATTCATATGGAATCAGAAAAGATCGCTGATACCCAATGAAACCTTGAGCAAAAAGAGCAAGGCTAAGGGATGACTACACCAAATCTCAAGCTATATTACAAAGCCGTATCATAAAAACAGCATGGTACTGGCACAACAACAGATTAATGGAATATAATAGAGGACTCAAACATGAATGCATGCAATTTCAGTACATGATATTTGAAAAAGGTGTCAAGAATACAAAATGTTGAAAATACAGCATCATCAACACATGGTGCTGGAGAAACTGAATCTCTACCTGTAAAAGAAAAAATTGGATCCTTATATTTCACAGTGCACAAAAGTCAACTCAAAACCAATAAAAAACCTCAGTATGAAACCTGGAACTCTGCAACTGCTAGAAGAAAATACAGGCATTACCCTACATGATAAAGGTGTAGGAAATGACTTTCTAAATCAGACATCAGTTGATAGGGCATTATGGTCATCAATAGACAAGCTGGACCTCATTAAACTAAAGAGCTTCTCCACAGCAAGATAAACAATAAATGAAATGAGGAGGAAGCCTACTGAATGGGAAAAAATCACCATCTGCTACACATTTGACAGAGGACTAATATCCAGAATACACAATGAACTCAAAATCAAAGAAACAAAAAATAAACAACCCAAGAAAAAGATGGGCTAAGGACCTGAACAGAGTTCTCAAATGAAGAAAAAAAAATAGCTAATAAACAATTTTAAAAGTGCTTTAATTCTTAGTAATTAGAGAATTGCAAATCAAAATCATTTAAAGATTCACCTTACCCATTCGGGTTGGCTAAGAAAAAGAGTTAAAAACACCAGTTGTTGGCAAGAATGTGGAGAAAGGGGAACACTCATGCACTGCTGCTAGGATTGCATTCATGCAACCATTATGGAAAGCAGTGTGGAAACTTTAAAAACAAGGATGTTGCTCATATGAACTTGCAATGGGAGTGACAGCATGCACAGGACCCATGTGGACTCAATCAGGTAAAAATCTAGGATAGAAAAAGGAAGGCGGAAAGTGGGCCCCAATCCTAGCCAGTGAACTATTGGCAGCTGACTGCTGCTAGGTGAGGGAGAATAGGTCTTCTTTAAGGGAATGACTCTGGAAAGGCTGACTAGATTCCAGTGAATGAATTTGCACCTAGGGACATTTGGGTATAAATGCTTGACAGGATACAACTTAACATATGCATAATATCTTGTGGGGAGTGTTTGGGGGGCATGAATGGGGGAGGGGCTCTAAATTTGGTTACAATCTATTATATGAAATGGACAGAAACTCAAAAAATAATATTTTTAATACAAAAAACCTAAAAATGAATATAACATATCAGTTACACCATTCCTTGGCACATATCCAAAGTACTCATCTACTTTTCTTGCTGCTTTTTTCACAATAGCTAAGAAAATGAAACAATGTAAATATTCCTCAACTGACAAATGGATAATGAAAATGTGGTACATGTATATATAGACGTTCTACTCAGCTGTAAAAAATGATGAAATAATGAAATTTGCAGGTAAGTTGGGGGAACTAGAATCTGTTATATTAAGTGAAATAACACAGACTCAGAAAAACAAGTGACGCATGTTCGCCTTGATTTCTGGTACTTAGCACCAATTCCTTTATGTGAGTACATATCCTGATGTAACAGCAGGAGCCAGGGAAATGGAAAGGAACCTGGAAATAAGGGAAAGAAATAGCCTGAGAGTGGGAGATAGCAGGAAACAGATGTTATCAAAGTGGAAATCGGGAAAATGTGGGTAATCAACTAGGAAGGGAGGGAGAAAGTAGATACAAGGAACTGTGGGGGTAAAGAAGAAGAAGAAACTCAAGAGAGGAAGGGATAATAGGAAACAGGTATTATCAAGGGGGAAATGCAGATAATGCTGGTACTTAAACTGGGAAGGGAGGAAGGAGGTTAGAAAGAGAGAGAGAAGAGATAAATAAAGCTTAGGTGGTTAAAAAAAAGAAGAAAGAAATCCAGAGGGAAGTAAATTAGCTAAAAAAAAAATCAATGAAAAATACACATACAATATCTAAACATAGGTGCATGTGTATACCTGAAGGCTTTTAACAAGAAACATAGTGCCAGAGAGGAGAAACCTCCCTTTGAGTTGTTGGTCAGAGTAGTAAAGAGACTCCCAAAATAACACAGGCTGTTGCCACAGCCCTTGATTTCCTCCATGATCATGAAGGTAAAACCCTAATTGACAGGACATACTTTAGGCACAGGGCTTAGAGCAGTGGAGTTGGAATTGATCTGGAAGCCTTCTTCCTGAAAACAAGTTCTCATAGTTCTAGAGTATACTATGCAAGCTGCCAAGGGGGGAGGATCAAATAATGATCCAACCCAGGTATAAAGCCTAATAACCACAACAACTGTCAGAGCAAACTATTTATATTGGTGTAGCATTGGCAGTTTTATCTAGGGGGTAACCAAAAGTTATTTGGGCTTAAAGCTCTCTCAGTGGAAGGGAACTCGTGGGTGGTACTGTAAATATAGCCAAGTACACATGGTTAGAGAAGTCATAGATCCTAGGTAAAGCCCTATTCATGTAACATCTCTAGACAAATGAAATTTCTTACTATATGTTAAATATGGATCCTTATATTTAGACACAAGTATACTGTATGCCACTCAACAAAGCTTCTTTTTTTGCAACAGATGGGAGCTACTACAGAGTTCCACATCTGGTCACACACAGGTTGTTCACACAGGTTGGTGACACATCTACAGTGGAACCTTTCCACTAAGGCTCATGGAACATAGAACAGAGAGTAGAGAGAATACTAACACATCCCTTGACTCTCACCAATGAAGCTTTCTCATAAAACAGTGTGATGCACATTGGAGGCTGCAACTGGCCAAGGTTTAGAGAATAAGAGACTGCAGAGTGTGTGTCCCTGGATAGGAATCCTATATTAAAACCTCACCCACCCATGATTCAGGGACCATTGTGGAAGAGGGAGCAGAAAAATTGTCAGAGCCAACCAAGTTTGATGCATGAATATAAGGAAATAGAGACTTTCAGGTCTGTGGGAACCTGCTCCTATGAACTTGCAACAATAGTGACAGCAGGCACAAGACCCACTCCAACTCAGTCAGACATAAACCCAGCATAAAACTGGGAAAATTGGCCACAGACCCCAATCTTCGCCAAGGAACTATTGGCAACTGATTACTGCAGAGTGAGGGAGAGTTGATTTTAATGCAGTTACTCATGACAGTCAGACTAGACTCCAGTGGATGAACTTGCATAGAGGGACACTTTGGTACAAATGCTTGATCCAATGGGACTTAACATATATGATAGAATGCATGAAGTCTTGTGGACAGGGTGCTGTGTGGGGCCATGGATAGGGAGGTGATCTAAATTTGATTAAGATCTATTATATAAAATGCAAAAATCTCAATGAAAAAATATACATTAAAAAGAAAGAAAAATTGTTTTGGAAAATAATATTTTTGATAAACTACAAATGGGGAAAAATAAGAAACTATCACAGGAGAACCTTTAAAATTGGAGATGGTCATGTAAAATGTAAATGTAAAATGGAGATGGACTTGACTGCAGTTACTTATATTGGTTTCCTTGGGAAGATTTGCATTTCAAAAGTGAGGAGTGGTGTTTTTTATAGCAGATCATGGATAAAGCAATGTTTCCAAGTATTTCCCAGTTTTCACACTTATCTGGCCATATCAAAATTTAGAAATAATGTAAGGCAAAGGAAAACACAATCCTCTCATGTGTCCAAAATTAAAGGTAAATTGGACCTTCTTGATTTGAAGTAAAAGAATATCAGTTGGAAATAAGTAAGTAAATGAATGAATAAAAAAAATTATAACTGGGGGATAAAATTAGAACTCTATGCTATATCTCAGAAATTTTTCATGTGCAAGTTATACGTATATAGCAGATTTCACAGCAAGTTACTAGAAACTTTTAACTATGTATTTTCCCTTTAGTGTAAGAATCAGTACCTCAGGTTCATCAACTTTAAAATTTTCTCTTTACTGTTTTCTGAAGTTTCAATCTCCTGCAATTCACCTTATTATTGTGTTCTTTTTCAATCCATTTTGTGATAAACACTATTACTGCCCCATAAATATCTTCTCTCCTTTCCCCTTCAGTGCACTGTGAGTCCAAGTCCAATTGCTAAAGCAAGATTTTTTTCCTAGTGCTGCAAATATACTTTGTCACCTGCATACAAGCCAGAAATGGAAAAGAACCAACATCTTCAGGGAGAAATTTTCTTCTATAAATACTGTAGCCCTGAATCTATAAATACCTCAGCTTCCTTCTACTTGAATCTTGCTAAAGCAACACAGAGTGGGGTGAACTCTTCCAAGTTATCATTCACCAAATAATTTTTTCCATCTTAACCTCACTGTAACAACTACCATGGTCTTTGTCATTAGCAAGATGGAAAACCAGCAGTCATAGGTTATTTGCTCATTTCACTCTACCCACACAAACTTCATAAGTCATACCTCCATTTGAAGATAACCGTCATGTCAGTAGGTCACTTCAAAGTCAACTTTGGCTTAGACTGGCAAAACAGTCTTTATCAGATTTGCTGCCTTCATATTTTTCTTCACAAAGAAAATTCATCAGATTTAGTTTAATAATGGTAAGTCAAATGTCATGAATTTTCCACTTCACCTAAGTAATTTTAACTCCTAAATATTTGTCCCAGCAATCCTTTGGTCTTCATTTATATTTGTCACTTGAAATTCATTGTCTCCATTATGCAATATTTGGAGTAGATTTTTAAATGTTATTGAACTAACAGAAGCCAAGTAAATCTTAGAGTATGGATTTAAATTGGGGAAAGAGAATGTATGTGTAAATGTAAAATCCAGGGAAAATAAGCCAGTGAAGAATACAAAATAGTGAACATCATCTTTAGAGGAAAAGAAACAAATCTTAACAAAACTTCAGGAAGAATGAATGACATCTTTAAAGTGGATTTTTGTTGAGGATTCTAATTTGTAATGCATACCTATTTATTTATGACAGAAATTTCTGGAGTGATCTATATAAGTTGAATATAAGATATATACAGAACTTTTTACTTCTTGCAAATTGTCAATATTATTTTGCCTCTATAAATAGAGAAATGACTACGTATTCACAGCATAAGAACTGAATTTCCCAGGTGAACATATAGACATCTTTATAGTACTTTTAAGCATATGCATCAATGTCCTATCATTTATTTTGGGTTCATTAATTATATAATTATCATATATGCTATCAGAATTATATCACTTTACAAATTAACATTTTTTACAGCACTTTGTATTTCTTATGTGCATCTAAAATCAGGTTTTATATCTCTATTTTTTTATTTTTAAAATATATTTATTTTTATTTTATGTATATGAGTGTATTGCCTGAATGTGTGTGAGTGCACCCATGTCGTGCAGTGTTGCAGAGGTCAGAAGAGGGCTTTGGATTCCCCTGGAACTGGACTTAAGGACCGTTCATAGCCACCATGTGGTGCTTAGAATCAAACCCAGGTCCTCTGCAAGAACAGTCAGTGCTCCTAACCGCTGAGCCATCTCTCCAGCCCCTATTTCTCTACCTCTAGCTTTACATTACTTCTCTCTCATTCTGTCTCTCTCTCTGTCTCTCTCTGTCTCTGTCTCTGTCTCTGTTTCTTTCACTCTCTCTCGCTCTCTTGCTCCCTCTGTTTCTCTCT
>NW_008359214.1:3073086-3099456 GCF_000622305.1 Nannospalax galili
TCTCTCACTCTCTCTCTCTCTCTCTCTCTCTCTCTCTCTCTCTCTCTGTCTATTCACACATGTGTCAGAACACCTGTCATGCCTATAGAGGTCAGAAGACAACTCTTAGGAATGGTTGTCTCACTTTCTTACTGAACCATCTCTCCAAACTCCAATGTTGCATTATTTGTGTGCATGTAGGTATAATTTGATTCTATAGAACAGTTATTTTCCAACCTTAGAAAATTGTGCATAGACATAATCTGTTCCCAGGGCTGTCAAATTGGTCTCTTTCGGCATAGAAAGAGAATTATTTTCTAAAATTATGCACTTTGTCAACTGTTCCTATTGATACCATAAAATATAATAAAACGATCTTTCATTGTTTAATGCTATCTCTGCTAAATAGTAACAGTTTTCCAAGAAGGTTTGGAAAAGAGAGCAATACTGAAATGACTGTGGAGAGAATGGATGCAAAGGAGAAAGTACCGTGTCACCACTGCACATTTTGTAAAGACCCTTCTCCAAGTATCTCCTGTCCTGTGTACTGTTAACTGTCACTGAAGTCTGCTCTATTGTCCAATGAGTCATTCACTTACTGATACTAGTCATAGACCAGAAAAATATCCTCCAAATTGCTTAGGAAAATAATCCGTTTTATAAAGATGAATTCTCTTTCCTAGGTAATATATGGATAAGCTGTGTAATATTTTATTATTTTTTTATTCACTTGTATCTGGCTGAAGTGTCATTTTTTAATGTTTTGGATGAGTATTTTAAACAAGTACACATCATAAATACTAAAATTGTTTTAAAGTATAACATTTTAAATAAATAAATGTTGATAAGTAAAATGAAACTGTAAGTATATATTAATGTAGAAATAGGAAAACTAAAATATATTAAAAATAAGGATGGGAGTCTGATAGTCACACCGTGACAAACCACTTCCATTGCTGTTATGTAAGTCTTGACTGGGATTTCTGCCTTTTAGTCACATACTGTCACTTATTCTACACACACTTGTTCCTATCCACAGATATCTGTCATTTTGCTCATCATTTGCTCGATATGAAATAAAATTCCTACTTTTTGTTTCAAGATTATTAATTTAAATGTAAGTATTAAAATGAAGCCTTACTCAAAGATCGGAGGAAATAAAAGCAAGAGAAAAATATAGGAGCAAATGATGCATACTTTGTTTTCTCATTCATTTGGATCATTGGACACAAAAGAAATGATATTTGGTTTAAAACAAGTCATGAAGTAAAATAAACAGAATACTTGTCCACAAATATAACAATACCTCCTAGTTAGCTTCAACTGTTAACTTGACACAGCCCAGAGTTAGCTGAGAACATATCAAGTGGGGGATTGCTTCCATCAGACTGGCCTGTGGGTATGTCTGTAGGGCTTTCTCTTGATTACTAATTGATGTTGGAGGACCCGGCCCACTCATCACAGGCAGTATCCAGTATCATCCCTTGGATAGATGAACCTGGCCTGTAAAAGGAAGGTAGTTGAAATTTTTTGGGTGCAGTTGACATGCAAATGTGGATGGGGAAATAGTCACAGGGTTCTACCTCTAGGTAAAGTGCCACAGGCACTCAATGGATGCTGAGGGAAGTAAAGTCAGTTTTCTTCAGGAATGAGCTCCCTGATAGGCTGTGTAGTCTCAAGTGATCAGCCCTAAATTTATGCTCAAATGGACTCTGTGCATTATGTATGTGTGTGTGTACAAATGTATGTATGTATGTATGTGTGTATGTATGTATGTATGTACGTATGTATGTATGTGTGTGTATGTAGGTATACGTAATAATTAATAGTCAAAACAGAAGACAAAAACTGAGAGGGAGTGGGTTTGGCATTGAAACCGGAGAAATGGAAATTATGCAAGCACAGTACTTTTGTAATTATGTACAAAATTCCTATGTATTAAATTCCCAGAAAATTTAGAAAATTAACAATGCGAGGAATTTGAACACGAGCCTGGGAACAAGCCACTAAGCAGCAGCGTTCCTCCATGGTGCCTGGTCCATGTTTTTGCTGACCTGACTTCCTTGATGAAGGACTGTTAGCTGTAAGAGGAAATAAACGCCCTCCTCCCCAAGTTGCTTTTGGTCATAGTGTTTATGACAGCAGCAGAAAAGCACGCTAGAGGACGTTGTTTTAAAGTGGCATGTACCAATGCTACTGTTAAGTCAGGAGGGCACAGCAAAAGTAATCAATTATTTTGTAAAAGCCTACAGTTATTATCATTGATGTTTTATAGCAAAGAAGCTCAATGTGCTACCATTGTTACTATAGGTAAAATAAACTAACAAATATAAAAATTAGTAAAAGCTTCCAGAATATACAGAAAATCGTTCTCCATAATTCCCTCTTTTTGTTTCACTGTTTTCACTATTATTTAAGAATTTTTATTTTTTTAATTTCTTTAAAAATTTATTATTTTATTCTATGTGCATGCATGTATTGCCTGCATGTAGATAAGTGCACCTGTGTTGTGCAGTGCCCATGGAGGTCAGAAGAGGCTTTCAGATGCCCTAGGACTGGAGTTACAGACAGTTGTTAGTTGCCATGTGGGTGCTGGGATTCAAACAACCAGTGTTCTTAACCACTGAGCCATCTCTCCAGCCCCAAGAATTTTTATTTTTAATTCAGACTCAAAATCAAGGCAGTTTCACCTGCTTTCAGAGATTCCCACACTGCTCGGCCCTTGTTGATGGGCTAAATGAGGTTCGGAACCCTCTGCACTCACACATCTCTCAGTGATAGTCCATAAATACAATGCAAGGCAGAAATGGAGAATGCTACGTTTGATTGTGGCAAAGACTCAGAGTGAAGAACTGAGACTGATCAATACGGAGCCTATTAATTTTGATCCCAGCCTGATGATTGTTGCTCCCTCCCCAGAGCTAAATTTCTTTGAAACAGCACAAAGCCTATTCTGAGAGCTTAGTCAGAAATCACCACCACACACTAAAGGAAAAAAAAAAATGCTCTATTTCTAAGAGCCCAATTATTGAGTTACTCAGAGTGAAAAGATGAGAATTTGGTTTTATAGTGTATATTTCCTGCTATAGGACCCCCAAAGTGCCCCATAATGGGAATAAATATCAGTCTGGGTAATTCAAAGCTCTTAGGTGAGTGCTGTAGTGGAGTTTGCCTAGGGACATTAGAGCCCATTGTGTTGATGGGCAGAATGTTTGTAGGACCCCAAGGATGATTTTTCCCATTTCTAGAAAAATTTTAGTTTTATTTTTCCATTTCAACTGAAAAAGTCATAAGCGTACTTTTTCATTGACTAATATGTATTAAGTGCCAACAGTGGGCACACAGGACATTCACGTGTGATCTTAAAGTGTGTCTTGTACTACAGCTGCTCACTGTCAAACCAGGTTCCCAGACATACACTCATGTTATTACCTTGGTCTGGGACTTGAAGATGACTACTGCCGAGAAGGAAATCTACATCAGACATAGTATAGCCATCAGATCTCAAAAATGAAGGAAGGAATCAACAAAACAAAGAAATCTAATTTAAAAAAGTTTATAAATCATAGCACATGTTTAAAAACTACAATTGTTTTAACATAATATTAGATGTTCTGACAAGAAGATAGAAAGAAATGAAAAGAATTCAGACTACCATTTTAGGTTAGTTCTTAAATAAGAAAAAATAGATATCTATGAAACAAAAAAAAAAGTGGTAATATCTGGTCTTTTTCAGTAAATTGTGTGCCAAAAATCTGGTAGGTGTTTTGAAAATTAAAGGCAATAAAACTACAGAGATCCTCTGGAACTGGAGTAATGGACAGTTGTTAGCTGCCATATGGGTGCTGGGATTTGAACTTGGGTGTTCTGCAAGAATAGTCAATGTTTTTAACCGCTGAGCCATCTCACTAGCCCTGTCTTGAACATAATTTAATGCATATGAGAAGCAACAAAGGTTAGGGAGAATGACTTTGTTTATTTTTCATTAGTGACCTGGAGTAAAGAAAGCACAACAGGATTATACACATGTTCCAAATACAGACTTCAGGATCCTTGCACTGCCAACTGCTCTGCTTATGTGTGCCAGCTGCCTCTATACAGAAGAGGACGTCATGTGTGCTACAACTACCTACTACATCCATGTAGAATGTGCCACAGAATATGATGTTTTATATGATTATGGGCTGTTTTATAGAAAAATGTAAAATTAAAATAATTCAAATCATTTCTGTCCAGACTGACTTGTTTAACTTGAAATTCAGAATACACATCTGAAAAGAAAAAAAATCAATGGTTATCATTTTTAATTGAAACACAGGGAACATATAGGTATTATTTCATTACTCATTTTATTTCCTTGTAGTTCACTTTCTTGTGACATATTTTAGCTTCATGTGAACAGGTGGATTAATATTTCAGATAAGGCACTTAGCCATAAGCTCTTTCGCAGTTCTTTTTAGAGCTACTCATAGCATTCCACCAGCAATCCATATAAGCATTTGTCTACTCAAATCAATGATGCATTCTGAATAAAAATATATACATAGCAAGAGGCTGAAACTACCGTGATAAACACCTCATAAGGTTAAAAAAAAAAAAAAACTTCTTTTTCTTCAGCTTCCATACTTGAGAAATTAGCCAGCTTGGCCCTAACACTGAATAGAAGCAGAAAGCTGCCTGGCTGCAGGAATGCTGGGAGTGTTCAGGATATCTGCAGCTGTAAAAGGCCTTCATTCCAAAAAAAAACAATAGTAAAAATGTAATTCAGTGGCTGTTTTTCTCAGTGTTATTTATTCTTCAAATTGTTTTACGAAAAGGGATATTGAGATTAGCAATGATGAAGAAAAATATTGTGTTGTTTAATAGGTTTTCGTATAGTTGAGAATTTCAAGTTAGCAGAGAAATGAACTATAAAAAGGAAAACAGGTTATTAACTATCACTAAATAATATGAGTAGTTCCTATTATAAGACTAATTCTTAAGTTTATGAGCTGTGATTAAATTATAGAAATATTTCTAAGAGTGAGAAATTACAGGAATATTGCTGAAACTTAATAAGTAAAGGTAATGATCTTCAAAATAATTGCTAAACTAGTGAACTACATTGTGTTTGTGTGTGTATGTATGTATGTGTGTGTGTGTGTGTGCCTGTCCCCATGCCTGTGTCTGTGTGGAGTGTGGGTACATGTGCTCTCATGTGTTCCTGGGTATGCATGTCTATATGTACACGTGCATGTAAAGTCAAGACATTAGTGTCAGGAGGGGTACTCCATCAGCCTCCACCTCATTTTTTGAGACAGGATCTCTCATTTAACCTTAACGTTATCAACTCAGCATGATGAGCCATCTAATGAACTCCAGTAATCTTCCTGTCAGACCTTCATGTTTCCATGGCAAGCACCTTACCTACTAGACCATCTCTCCAACTCAGTATTTTTAAAGCAATTTTTCTGTCTTTTCTCTTCCCTGATCACTTCTTCTTTGATAATACTTAGATTTTTTTATAACTTTATTTTTGACACTAAGACTGGAACAACAGACAAGCAAAAATACATAGAATCCAAAACATTCTCACTTTGGGTTTTAATATACAAATTACATATTATGATAGGTAATGGGGGATGAAACATTCAATAGAAAGCTCTTGACACCTTTTCATAACATTTTTAGCATGTATGCATAGCATTTACTTAAAATTTTTCTCCCACGTAGTTTGTGTATTTGGAATGCTAAATAAGCCTTTAAATGATGACTTAATGGATTTCATAAAGCAGTTTCTTGTTGTTAAATGCCAATGAATATACCCCCCAAAATATCATTTATATTACAAAAACTGTAGAGAGCATACATGTCTGTTAATTTTCTAATTTTTTTTTTATAAAATGTCATTGAGGGGACTGAGAAAGATGGCTCAGTGGTTAAGAGCCTGGCTGCTCTTGCAGATGACCAGGTTTCAGCTCCCAGCACCTGTTGCAATATCAGGGGTCCTCGGGATTGGGGGTTAGGTGACGGCATCAGTTGGATGACATGCATACACCAGAGACCAGGTTCTGTAACGCAGATCTAAAGTTTATTAGGAAGTGTAGCAGGCTTTATAGGGAATAGGTACCAATCACTGGGCTCCGCGACTGCCACTGTAGCCAATCACCTTAAAGGTGAGGCCAACAGTCACTGAGACTGTACCATATGGGACTGGGCAGGCTTTGTACAGCAAGAACAAAGAAATGGGGAATTCACTGGGTGGGGCAACATGGGGCAAGGGTCAGGCCACATTGGAGTGTGCTCACAAGGCTTGAGCTGATGATCCTGTGGGTTCATCATGCTTTTACCAAGGCCACGAAGTAAATCTCCAAGCCAGGACTCTCCTTAAGCACCCACATGGTTGCTAACAACCATCCATAGCTCCAGTTCAAGAGGATCTGATGCCCTCTTCTAACTTCCCTGGGCATTGTACAACACGGGTGCACTTACGTACATGCAGGTAAAACACTCATACATATAAAATAATAATTAAAATGGTTAAAGAAAGCAGAGAAGTAGATCTATGCATCAGTGGACAAGTTTTCTTTTAAAAGTAAAAATAAATAAAAAATAAATTGTCATTCAAATTTCTTGTAGAGCTGAACATCTGATTCTTTAGTGTTGTGCTTTTCATACATTGAGAAAAAACGTACATGCTTAAAACACATATACTGAAATGATTTAGCCTTAAAATAAGGTAAGTAATCGGGTGTAAACAACTGTGAAAGACTGATTTGGAATGTCCAACTTTTTAATACCTTAAGCAGCCTGGGATTTGATTCAGTTGATAAATACCTCATCACATAAGCATATAAAGCAGAGTTCAGATTCCCAGAACCATATAAAAAGTCAGGCAGTCATGGGCACAGCCTGTAATTCTAGCATTCGGGAAGGAGTTGGAGACAGGAAATCCCCAGGATAAACTGGATAGCTCTCGATTCATTGAAGGAATCTGGTCCAGCCCGAGATACCCAATGTCAATGTCAACCTCCATGGAAAAGTACAAACACATGCACAAGCACTTACTCATACATGTGCTTCCACAAACACTCATACATCTATGCATTTATACGTGCACATGGACTCACCTATGCACCCACACACATGAAAATGTATATGCACACATGCACTTGCATCTAATCACATACATTCTCCTCCACACATGCAGACATGCATACACAGATGCATACATGCATTACAGATACACACACACACACACACACACACGCACAAACACAAATATATGAAAAAGTTTACTGTCCTAACAAACTTCCTAAGCAATGAGATCAAATCCAAAATTTTCTTTAGAAGTAGCTTTAGATTTACCACAACATAGAAATACATTTCCTATGGAGTCTTTAATATATTATAACAAAATCATAATGACTTAGGTCCAGTTAATTTTCTACGTCATTGTCTACATAAGCTGTGCGGAATATATTGCTCCCTTTGAACCCTGACTTGTACAAAAGCATCTTTCTCAAGCCAATGGGATGAAATAAAGGCAAAACATATACAGATGACTACGTTTAATTTACCATCTACGTATTGTTATTTCAACTAAAGAAATCCAACTCAAAACTTTTGTCAAATGTAACATGACTTTATTTTATAACAATTTTTTTCTGATGATAGCTGTTTCTAGTCTTGTCAACTATTTTAAATATTGTTTCATTAAAAAAAGATCTTCCTTGGTCAAATTCATGTACTTTGCTACATAAAATAAATAATCAGCACAACACGACTTTGGAACATTATGAAATGTTCAGAGCAAATATATATATATATGCTTGCTGATGTATCAGTGTGGGAGAATAATACATAGTCATTAAAACAATTTTAATGACTTATCTTTCTTGGAAAATGTTCTTATTATATATTGACAGTTGAAAGTGCTGACTACATAAATTGTAATACTCTTGATATTGCATTAGCCTAGAAAATTGTGTGGAAAAAAACCCCACTATTCTCTACTTCTAGATACACATAAACTGCGAGTATTTTACATGACAAATTAAATTTGCTTCTTCCACTTTCCATTCTCTCAACTTTTTATAATCCTTAGCACTGAATATTTTTTATAGCTCAAAGAAAAATAGATTATTATAGTCAGTGTCTAAACCTTCTCTTAAAATATTTCTCAAAACTTATACCAAATTGCTGAATTTTCTACAAAGAAAAAGAAAATTTAAACTATATTGAACTAAAAAGATTCAAACATTTAAGAAAATCATATGAAAGTTTACTGTTAAATACAATAGATTGAATGAACATCTTTTTCTCTCTTACTAGTACTACTTATCTTCACTTTAACAAAGCCATTTTTGAAAGCAGACATACTTTAAAAATATAATCACACAACTGAGAATAAAAAAGGGGATAAAGTAATCCAGATAATCCCTAGCTGGCTCTAAGAAAACAAATAAAGTGACATAAATCATATCATAGTCTAATCCTTCTAACAACAACAACCAAAACCAAAACCAGAGCCAAAAATGAGTAAGGGGTCATGCCAGTTTTCTGAAAGGAACGTGCGACTAGATCAAGTACAGAGGTTTTGTTAGACTCTGATCCATTCATTCAACATGTCAAGTGCCGCGTCCTATTGTAGATGAAAGTTATTGACATGCTAGAGCAGCTTTTGTTTGTTCATTCCTTTTAAATTCAGGGCTGAGGGACAGCACTTGGGAGAGAATACTGTATTAAATCACTGGTGCAGACAATGCTTTCATCCTGGATTCTCTATGGTGTTCTCAATGAGCCTCATTATCTCATAGCCCAGTCTAGAGAAGCTTCTCTGGAGCATCAGAAAGATGAGAAGTCTATGAATACTCACTCCAAGGAAAATCTCAAATAAAGAATCCACTTCAGACACTTCAAAGGAAACACCACAGCTTTCACACCTACAAGGAACCACCGATCTACATTCTATGGACCATTTAATGTGAGTAGTCAGAAGCATAGGAAGATCTAATAAGAAGAAAATAAAGTAATTATCTAAGGAAAAAAAATTTGGACAAATATGTCATTATGAAGTGAAAAAAATCATTAGAAAGAATGATGATGTTTTGTATGAAATACACAAAAATTCATTTAGATGGGACATCGGAAGACATTGTATTAATAACTCTTGAATACTACAAAATATATGATGAAAAAGAACTCTTAAAAGGGTACAGGGGCTGGAGAGATGGCTCAGTGGTTAAGAGCACTGATTGTTCTTGCAGAAGACCTGGGTTCGATTCCTAGAACCCACATGGCAGCTGACACCGTCTGCTACTCCAGTTCCAGGGGAATCTGATGCCCTCTTATGACCTCCACATACATCGCACTACTCGGGTTCATTTACATACATTCCACACAATATACACATAAAATAAAAATAATACATAAAGTATTTTTGAAAATAAAAGTGGATACACAGAATTTAGAAACCTTCAATACAGGTGAGGAAAGAAAAAGAAAAAAAAGTTCCTGGAAAATACAGAAAATAAAAATGAATGTGTAATCTACATGAGAAGGTATTTGGGATCTAGTCTAGAATATTTTCTGTGCAATGGGATTTTTAGGAAAAGAAAAGAATAAAAGAAATGTGTGGTGGAAAACTTTTGCGTTCGATTAATGTTCAATACACACAAAATAAGTGACAAAAGTATAGTTGGTCTTTGACTTACAGTGAATGCTTTGACTTATGATAGTGTCAATTTAAGATGGTATGAAAACAATATGAATTTAGCAGAGACTGTTCTTTGTTTTGGTTTAGTTTTATGGGTTTTTTTTTGTTTTTTTTTTGTTTTTTTTTTTTTGATACAGGGTCTCTCTCTATAGTCATAGCTGCCCTGGAACTCATTATGTAAAACGCGCTAGTATGGAACACACAGAGACCCATCTGCCTCTGCCTTCCTAGTGCTGGGATTAAAGGCGTGTGATGCTATGCTCAGATGAGACTTTACTTTGAATATTACTCTTTGATATTTTTCTCACATAGCGAATACAAAGTGGTATGATCTTGAACTGGAGTGATGAATAGCCCAGCAGTGAGCTGTTTGCAAGGCACAGTTATGAGGATGGATATCTGGTACACTTACTACAGTATGTAGCTAAGCTATCACAATGGGTAATATTGGTATTAAATTCATTTTGATTTATGGCATTTTAAACTTTTGGCTCAGTCTCTGAAAAGCAACTCTACTATTTCCATTGTAAGTACAGGAACATTAATAATACTTTCAGAGAAAGGAAGATTGCCAAAAAGGGTTACTTTTGATAGTCAACATGTGGAGGTTATTTATAAAATTGAAAAATGTATTTACTTGATGTATAAGTACATAATTTAGTGCTACAGTTTGGATGAGTGTCCTTTAGAGGCTTGATTTCCACTTTGTAGTGCTATCAGTGCTGTTTGTGGAGTCCCTAGAGACCAGTGGAAGAATGCAGTTCTACAGTTCAAAGGTAGCATTCCTTGAAGGGGATAATTAGATGCTGGCCCCTCTTCTTCCTCTGTCTCCCAGCTGCTCTGATATTAGCAACACTTTTCACCTTGATTTACCACTTCCCACATGGTCAAAAGCAATGTGGTCAATCAGTTTTCGGCCTAAATAAACATTTTCTCCTTCTAAACTGCTATCCTATATATTTGTCACACTAGTGAGAAACTACCTAACACACTTAGCAATATGGTAGGATATCCCTGAATAAGTAGGTAAATACTTGCAAGTCCTATAGTATAAATAAGAATAAGGTCTATTAAAAAACCCAGCATATAACAGGGAAAAGGGGCAGCAGAACCCAATCTTAACCTAGGAACAATTGGCAGCTGACTACTGCTGAGTGAAGAGAGCTGATCTTCTTTAAGGGAGAAACTCTAGATAAACTGACAAGATTTCAGTAAAAGAACGTGCACTGAGGGATGTCTGGGTACACTAATGTGACTAGATAGGCCTGAACATAAATGACAAAATGCATGAAACCTGTTTGGGGGGGTATGGGAGGGTGCGAATGCCCTGGGGATGTAAAGATGATTAACATGTTTTGTATAAAATACACAAAAATTAAATTAAAATGTACAAAACCCATAAAAATTTTAAAAGAATAAGGTGTATTGACTTATTTTAAATTATACACACAAAATTCTTACAGTAATGTGATAATATTTTAAAATGGAATATAGCCATAGTCAGATGCAAGTGATTAAATATTGTCCTTTAAATTAGACTTTTTAAGATAAAAATATTACTTTAATTTATTTGTGTGTGTATGTGTATGAGTGTGTATGTGAGTGTGTGTGTATGTGAGTGTGTGCATATGTGCATACCATGGTGCAAGTGTGAATGTCAGTGGACAATTGGCTGGAGTCTCTTCTCTGCTACTATGTGAGTCCTTGGATCAAACTCAGATAGACTTGGATACACACTCCTTTACCCACTGGGTCATCATAGCAACCTAAGGACAGACAGATTTCTAGGATAGTGGTCAGTAATTTTTGTAGCCTATAATCAAATGAATAAATATGGAGTTAACTAAGTAAATAAATAACACTTCAAAATCCAAGAAGAAGCATGTGCTTGACAATCATAGCCAAGCAAAGCTGACAAATGCAGCATTGGAGGCTCACAAAGAGGGAAATCTATATTCTATTTAGTAAAAGAGGAGACTATCCCTCTAAGTGAAATCACGTTTTATTAACCATAACAGCAAAAAGTGGTGCAAAATGTTTTTATTAAAGTGAATGCATTCTGAAATGTCATACAGTACAGTGTGACTGAGACAGTAGTTGAGAAATGATCAGATTGGATTCAGACTAAATATATATTTTAGATAATCATCTTATGGGCTTATTGCCCATGCATTCAGAATCATAAGCTCTTCTTCTTGTCAACTTTGTTGCATTCTACATCCTCTTTACAGCCATCATTGCAATATACTGCGAACAATCATTCAGCCCTGCAGAGACTCAGTTAGTGCTATCAACAAAGATTTGAAATACTCTATAAAGGTAAACCAGATAAAGTGGATCAATATGGATTCTGGCAACAGAATCCTTCTGGCATATGAGAAATGCTGTGAGCATGTTGGCTCTGCAGCTGATACTGTGCTGTTGAAAGGCTTTCTATAAAATGTGCAAAAAAAGATGAACCATCAGTCTAATAAAAAAAATCCTGCAGATGTTTCAGAATTAAACAGAAACACTGATGTCTGAGAACATCACATAATACCTCTTGGATATAATTAATTCATATTTATAATATATGTTGGAATGTTCTCTCCAATTCTGCCAATACTGAGCTTCTACTTCCTCCATTGTGACATGGTTACTACATACAGATCAGAGCACTAAAATTTTATTTCACATTTCTAAGGCATTCTCTCTATTTATGATTCACTTACCACTCCACCATCCAGAGATTCTTTACATTTATGTCATCTTTCATCACCAACTTATGTTATGAGTTCTTCAGGTCCTTAAATACTTCCAAGGAACTTAGGGCTTGATAGTCAAAACAGAAAAAAAAGACCAAACAGAAAAATCAATGGTCTTTAGATGTGTCATAGACATGAAAACAAAAGACAAACTACTGCTCCCAAAATAGGATTGAAAAACAGAACAATAAGATTTGTAGAAGAAACTGTTTTACCAGAGTCTAACCTACTGGGATTTTATCAAAGTCTGGCCTACCTAGATAAAGGAAAACATACAACTCTAGTCTCCTCTGTCATATGAGTGGTAGAAGAAATAAAGCCAAAAGCTTTACAGTTACTCATAGCCAAGGTATACAGCTGACCAAGACTGAGACTTATTCATAGAAGTAGAAAGTACGCCACCTTTCCTCATACCTTACATCAACATCATATAGTCTTATTATAGGTTTTGTAACACTGTAAATAAACATTTCAATGACAAGACTAAAAAAAATACTAGATTGTCACACACAATTTGAAGATAATTAACAAGTTCTTGTAACAATTAAACACAATAGAAATGATATAATTAACATTATAGAATTTCTAAAGACACAATTAATACCTAAAAAGCAAGAACAGATGGATTAAACAGAGACTGAATTCTGTAAAATAATTTTAAAAAAGAGACATTTTAGATATAAACACTGCAATGGAAATGAAGGATTCTTTGAAGAACTCACTAGTAGTCTGGCTGTAGCACCATGAGGAATTTCAGTCCTTGAGCATATAACAGGAAAACTTATCCAATTGAAAAAGACAATGAAGAATAAAAACGAAGAAATAATCAAGAACTGTGGGACAATTAGAAAAGGAGTAATATAAGGTGATATTTATCCCATGATACCTGAAGAATAATTCTAAACCCCTCTGGAAATTCCAAAATATATACACACTCAAGTCTCAAATCCTATTTCCATAAAACCTACCCAATCCTCATTTATACAATAAATCCTCTCTAGAGTACTGATAGTACCTAAGGCAATGTAAATGCTGCATAAATCATTGCCAAGCTATATTGTTCATAGAATTGCAATAAGCAAAATGTCTTACATGTGTCATTTAGATGCAGTTTTTGAGTAATATTGATCTGTGGTTCATTGAGTCAGTTTGTGGAGTCTGGATATGAAGAGTAAACTTCAGTGAGAATACCAGAAAGAAAGGACAGATGGAAAGGGAAAAAGGAGTACCAAAGCAAGAATTGCTGAAATTGCGTCCCAAAATAGTGTCAAATTACATATCCAGGAAATCCAGATACCCTAAATTAAATAGATTGATTGAATTGAATTTGATGCCAAAGAAAAACAAAAGAAGAATACAAAACCTAGGTATAGCATTAAAGAAAATGAAATACAAAGAAAAAGTTATTTCAAAACAACCAGAAAAATATAGATAAGAAGGGGATGGAGAAACATCTTGAAGTGCTAAAGAAATAAATATAAATCTAAATATCTTTACCATGTGAAGTTATTTTTTGAAATGAATAATGAATAAACAAGCCTTATTTAGTAATAGATTTGTCTCGAAAGAAATGTTAAAACAAGTTCATTGTAGGGAGAGAAAATTGTAGTGGTCAGTGTCTGAAATCAGGAGAATTAAAGAAGAAAAAAGTGGAGATAACTGGCTCGTTTCATTTCAATTGATCTTAAAATTGAAGTTAAAATAGTAGCTATACATACTTGCTTGCATGCACTGTGTATTTATACTATATACTACTGTGTATGCTTGCATGTAAGAGAAATGAATGAGAGCAATGACATGAGATGTGAGGAGGGAAGCTGAAAATTTGTGAATTTAAGGTACTTTTACTATTGTGAAGTAATAAGGTGTTCAGATGTGGATGTGGACTAGTTGTCAAGCCATATTTCAAACACTAGTGCAACTTCTTTAAGAGAATAGTAAAAAAAAAACTTTATATTCTAAAAAGAAGAAAATTCAGTTATATAAAAATCTTATTTAAAGCCACAAAAGCAGAAAAAAATGTCAGATGCAAAAATAGGAAAAAAAAGAAAACAAAAGCAGGCCTACTGTATCAATAATCATTTTAAAGATCAGTGATACAAATTAATTAAATAAAAGATATTGTCAGAGTATATGAGTATATGTTCACAAACACATGCCCTCTGTAAGAAATTTACTTTACATATCAATAAAGAGTGACAATAGGAAAATATATAGTAAAAAGGAAAGTGAATTTAGTTGTATTAATGTGAGAGAGGATTGACTTCAGATCAAGGAAAGTTAGTGATGAAGAGTAGCATTACTTAGTGATTAAATACTCAAAATGCCAATAAGCTATAAAAAAACCTTCATGTCATGAATCTAGGCACAGACCATCAAATACATGAAACAAAAATTGATAGAACTGCAAGAAGAAATACATTATCCACTATTATCATTAGATAATGTTTATTACAAATGAACAAATCCATCAAGTTGGTAATTAGTAAGTACATAGTTAAACTCTAGAGCACCATTGTATATAATTAACAATTGTAGTATATTTTATCTAATTGCAACAGATTATACATTCTTTTCAAAGTCACACAGAGCAAGCACAAGTCAGGTTATATCAGCACATTGGGAAGTGAAATCATACAATGTTATTTCTCAGAGTACAATGAAAGTAAACTAGAAATTCAGCTGTGCATGTTAGCACACATCTTTGATCCCAGCACTTGGGAGGCAGAGGCAGGCAGATCTTTGTGAGTTTAAGGCCAGTCTGGTTTACATAGTGAGTTCCAGGTCACCTGGGGCTACACGATTGTCTCAAAAATAAAAAAAACAACAACAACAACAACAAAAAAAAGTAAAGTAGAAATCCACAACAGAAAGATTTCTAAAAATAAAATGCCAAAATTTTGGAAATTAAATAGCATCCTTCTAAAAAAGATGTAACTCCATTCCCAGAGGACCTGATAGCCTCTTCTGACCTCTGCAGGCATTGCATGACACAGGTGCACTTAACCTACATGCAGGCAATACATGCATTACACATAAAATAAAGGTAAATAAATAATATTTTTTAAAAAGTAAATTAAAATAT
This sequence comes from Nannospalax galili, assembly GCF_000622305.1. Taxonomy (NCBI): domain Eukaryota; kingdom Metazoa; phylum Chordata; class Mammalia; order Rodentia; family Spalacidae; genus Nannospalax; species Nannospalax galili. The sequence continues at coordinate 3,088,592 of NW_008359214.1, forward strand.
TTTAATCTAAATATGAGTGAAAATACAAATTTAAAATTTGTTGGATTCAGCAAAAGTTTTTTTTTTTTTACACCCACTTGCCAGATAGCACCCTCCCATAGCCTCCCTCACCCCACTAGAGCCCTTATACTCTGATATCCCTGCTACTGTCTGCTGTGTTGTTGGCACCCCCAGCCATTCCCCACTACTTGCCCTTCTGATGAATCTAGTCAGCCTATCTAGAGGTCTTTGTTTTAGGAGGGTCAGCTGTTCCTCATCTAGCGGTAATCCGTTGTCAATATTCCTTTGGATAAGATTGGGATCTTCTGTTCATTTTCCCAGTTCTATGCTGGGATACTATCTGGGAATCCCTTTGGCCACCCTGGCCAACAACTCAAAAGAAGGTATCGTCTGTCTGGCATTGTTGCTTGTTACGTAGCCATTAGCTATACATATGGACTCTTATGAAATTATTTTGGCCCCTTTAAGCAAAAACAGTTTTAAAGGACAATTTATAATACTAAGTGTTCTAAAATAAGTAATTTGTAAGCTTTCACTTTTAAACATACAAGAAAAAGCAAATTAAGCCTAAAGAAAGATCTGTTAACGGAGTCAAGAACCTGTGACCACATAGGTCACAGGGCTTTGGGGAAATCCTATTCTTTTCAATATACATAGTATTAAACTGACTCTTAATGAGTTCTTATTATACCCACAGATGGATGCAAGACTCTACAAGCTCTACATGTGAGTAACACAGAGACCCACAACTGGTAAACAAACAGAAAATAAGCACTTGTAGAGCGCTTGGTCCCAAATAGGACACCTATATCATACTCTCTCCTCCCAAGATTCGAGATCATGATGTTATATGACTGAAAATATCAGTAATATCAACAAATCCTTACACAGGCTAACAAGATAAAAAAGAAGGGAGATACAAACCTAATACCAGAAATGAAACAGAGGACATCAAAGATGCTAGGGAAATTACAAGGACTATAAAGGATTATTGCAAACATCATTATGCCACAAACTTGATAATCTAGATGAAATGAACTAATTCTTTAAATGATATCCTCTATAAAATTTTATCAAAATAAATACACATATTTTTTTTAGTTCTTGAAAACAATTCAAAGTTGCAAATGCTAGATCAACATGGTTTCACAGGTGAGCTTTATCAAATGTTTAAGGAAGAACCCATATCAGTTCTCACCACCATTTTCCAGATGATCATAGAAGGAATACCTCCTGTCTCATTTTATGAAGCCATTATTTTCCGAAGATCAAAAGTAGGCAATGATATTACTTAACAGGCAACTAAAACCCAAATTTTCTTAAAGACATAGATAAGAAATTCTTGAAAAATATTAACACATCAAATCCAAGCATGTCTAAAAATATTATACGCCATAATCAACTGGATTTTATCCTGGGAATGATATTAAATTTCAATACTGATAATGAACTAACATGATTCATCATATTAATAGGCTATAAAAGACACATATCAGTAGACACAAAACAAGCATTTGGCCAATTCAAACAGCGATTCATGATGAAAACTCCCAGGAAACAATAAAAATTAAGCAGTGTCATAGGCTTGATAAAAATAAATATTTACAAATATCTGAAAGCTTACATCACCCTTGATGGTGAGTGTGACAGCAAGGTTAACTCCATTTTGAGCCCTCACTTCCATTTCATTTTCTTAAGCCAGCTCAGCAACTAGCTCAAGTTCTCTACTTAAGTCCAGCAAGCCACTTCCCCCAGAAGTCTGTTTTCTTTTTAGAAGTAGCAGACGACAAGGAGGAGTGTCGCCATCCTGACATTGTGTCTGTGTATTCCTTTCCCACCCAAGGGAAAATAACCTGAACAATGTCCTATTTTGCTTATTATATATTGAAATAATAATAACCAGAAAGTCCCTTACCCTCAAGGTTATACATCTGTTAATGAAATGACCAGCCATTGCTTGTTGCAGCTTCTGTAAATTTGCTTATTCCTGCACTTAAGGGTCAGTCAGTGTGATGCCACTGTCCTTGCAACTGTCAACACCACAGGAATGAAACAACTTGTAGTTTCTCCCTTTAAAACATCCCCTTCCCTCACAGCTTCACTGCAGTCTCTTGTCTCCATCTGGAGCCTGTCAGTCAGCTGCAGCTTTAATAAATTTAGCTAATTCAACCTAAACCAAGTCTGTAATCTCTCTGGTCGTCCCAAATGTTGTGACAGTGAGGAACTCAAAGCTTCCTGAGTAAGAAAGTCCTAGTTAATACTGTTTTTCAACATCAACAGAAGTATATAAATGAGAAACCAAAGAAAGCTTTGAAGTTGACTTGATAGCCTATGAGACAAATTCATGTTTCAGCAAGAGAAGATTTAAAAGAACAAAGACAGACTTAAAGCATTAAAATATTGTATGGTCCTTTCCATGACAAAGGCTGCACATCAGGTGAATAAGAGCACAGGAATGTTATGCCTAGATCAAATCGGTCCAGTTTATTAAAATGATGGGGGATCATAAAAATAAGCTCTTAAGCCATTTCTTTGAGAAAAGATATTGTTTTATAATTCTATAACTGATTGTCCCGATATGCATTATTGAAAAATAATATTTGGAAGTGTATTTACTATTTGCCTTTGAGTAAAACAATTCTTTGTCTAGAATATAAATTTTCAGGCTGGATCAAAATCAGGGAGAATATCAGTATTCATGCGAGAGAAGATTGTTGATTTTAACGCTAATCATGTTTTAGATATGAATGCATTTAGTATGCAAAGCAAAACAAAACCAGAGACTTTGGTCGACCTGGTGAGTCACACCTCTAATCTTAGCTGTTTGCTAGACTAAGGCAGAAGGGCCACTGCTGGAGGGCTACCTAGATTAAAAGTGAGTTCAAGATAAGTCTGAGTAACTTAATACCCTCTGTCCACATTAAAACAATGGGTGGTGGAGTTGTAGCTCTGGGATACACGTTAAGCTAGAATAGTGAAGCATGTCTTCAATCCCCAGCCTAAGCAAAGAATTCCTCCTCAGACTAAGAAATAACTATTATGAAGTTGTGGAATTAGATGTTAAAAAACAAAATTCATATACTTTTCTCTATTTCAAGTGGAATTCAAAATTAAATGCAACTTAAAATGTGTATTATCTTCTAAAAAACAAAATTGCTATTTACAAATATATCAAAAGCTAATATAGATTACAAAGAAGAATTAAATAAATGGAAAATTTCATGTTCATGGATCAGAAGATAATTTTTATCACCTTGATGTATAGACTCATTTTAGTATTGGTCAAATTCCTACAGGAGATTTTATAGATATTCCCAAACTTCTTGTAAGATATAGAGGGAGGGACAAAAGACTAAATAGTCAGCATATTGTTGAAGAAAAAGTTCAAAGTTGGGGCCTGACATTATTTTACTTTAATTCTTCTCATAAACCAAACTAATCCTAAGTACAGAGGAAAGAGCAGGCAAATTGTCCAGTGGGACAGAATATTGAGCCCACAACTGTAAATGTAGTCCAATGATCTATGGAAAAGAGCACAAGTAAAACAACATATTAAGACAGTCATCCATAAATGGTGTCTAAACAACTGGATAGCCACAAAACAAAACAAGAAATGAATACCTGCATACATCTCATAATCATTTCACAAACTGACCCCAAATGGAGAAAGTTCTAAATACAAAAAACAGAACTATAAAGCTGTTAGAGAATAAGATGAGGAAATCTAGTTGACTTTGCATTTGACAATGATATTTGGTTGAGATATATCAAAGACATATTCTTATTATAACAATTAAAGAGTCATCTTGCATTAAAATTAAAAGCTTTATGAGAAGTATAATGGTACAATAATGAGAATGTATGTCACAGACTTGAAGAATATATGTACAAAGGACATCTCATAAGGAACAATTATCCAAAACACAAAAAGAACCTTTAAAATGCAGCAATAAGGAAATAAACCAGTTGGCTCGTTAAAAGAGCTAAAACAGATGATCAACCAACAAGATAAACAAGATGGCAAGTAAGCTTCTGAAATGCTCACCATCATAGGTTAATAAAGTATTTTAAATCATCAATGACATGCTGCATCAGACCTATTAGAATAATCTCAATCCAGAAAATGACACCTCTACTTATTGATAAGAACTCTTCATTCATTTCTGATACCTATGCAAAATGATGCTTTGGAAGACATTTTGGCAGTTTTGTACAAGACTATATATATAATCTCATTGTATGATCCAGAAATCTTTCTCTTTGGTATTTACCCAAATGAACTGAAAACATATGTCCATACAATACGTGTACACAGATGTTTATAGCAATTTTAACCCTAACTTCCAAAGCTTGCATACAACCAAGATGTCCTTCAGTAAATTAATAGATGTATAAAGCGATACATCCAAAAACAGTATATTATTCAGCACTGAAGAGTAATCAGCTATAAATCATGTAGCAAGTGAATAAAGCAATGCAAAGTGGCTCCATGCTACATGATTCCAATTATGGTGATTTTTAAGGAGTGAGTCTGGGAATTAGCAATTACTAGGAAAGGAAAACAATGAATAGAAGTGTAGAGAGGTTTGGGAGTCCTTGAACCATTAGGTATGATATCACAGTGCTGAATAAATGTATTTTGTATTTATCAAATCCCAAAGATTGTGTAACACTAAATATGGATATAAATTCCATGTGCAGGTTTGGGGCATAATAATGTATCAGTGACAAATGGACCACCCAGGTGTGAAATGCCCACAGTGTAAGAAGCTTGGTTGTGGACATTGAGCATATGTGCACAAACTCTCAGCGTTTTCTACTCAACTTCTCTGAAAATTTAATAGTATTGCAATGAAAGTTACTATTTAAAAACAATTGCAAAATCTTCCACTGTTTGATGATAACTGTCCTTAATTGATGATGGAAAGATTTGACTTGTTTTATTCTACTTCTCCTGGACAACTTGCAGATATCAAAGATATGTTGAAACAAGGGAAATTCTAGATTTCTAGAAATCAAGATTTCTACATCATATTTCTCTTTTCTTTTTCTTGTTGTGGAAAGGCAAGGGACAAAGTTAGATATATTTTTAAACTATTCTAGCTTGATCAAAATTTATAGGATGTTCTTGCTAGGTGTGGGTGGTGGCACATGTCTTTAATCCCAGACCTCAGGAGGCAGAGCCAGGCAGACCTCTATGAGATCCAGGCCAGCCTATTCCACATAATGAGTTCCAGGAGAGCTGTAGCTATGGGGATCCTGTCAAATGCACACACACACACACACACACACACACACACACACACACTTATAGGAGATTATACCTAGTCCCTGTGTCAATGTCTCTATGTAGATATACCTCCATCTAAAAGTATTCATAGTTCAAATATGTTTTTCCTACACTAAAAGTTATTATTAGAAAATAATCATGGAAATATGCCCCCAAATTACTTCTACTTTTATATTCCCCCAATAAATTAGCTTTGAGAGAAAAAGGTCAGAGCTCTCTTCCTAATGTTAATCACTCATGCGTTTTCTGAATCATTGTTGGTAACCTAATGATCATGATTTGTGCTATATGCTGGGGATTTAAGGACTAGAAGCCAGGATTTTTCAACCCAGGATGGAGTCAAACATATTTCAATGATAATAGGAGGGTGTGAAAGCCTTCCAGGAAGAGTAAACATGGATGAGGTAAGTCTTCTTGAACATGAATTAGTGAGTCCCTTGGGCTCTGCCTTAAAAAACCTTAATTGCTGAGTTGGCAGTCAGAAACAGAAAGATTAACTTAAATAGGAGCTGAAATATTCTATGTAGGACTTGGGGACATTTTGCCACCTTAGGGTTCGTTTCTTCATTATAAATGTATATAAATTTTTTAAATTATTTATTTAATAACCACATACTTAGAAGAAGCATTTCATTACATCAGAATTGACATATTTGATAACAATTTTCTGAGCTAGGCTGCATCTTTTACAAAAATGGCTGTACATTTTTAGGTTTACAGTTGAATTATTACAGTTATACATTATTGTACTCAGTATAAACCCTATAAGACATAAAATTAAATGAGGTTTTAACCTTTAAAAAGGTCTCCATTTTATTATTAAAATATAATTTCCTGCAAAAAACTTCATTTTTAATGCAAATGACATTAAGATGTTTGCACATATGTTTCTAATCCTCTATATCAGATTATTACTAGTCACAGTTGGTTATTTTCTGAGCTCACTGGCATCTGAGCATGGATATAAAGTCATCAGGTAGATTTCAATGATAATGTTTTCACATCTATTATTTATTACGCAACAAATTTTTATGCTTTAAAGAATTATGTTTTTAGTCATTATACATTTTTAACTTTTTAATAACTACATGATTAGAAACTTTTCACTACAGCTTTAACATGTTCAGTAACATACTCCAGAGCAACAGTACATCTCTTTCACAAGTGGGTGCAAGTTTCTAGGTTCACAGTTGAATTAATATAGTTAAATATTATTGAACTCAGTATAAGCCCTGTATGACATAAAATTGAATGAGTTTTTAACCTTTAAAAAAGATCTCCATTTCACCAAAAATACTCTTTCTTACAGAAAGACTCATTGTTTTTGCTAATAACGCTGAGATGTTGGCACATGTGTCTCTCATCTGTATGTATCTGATTATTACCAGTCATAATCGCATGCACTTGGATCCTTGGCACCTTTGTATGTGTATAAAGTCATCGGGTAGATTTCAATGGTAATGTTTATCACCTCTACTAATTAACATGACATAAATTTCCATACTTCCTCCTCAAATACATTATTTAAAAATTTGTTCATTTGTGTGTGTGTGTGTGTGTGCGTGTGTGTATCACACAGAACATCCCAAACCATCTTATTCAACTATACACCCACTTCCCAGATGGCACCCTCCCATAGCCTCCCTCCCCCCACTAGAGCCCTTATACTCTGATATCCCTGCTACTGTCTGCTGTGTTGTCAGCATCCCCAGCCATTCCCCACTACTTGCCCTTCTGGTGAATCTAGTCAGCCTATCTAGAGGTCTTTGTTTTAGGAGGGTCAGCTGTTCCTCATCTAGCAGTAATCAGTTGTCAATATTCCTTTAGATAAGATTGGGGTCTGCTGTTCATTTTCCCAGTTCTATGCCAGGAGTTACTATCTGGGTTACTATCTGGGAGTCCCTTGGGCCACCCCGGCCAACAACTCAAAAGAAGGTATTGCCTGTCTGGCATTGTTGCTTGTTATGTAGCCTTTATAGCAACTTTAATAATTTTTACCAAGAGGAAGTAATGTAAAAGCATTCAAAGTGTAGTTTTAAGTGTTATACTTCCAGTGATCTAGAGTTATGGTCTCCTCCTGTGAGCTGGAGCTGTGGTTCCCTCATAGGAGCTTGAAGCTATGGATTCTGACCTTGAGCCACAGTTCCACATTACTATGATGGTGGGCTGATGGTGGAGCAGAGTAGAGCATGGTGCACTTCCTGATGTTGGGCAGTGGTTTTCATCTTCTCTGAGTGACTAGATTCCCCACAGGCCCCTCCCCTGAGGTTCCAGGTTGTGCATGATAGAGGCTTTGCCTCTTATTCTGGGGACAGGGAAGGCCTCTGCTATTTGCAGATTCTGGTCTTGGGAGGACTGGTTTTCTGGAATGAACCTCCACTCCCACCTCACCTGAGGCCCAGGTGTGGTTCTCATTCCACATGTGGTCCTGGGTATCCAGGCCTTGATGTTGGACCTCTCCATTACTAGGCACCAAAAGTTAGTTCTATTAGTTTTCTGTTACTCTCCTACATCCCCAGTATATCCTTCACTATGCCCTAATTTTATTTCTAGAGATAAAAATCATAGCCTAGGGTGTTAAAAAATAAAGTAAAAAGAAATAGAAAGTACTGTAATAACTAAAGTCATGTAATCCTCAAACTCACAATATTTAATCATATGTTAGAATATAAATTTGAAATTCTATATATCTACTATAATTTTGAAATTTGTTACTGACAAAACTCTACTACCAAACCAACAATAATGTAAAATTTGTCACTGTTTCTATAATATGATTTTGTCATTCACTTTCTTTCCAAATTCTCCAACCTATACAAAGTCTTTCAATGTGATCATGTGACTTCTTAAAGCAATACTAATAAAATATTTTAAATAAAAAATCATGAAGAGTAAAATAGAAACATAAATAGAAATAAATTCTAAAACAGAAAATAGAGAAAGTTATTTTATTCATATTGATTATAAGAAAAATTGGGTAAAAATATATAATTATTCAAGGAAATAGTATAAGACTATTCAAAGTATAAACTATGTGAACATTTATTTATACCTGAAGGCGTACATGTCAGATAATATGTTCTTCATTCTTGTGCTATTGTATATTTGTGTGAACTTGTGTGTTTGCATGAATTCTTATGTGTCTTGGTATATGTTGCATACATAAGTATATGTGTGGAAAGAAATTCTAATTTTTTGAAATATTAAATGAATTAAAATGACCATTTTAAAATTATTTTTTTAATTTGCACATTATTTTTAAGTCAAAGTTAAATTCTAAGACCTTCTGTTAGTGTGGTAAAATAAATGAGAATGTTAAACTAAACAATCTGTAAACTCCAAGAAAAAAAACCATAGGTAAGTTGTTTAAAATTATAATTATAAACAGAATATAATGGCACTATAAATATTATAGTGACAAATTTTGACTGGCAACAAAATCATGAAGATAAAATCATAGTTTTTATTATATTTAATTTTATATTTCTTACCATTTGAATTGATATACCCTCAGATGAATTAATGGCTCCATGCAAAAGAATTGACTTAGAACTTTCACTAAAGAATATCTTTGTTGCCAAGGGGAGCTTTCCAAGCCATCATTAATCCAGGAAATTCCACTGAGTGTTCCTCATAATAATTGGCCTATTTAAAAAACAAATTCAAAAACATTTCATCTTTCTAATATATTTAATGGAAAAAATTCGATGTTCAAAACTACAATTTTATTAAGAAGCACATAGAATATGGAAACTAATAAATATCATCAAACCATGTCAATGTAGAATAACTAGTAGTATATAATTATTGGTAGGGCTCAGATCTGGCAACCCCAGACCCAGAAACCATGAGGCTCCTAAGAGGAGCTGAGTCAACCAACTCCTAGCCAAGGGGAATTAACAAAAGCAGCCCACAGGGGAAGTTAATGACTAATGTATTGTGATCACCAGAGCATGCCCAACAGGCTAACAGGCTTCCCAAGCCCTTATCTACAATTAATTCCTGGAACCCTGTAAGAGTAGAAAACATGTTTTACAGTAGATGTTTTCCCTAATATGCTGCACCAGGTACAGACCCCAGGCCCTCCATTGAGCAAGCAGTCTCCAAAACAGTTCCAAACAGCAGAAAAATATTCTCTTTTTCCTCATTCTTTCCCTTTATAAGCCATTGGGCTGCTGTTTCTGCCTCACACCCAAGTTTAGGACCAGCTTGCCAAACCCAATTAAACTCTCGCTTTGCCAGAGTCCTTTTTGTTTCTGTTTCACAGCGATCCCAACCCCTGCCACGTTTTGTCTAACGAACATGGTAGAGAAATGATACATTGCCAAATCTTTTTTTTTTTTTTTTAAATTTTTGGGTGTGCACATTGTGTCACGGCTGAGATACAAGATCTCTTATGGAACATGGAACTCACCAATTGGCTAGACTGGCTGGCCACAGAGTTCTAGGGATCCCTCTTTTTCTGCCTTTCCATACTGAGATTACCTGTGTGCTCCACAAAGCCAAGCTTTTCATATGGGTCCCAAGGAATGAAACTCACAGCCTCCTCCTGTTCATGCAGCAAATCCTTTACCAGCTCAGCCATCCATGTTGCCCTTCAAGAACTGAGCTCAAGTTGGGCAAACAAAACTATAATTGTACTCATTTCATTTGTTTAAAATTTGTAGCTTTGAATTTTTCTATCCTTTCTTGTAAGTTTTTGGTACTCACACACACACACACATGCAAATACATGTTTTTACATACACTTCCAATTTTTTGCCATCTATATTCACTTAATATTAGAATATTAAAGTCTTGAAAATGAGAAATTCTCTAGTGCCTTGCCTTCTGGTCTGGGACACTATCGTCAAATGGAATTGAAATGTAATTTTTTTAGAACTGAAATTTAATCAAGGTTCTCCATTTCAAAACTGAATATTGGCATTATCATTTATCAGCAAAGTAGACTTGCATGCTGCCAGCCAAATTACTTCATGGTTGGTTAATTATATAGTGCTTAACATCTCTGCATTGGGCTATCTTGGTCTGTAGTAATTACTACACTAATGACAAACAGAGTGTTTTCCTTGTTGCAGAGTATGTATTTGAAAACTTGTATAGTAAATTCACACTTAAAAAATTTACTATATTATCAGAACTGGCTTTATATTATACTGTCTATGATTCCCTGATGGCAAGTTAAACACTGATTATTTTGCATGCTTACTGATGGTTTTGACTCCTTAAATATAGGTAGCATTTCTGAATTATTTCATTACTTTATCTCATTTGAAAGTTTCTATTTTATTCTTAATTCTCAGAAGAATAAAATATTTATTTAAGAAATTAGATATGGCAAAACCAAGAAAAATTTTGAATAAAATATGTGCGGCTGTATTTTCACTTTCACCTGGATACATTCCAATTAACTTTACTACATTCGTCAAGCACTGTACTTTCCATACTGAGTACCATTGATTTATGGGTGATAAGCATAGATTACAACATTATTAGCAAAGTACATGTCCCATGTTTCTGGCCAAATTTGCTTTCTTTTGTTCAATAAGCTATAAAGGAATCAAAGTATAATTAT